>NC_080022.1:74048750-74412500 GCF_030020395.1 Manis pentadactyla | reverse complement strand
CAAGACTTGAAGACCCAGTTTGCAAATGTTCATGATCTTCGCCTGCCCTCCCTGCAAAGGCCACGAGCAAATTCAGAAGAGACTTGTATTTGTCCAAAGCAACATGAAGAAAAGTGGGTCAAACGAAATTAAAATATGTTCCAGCCAAAGGTTTCTCTCATAGAAAATGGGAAAAAAATAAATGCTACAGATATAGTGAGCCTCCTTTGATAAATGAGAGGGACTCACAATTGTGGCCATTTTTAGAAAATGTAAAGAAAAAATATGCTAACCAACCCAGGGCTCAGCTCACATTATTTTAACAGTGGTTAATAAGATTTGATAAATCTCTAGATGGTGAAGGAAAAAAAGTGCTCCTAAAGACCTCTAAGATCGAGGACACAAACAGTCCAAGTTTTAGACATTTCCCCACAGTTTATTCTATAAATGAGCAACACAGGTTCAATAGAGTTGACCAAAGGCAACACGGTTCTGGGTCACACACAGGTTCTTGAACCAAGCAGGTAGACATGTTCGCAGGACATCACACAAACCCTCAGAACATCCACTTGCATACCTATAAAATGGCAATAATGTCACCTTCTTTGATGGTGCTGTCACAAAATTCAACAGTGCCGGCACCTGAAAGCACATTTCAGACAGACCTAGGTTCAACTGTCAGTTTTCTACATACTAACCATATGCGGCAAGTTACCCAACCATCTTCAGCCTCAGTTTCCACATGTGTAAAATAGATTCATAAAAATGATTTTGTAGGTTTCTTATGAGAATTAAATGAGCTTTTGCATGTGGAATGCTGAGCTTAATAACAGTTAGCTCTAATTGAATTATTAGACAAATAGCAAATGATAACTCCTTCTCTTTCCACAAAAAACAGTGGGAAATAAAGGTTATTATCCTGTCTAAGCAAAGTGTACAGTCAAGAGCACGCTATGGTTATTTTTACATGTAAATGATGATATCTGGATCAATGTCTCCTTCCAAAGGCAATCAAACATTTTTAATATTCACAAGCTTGCTATGGTTTTAAGTGAATAGTGTCAACTCCATTATCTGATGGTAGACTAGCCAAACAAAGGATTAGCTGTGTAAAGCTTTAATCCTAACGTGCTTTACCCTGCAGGAGGCCATGGGACCCTATTGATAAGGCTCTGGGGTCAGATTCACCTTTTTCAAGTAACTCTAGCTCTGTGACCTTGACTGAGTTACTTCACCTATATCCCTGCTTTCTCAACTGCAAACATAGGAGTGGTAACATCTGCCTCCAAGTTGCATGTTGGGGATGACATATGAAAAAAATGCCCAGACTGTGTAACTGTTTAACAAATATTTATTCCTCTCCTGAGCTATCTTCTACCACCATTTGGTCTGAGTTTGTAGAACTGCAGATTTTGTGTAATATTTGTAATATTTGCCTACCAAAAAGCCTTATTATCTTGCTTCTAAAAATAACATAATTGAAAACTTACATCCACACAAAAAACCTGAACATGGATAATTATGGCAGTTTTATTCATAACTGCTAAAACCTGGAAGCAACCAAGATGCCCTTCAGTGAGTGCATAGAAAAATAAACTGTGGTACACCCAGATAATGGAATATTATTCAGCACTGAAAGACATAGAGGAACCTTAAATGAATATTACTAAGTGAAAGAAGCCAATCTGAATGGGGTACATACTGTGTGATTCCAACTTTATGACATTCTGGAAAAGGCAAGATGGAAAGAGTAAAAAGATCAATGGTTGTCAGGGTTGGTAGGATGGGGGAGGTTGAATAGGTGGAGCACAGAGGATTTTCAGGGTGGCAAAAACACTCTGCATGACACCATAAATGACGGATACATGTCATTATGCACTTGTCCAGACTCACAGACGGTCTAACAGTAAGAGTGAACCCTAATGCACACCATGGACTCTGGGTGATAATGATGTGTCAGTGCAGGTTCGTAACTGGTAACCACTGAACCCCTCTGGTGGGGCATGTAGAGGCTATGCAAATGGAGGGTCATGGGAAGTCTCTGTACTTCCCTCTCTATTTTTCTGTAAACCTAAAACTAGTCGAAAAAATAACTTTTAAAAAATTGAGAAATATTGCTTATTACATTTTAAACCAAAAATGAATTGTGTGTTATCCGTTGTTTGTATTAGTCTGCATCACCACTCCCCTCCATTAGAGAAGACAGGCAAGAATCAGCTACAATAATTTTCAAAGTAAACTTAAGACTTTGTAATTCACCCTTAATTGGAGAAGCCACTGTATTTTCCATTGTTTCAAATGTGTTAACAACCCAAAAGAGCACCACCCTCAGTACACAGAGCCCTTTTACCTTCTAATGACTCACCTAATCCATTGGCAAGTACAGCTGAGCTGTTCCTAGTACACTCCCATTTGACAGATGGGCAAAATGAGGTATTGAAAATAAATGATCAGCCCATGGCTAAAAGTTGATTGGAGAGATACACTTAATCATAGGTTCCATCTGACTTCCCTTTAGGACTACAATTAAATTCTAAGTGTTTCCTGACTCCCAATTTGGTGCTTATTCATACTACAGTGTAATATGTGCTTTATTACATGCCGTAAAATAAATGGGAAGGGGTGGGCATGAGTATCCTCATCCTAAAGATCACGAAGCAGAGATTACAAAGTAAATAATCTGCCCTTCACTTTCATAGCATTCCCCTTAAGACAACAGTGAGTGAGTGCCATCTCTTCCTTGGCTAGTGCAGAAACCTAAGCAAAAAGAGGTTACAAGACGCCCATAGATGCCGAAGGAATCAAAAAGAAAGCCCAGAATTGCCTAATTTCAGAATGGAATTGGACTTCACACCTTCTAGAAGGCACACAGTGCTATAAGTCTTTGGGACTGTGGGGGAATTAGAGAGCCTTTTTCGAGGGGAGGGGAAAGGCAAGGATAGTTTTATAGAATGTTTAGCGGCAACCTGAGCAGGTTGATAGTGTTTGGGGAAATATTTTTTTAACTTAGTCACCCAATTCTCTTCAGGCCCAACCAACCAACTGCCTAACCCCATCTTGTTTTGAAAAATAATGTCACAAATCTGTCCAGAGCTGGATAAAATGCACAGTAATGAGTTCATTAACATGCCATCTGCATGCAAAACAAGGGGATTCCAGAAGCAGAATCCTTTGGTGGGCCTGTTGGAAATCAAATTCTGGACTAAAAAAATACAAAACACAACTTAAGGGAAAAAATAGTACAGCCACACCTTTCACTTGGCCCACAGCAAAGACTGTCTGGCTTTCTAGAGCACCAAGCCAGCCGGAACCTTTCCTTCCCACTTCGTTTTAATTTACACATTTTACTACCTAAAGAGGGTAAAAAAAAAATTTTTTTTAATTGCATACAGCATGAGATAACCAGTGAATTATACACCTCCTCTGGAAGAAAGACTGAGCTAAAAGCCTCAGTGTCAGAAATCCATTTAGGATTGCCTGTCCTTTGAAAATCAAGCCTGTTTATCCACCTGATTCACTTAGTAACAAATCAGAAAACTCAAACCTGGCCTCTCCATCTCTTCTGGCCCCCCCTGCCTCCACTCCACTCTCAGAGAAGGGAAGGATTAGGTTTCCAGGGGCTGCAGCTTTAACAGACCAGAGGCAATGTTTTGTGCTGCAGTGGTACCCTGCCCCGAACTTCATCAAAAACACTGGAGTCTGCTTTATTTCTGTTGCAATTTTCATTTCACCTCAGCTCTCCCTGACACACCTGTGAAGTGTCACCAAGTGCTGTGTCATATCAACTTAAAAACTGCCGACACTGCTAATGTCTGCAACCTCCTGACGTCACAGCCTTGTGTGGGCTCGCAGCACACAGAAGCATATAGTTTGCCCTGCATGGTGACGGCATCCTGTACGGATAGGGCAGAAGGTCTTGCTGACAGTAGTGAAACAGGACAAACAAAACCACGTTAATGGGGCGTGTGGCAAACAAAACCACGTTAATGGGGCGTGTGGCAAAGGTGTTTGGGGAGCCCATAGTCTTCTTCCCAATCTGCAGCGAGACTCCAGCCCCTTGATCCTCCCTCAAAGAGCAATTTACTCAGGTAATTGTGCCTTCCATTCTCTCTACTCCCTTTTTCTCATGATAGAAATTTTCCCATAGCCTAAAATTTTAAGAGAAAGTATTTTATTTATTATAAATTCCATAAACATCTATTCCCATACCCTGCTGAAAACAAAAAACAAAGCAAAACTGATGAACACTATTTAGGCTACTTCTTGTACTGGTTAGGCAGCTCTAGGTATGGACGGCATTTGATGAATAACTGGAATGGGTGGTGGGTTTTGCTCACACTAGAGGGTAGTGTAACTAAGTGGTTGAGTGTATGGGTCCTGCTGCCTCACTAGCTGGTGCAGATACTGCCTAACCCTTGGCGATGTTACCAGACTTAATTTACTGATTTTATCATAATATATGCATAACAAATAGTGTCTTATTCTTTGCAATCAATATTCTGTAGTTCTTGAATCTATAGTGTGTTAAATCTATGCATATATTTCAGGCCTTAAAACCTAAAGAGGATGTGTGTGTGTGTGTGTGTGTGTATATATATATATATATATATATATCCATTCATATGCAATAAGGGTAATTTAGTCTGTAGTGGAAAAACATATATTGGCTAACCTAAGTTTCATTTTGCACATAGCAGAATAAAAGATTAAAAGATAAGTTGCAAAGAGTCATCAGGCTGAAATACTCCATGAAATAACATGCAGACATTACGGGCTTTGAGAAACTGGTACTTTGGCACCAAAATCCACTACACGTAGGAATCCAACCCCCCAAAAAATGTCTTTTTTTGCTTAGCCTTTCTATCAACATCAAAATAATGTTTTATTAAACTGAATAGAAAATTTTCCTTATTCTTCTCTTTGTAATAAAGGCACTTGGATTTAATGCTGTTATAGTAATTTACAAATTTTAGTATCTTTTTGGATTCTGGCAATTAATGGGAAATACTAAGTATAGCTGACAAAATTTGAAAAATCAGCTCAGAATCATGTCACATTTGGACGTGATTAAAGGTATCATATGTTCCATTTGAATACTTCAGTGCTCCCCATCTTAAAGGCACAAATACGAATTAGTTCTTTTGTGGTATGTCTGCTTTTTACATCATGCTAGAACATGTAAACATTTTCTATAAAAATTGTGTTGCATGTGTATTACCTTTTATATTTGTAAAAGCATGTATTTATTTATACAGTTGAATCCATTGCCACAAAGAGCCACAAATATTATCTGCAGACTCAAGCCACAGCATATTCAAACATTTTCAGCACACCACTTACTACTTTGTATGGGACATAGTTTAACCATTTTGCTTTCTGGGCTAATATGATGACTGAAGTCTTGCTCTTTTTCCTCAGAGATAACAACTTATAGACAGAGTTGTTATCAAGTATACTTAATTATTCATCAGGAAGTAGTTGAGATTTGTGAAAACTCAAAGAAATTTTTTAGAGCAGGCTACAGTTTGCGTGCCATCTAAATGAGTGGTCATTCTAGGTTGGATAAAAAACTACTTCAGTTTTTTAAGGGAGGAGAAAAAAACTAATCATAGCTCATAGAATAAAGTATATCATTGTTGCTGTCTGACAACTTATAAGGCAATTCTACCAAAATGCCCCAAATGCCATGGCTCACATAGCAGTTCTGGCATTTAGGGCCTTAATTAATGACAGGGCCCAGCCATGTTGGAGCCTGAGGTGAAAGGAAAGATAAGTGATCCTGCCTTTATGTAAAATTGTGATATTTTATTCATCATGGATGTTTTTGGTTTAACTTTTTAAAAAAATATGGCATTAAGATGTTATCTTGACTACTGATCTTTTTTGACACCCTCTTAAATTTTGTATCCAGAATCCCCCTTCACCTCACTCTAGCCCTGGCCCTGCTAAGTCACCTCCCTAAACTGTCCTGACCTCGCCTGTCCAAGTGAGACAATAATCATAATTAAGAAGCTAATTATGAGGACTAGGATAACATGTGTAAGTACTTATTAATTGTAAATGTTAACACATAAATACATTTACAAAGCCCTTATACAATTCCAAGATAAAGTTACTGTATTAAACATTACATTTAAAGATGTAAGGTTGATGGAAAGTGTTAAGTCCCATGAATGATGACAGAAACTCCATCTAAGGCCTTAGAGGGAAATGCAGAATTCAAGGCACACCCATCTCTACCTCTCCTTATTTAAATAAAGAAAAAGTTTACAATTGCAGCCAAACAAGCAATTTCCTTTCCAGCTTTCATGATTAATCTTCATTGGTAAATTCAGTTTGTCTTCGGATTTTCTCTTTTCAGTTCCTAAAAGCATTCAATTCACAGAAGTGAAAAATTAATTTAGGAAGAAACAATTTAATGTTTTCCTCTTTAAAAAAAAACCACAGCACAAACAACACAGGTGGAAAGCCTACAAATAGATGCACTGCACATGAAAATTGTTTTTGAAAAAGTTGAGGATATAAATCTTTTGATTCAAGGTAAGGGAAACTTTCTCGGCCGAAGGAGGTGAGATGCCTCCTGTTCTCCTGAGCTAATGATTGTTTCCAAGCTGGTTAGAATTCAGTGCTAATTGCATTTTAAAACACCACCTCTGAAATCCTTTCCTTTCAGGATCTTACACCAATGTTTCACATTTTCAGCAAAACCTTTGCACTTCACCTTTTCTCACTCATCAAATCCTGAACTTTAGATCTTCGGGAAGAATTCAGTTTCAGATCCTTTCTTTCCCCAGCAGGTTCTTCTCTGGTGATAGTGATGCGAATACCCAGGAAAGGCTGGCCTGCCCTGTTTCTGAGGAGAGAGAAATGATTAAAATAGGTATTTTGGGGGCCAAATTGAGGCTTGTCCATCCCGGCAGTCATTAAACAACTTTCCAGTGTCATTCAAAGAACTTATAACAGAATCAATTGATTTTCATCCCCTGCTTTACTAGTTGTGATTTAGGAGATAGAATGGCCCTGTTTACACAGCTGTAACATGTCAGGACCTGTAGTACATTATTGGCTTGAGGCCTCCGAGTTGCAGTCCATTCTCAGCAGAGTCAATCTGAACTTGAAAACATTCCCTCTAGGAAACAGGCACATATCTACTAGCATAAAGCACTTGTACAACTGAAAATAGTATTCACTTGAAGTAAGTTTCAAGTTCACCTTCCAAAAATCAGCCCCGACTTGTCATTGCTCTCAGCATGTTCACGATGGGAGCAGAGGGCTACAAATGCCTCTTAACTAGATACCCAACATGGGTGAATGTTGCACTTCACTGCTAGTCAGATCTCAGGCTCTGCAAGTGGGAGTTGCTATTTAACATGCGTTCAGAGCATTGCCAATCTAAAATGGCTGCTCAGTAATACTTTAATTGCAGTTTCATGGAAACAAATTGCTATTTAACTGCAATAAGCATTTCTGTGACTTGGCTGGACTGACAATAGGTGTCTTAGTAACAAAGCAACAAGTAACATCAACCTGTAAACGGTCTTCTTCCAAGGGCCTCTCAAGCCGAGTCAGGTGCGCAGGCAGGCACCCAGGATAGGATGTCCAGGGGAAGGAGTCTTCAGACAACCTCTTCGCAATTTTAACATAATTATTTAGGCTACGTGGAAACTCTTCACTAGTGTCTTGATATACAGCGCTTGGATTCACTACTCGTTAAATAGTTTATTGGCCCGAAGAAGTATCTTACATAAAAATAGGAGTGCATGTTAGAATCTTACTATATGGACATTTAAGGCCATTTAAATTAAAAGCTTCATTTCAGACGATTACTTGTTTCAAATATCAGTGATAAGGGCAAAATAAAGAATTTAAATACTGTTAAGAGGATGACAATTTCACAGGCTTCATTTTGGTGCAACAGTTCTCTCCTTTGATATTTTACATAACACAGTCCATGTCAAACTATTTCCTAATAAATCATCAACAGCTGGAAATAGTTTCTTGTGGCAAACAATTTGGTGTGGGAAGCTTCATTTGGGCTCTCCTGCCTTTTGGGGTGGGTAAATCTACCAAGACAGAAAAAAAAAAAAAACATTAAACTCTTTCAGAGAACAATCTTTTTACAAAATTGTTTCATTAGCAAGAGTGACAATTTGCATGATTGAGACATTTATATGTATCATAAACATTTTTTTTTAAATCAGGAGTTCAGGAGGGCTCACTAACATTTGCTTTTATCTAATTGCACTTGCTTGTAGGGACAGGGGGCCATCTTGCTCTATGATGTGGTTAATGTTAAATAAGTCCTTTCAAGAGAGTGGAGTACATCTCACTATCACAAATGCAACGGATGAAAGGTGAACGAGATCATGAATTTTTTTTTCCCTACAGGAAGTTGGGGTTGGGGGTTGGAACACAATCACTACTTACATCAGAATAAACTTGAGTGTGTTTAGCAGCTTTCCATACACATAGAGCATCCCCATTAGAGCAAGGTTTTATTTTTTGAAATACCTCTGGTTTCAAGAAAGTGTTTTACCTAAAGCAAGACTACTACTTAAATATGTTCTATTGTATATTCATAGCTCCATTAGTACTTCTCCAATTTAGCACATCAAAGAGAAGTCTTACCACTTGCATGTGGATTATACTAACATGAGTGACATTTGTAATCTTATAGGTCTGCAACTTAAGAAATGCTTTTAGAAGCTAGTTATTAAATATGCAGAGTGCTTGAGGAGCCAGTCTATAATAGTTCATTAAAAGTCTTTAATGACCTTAGCCCTCCACATCACTAAATGCCACACTGTATTACTTACTAAGTTATTAACTGTCTCCTTTGAATTTCTACTGTATGGGACATGAGCGCTTATGCCAAAAAGAATATGAAAGATGCTTGCATTCTTATTAACACATTTTCTTCTGTCTTGAAGCATCCAGAGGAAAAAATCATTAAGAACAGAAACTAGTTTGTAGAAATTCAAACATATAGCTCAAAGCAGGTATTTGTGATTTCATTATTTTTTTCTTGCATTTCCTTTTTATAACCCTCTTAACGACTCACTTTAACTCTCTGCCTTTAAATTCTCCTGCAGGTTTGCGCAGTTTGAGCAACCGGCTTTTCCTCCAGGCCTGGACTCTTAGAAATCAGGAGACCCCAAAGGAAAGCTGACTGCTAGCTGAGATGTGCTGAGCTAGACCTCTCTATATAACCTACTCCTAGTCTTGGAGAGAGGGTTTGTATCAGGACCTTTGTTGGAACAAGAGAAATGAAAACGTGCCATTTTAGGAAGAAAATTAAAAATAGTATTAGAAACACACCTGGTTTCACTAATCCATGATTTATCTCCAGGTAACAAGCCAGTACAGCCTCTCTGGTTTTTCCTCCTTCCAGCCTCAGCCCCAGGTCCGGAGTCCTTGGCCTGCCTACACATGCCTTCCAGCAGTGCCTCTGCAGCCTTACAGGCGCTATGAGGATACCCTGCCAGAACTAGTTAACTATCTCAAGGCTACTACTAAATGAAATCCAAATCCTCCCCCCAACATATGGAAAGGCAGAGTCAAGTCGAAGAGTGTAAGAGCAAACCAAAATAAACAAATCACACAGCAAACCACAGGAGTCTAAAAAGCTCACCAGGGCATAGCTGCTTCACCCAGTGCAGGTGACAGTAGAAGAACTCTAGGGCCCTAACCACAACCACAAATGGAACTTCAAAATACATCCAGGTATGGTTTAGAAATGTTATTTCCTTCCAAAGCTATAAACTTGGTAACAGAACAAGATGGTTATGCCACATTTTTTAACATGCTTTTCATTAATATTCAAGGCTCCCCAATTTAGAAAAGAGAATAAACGAAATAGCTGAAGAATCAAACATTTATATATAAACACAAAGATCCACTGTGATATAGAAATGTAATCAAGTGCTGTTAACAGAATATTCTGAACTTATAAAAAGGGCTCCAACATTGCTTTATACCCCTGCCCAAAAAAGCATGGTTAAGTAACTGAATACCTTATTGGCCCAGAGCTAAACAAATATACATCCCATCTCCCTCCCCCACTAAGATTTAAAGTGAGCTTGGTATCAAATGAGAAAACTGAATTTTCCCAAAACACAGACGAGATAAAGCGGTGTTTAAACCCAAACTCCAGTGAATATTTTTCTTTTAAGTTTTTATTATTTAAATACACCATACTAGAGCAAATGTCTCTGAAAATATCACAAATAAAAGATTTTTTTCTTCATTCAGCAAATTAGAAGTGGGGGAAATTTCTACACAGTAGCTGCTATGAGCCCGGTTTTTTTCCAATTTTTTTGTTTTTGTTTTTGTTTTTTTTGTCTTTGCCATGGGAATAGCAACATTAGGACGAAAACACTTACATGCATACATACATTGTATTTTACAGAGATACAATAAAAGTGTTTGTGATAGAATATCACAAAAGCCACATCTCTTTTCTTTATCTCATGTTCAGTTTTGATTGAAACACATTTCCTTACGACACTTAAATATACAAAGAGCAAATAGAATGTTGTTAAGGTAAAACACAGGGTACAAACTGGCCAGTGCCCTGCTAATTGTTAATGAGGGTAGAAAGCAGATTTGAATGCTTCTTTTAATTAGCTTCATTAGTCATCTCCCTCCTCCCAAGCTCCCTCCCCCCACAAAACAAAATGTCCTCCGGTGGATCTTTTTTCATTTTCTCTACAGTCTCCCATTAGCCCAGGTTCATGGAGTCCTTAATGTTCATATTCAGTCATTTTAATACACCAATAAATGCGGGAAGGGCAATCAAGACTAAAGAAGGTGCGCAGTGGCATGGAGCTGGCACTGGTGCTAGCTACAAAGGTGACTTGTCTACTGAAGACACATGGGATCCACCTGTGATGAACAAAATCTGAGATGAAGGCACGCATTCTGCATTACTCTGACCTTTTAGCAGACCTGCAAGAAATAAAAATGGGCATCTTAGCTAAAATACTAAATTCGAGTAATATTAATCTCAAACATGACAGTTTTTGTCCTCTCTATATTCACTAATCTTCCTTTATTAGATTACTTTCCAACTGTGACTTGGAGGCTTTCTACACTACTTCAGCAGTGAAGAACTAAAGCATAATATTTTCTGCAGTTTTACTAGCAGAGAAAATTCAACAATAAATGGACTTTCAGAAAGTTTCCAGTATAGTTTTACAATGAATTGCTTAACTCTGTTAAAAGCCAAGTTTCTTTCTGAAAAGAATGAATTATAACATTGGGCCTGGTAGTCATATCTTGAAGGCACATTCAGAGCCAAGTCCTTCCCTAGGAAGTTCTGGTTTAATATGCCCAACTGTGAAACACCTAGTGAGTTATTTAACCTGTGTGTGTCTCAGTTTCCCCATCCCCTAAAGGGGGCATAGTAAGGCTGTTATAAGGATTACATAATACATATGGAGCACTTTCAACAGTGCCTGGCACTTAATGAAAGCTAAACAAATATTAGCAATTATCATTATTCTGATTTCCCCATGTGACACTCACCCATATGTGAGTGCATGCATGTGTGTGTGTGTCCGTGTGTATACACATATACATGTATATTATATTCATAAAAAATTCAGATACTACTTTTCACTTAGTATTTCCTATAGTACATACATATTATAAATATATAAATCAAACCTATGTAATGTGTTAATGATGTGCTCAATTTAAGAATGTAGTTCAATGGAAGTCTAACTTTAATGTCTAAGTTAGAAATGACAATCCACAGTCATCAAATACAATCTGTTTGCAATTACCAAAATGAAATAATATATATTAGGTTTTTACGGTTTTAAATGACATTTTGAGCTTCCCAGTAAGTTTTTGTTTCCCTCTTTTCCTAACTTACTAAAAGCCTGAAGTCTATTAGAAACTGCAACCCCCCACTTCCAAGCTAATTAAAGTGGTGGAGGCTTAATTCCCTAGAGTGGAAGCTCAGTGTGAGAAAGGTAATTTGTCTGTCCAGAACAAAGATGCAGCAGCAGCCAGAGACAATATTTAATAAATGAGCATCAAATGTCCTTTAGGATGGACACATACAACACCAATTATGTAACTACGGGGAAATTGCAAAGTGATATATAAACTAGAACACTCAATAAATTTTTCTCCAACTAAAGAGATGTGGTATTTTATTTTACTGAAAAGCACAGATAATTCTAGATGGAACCCATCACTCTTAAAGCAAAGAAAGAATTCCAGATCAAAGATTTACCAGGGAAAAAAAAAAACAAAAACAAAACCGCCACAACTCCTGATTGTATATACAAAACTCTCCAGAAGGCAATATTCTCCTGAGGATACCCCAAGCCTTCTTTAAATGCTATAGGCTATAAAACTGTGTAGATCTTTCAACATCAGTATCTGAGATTTCAGTCAAGAGATTATATGATTTAAAAGCTTAAAATTATACTTTTCAGAAGATACAAAAACCAGAACATACTAAAACCAATTATGCAGAACAACTGAACTACACATCCCAGATGCTGAGAACAAATTTCAGAGATAAAAAGTTTATATGGACCAGAAGATGGTGGCCTATACTTCCCATACAATTAGGTGCCTTTAAAGAAGGGATATTCAAATAATTGACTCATTACTTTTAAGCCAGAGGATGCTTGGATATATTTATTATGCATCATGCACTAAAAACATAATTGGGTGTTCTGTGAATAGAAGGAAAATGGCCAAAATTAATGTCCAATTTTCCCTACCAAAAATATGGAGAAGAGAGAAGAAAATAATAAAATGGAGCTATTTGTCATTTCTCCACATCTCATCACCTCTTGAAAAGAAACACCACAGGGTTTGGGGAAGATAATTTCAAGGCATTCTTTGGGTCCCAAAAGCAGTTTATGTTCCACCAGGAAGTATGTTTTCATTACCTCTTCCCCCTTGCCATCTCATTAATATTTCTCAGGACCACGTTTAGCTTGCCCAAAACCTTTATTTACAAAAATTACCTTGTGAATTGACTGTGCTCCTGGTGAGCTGAGCACCAAGGGAAAAAATGTGAGACACTTATACCAACAGGGACATGTTCTTAACTAACATCACCCCCAAAACGCAGCTTCTCACCAATGCCTGACATGAACATATCCTTAAGTTCTACTTCCTTATGCTTTTTAAGAGCTCTTCAATTTTGAAGACCACCTGTCTCTTTTTGGCTTCCAACATTAAGAAAATACTACATTAGTAGGTCTTCTTTGTTACCTAATATATTTCGTGTTCCAAAATGAACACCCTACACCTCTCCCATCCAAGAAAAGGTGTGGAAAACAAGACTTACATGAAAGGCACAACACACACAATCTTGTAAACACGTAAACTAGGTTTGTCTCTAGTTTTCCTCCCTAACACCTCTCAAGTTACCTAGTCTTATACTCAGTAAGTGGGTACTTTTAAGATCCTGCTCATATTTCTAGCATGTCCTTTGCACTTAGTCCATAGCTAGCATTGCTATTGCCTATATTCAGTGCTTCACGATCTGGCTATATTTTCCAACTGGTCTCTACATCCTTCAGTTCTCACCATGCGTGTCAGTGGGCTGTAACAATCATTTCTTGTACTTTAGTAAGTCAGGGAAAGAAATGGTATAAAACCAGCAACAAGCTTAAGATGTATTTGTGGAAAAACTAAGCTTTTACATCACAGGCAGTGGAGAAAAGAGCAACCATTTCACTCCCAGCACTTTTTTTTTTGGCTACCAAGGAAAATTGCCAATGACTTTGTCTCTGAATTGAAATGGACATCAAAAAATATTTATGTGCCTCATTCACTGTTCTTAACTCTGCCCTGCAGATTCACTTAATTATAATTCAAACCATAAAAATATGCAAGTATTTATACATATTGGCACTCCCTAGAGAAGCCTGAAGTACCTCATCAATGCTGACTGGTTAATTTGCAATAAAAAATTAAACTTCTATCTTTAAAATGGGTGACCAATGTAGCTTCCCATATTAGTAAATTAAATAAAGAAAAGTGTGCATATTCTGATTAACACTTACTTAAAGAAATAGAAAATACATTTTTAATTATCCCATAAACTTGAGTAAGGGAAAGCAATAAAAATAAGCATTACAATATGGCAGTATAATTTTAAATGATTAAAAGTTTTCAAATATTAGTCATCTTCCCCCCACAGCATTAAGAAAATGCATTACAGAAGACAAAGACGCCTAATATTTTTTCCTGAGACTTCTGAAGCTTGCTAAATTCCTATTTGCAGATAAATGTTGTTTTTTTGTGATCCTTACAACAGACATTAATGAAGTTCCTATTGTAAATCCATAAAGAATTACCAAGTGAAGTGTGCACTTTTTGTTTCAATGCAATAACTCAGTGCTGTGTGATTGCCTGGGTTAATGATGAAAAAGTCAAACATACTATCAAAGCTGATGGAAAAATCTATCACCAATTTGAAATTAAAATTCATCTGTGGTCAATAAGATTTAATATCCATGCAAGTGGCGCTGTAAAGAGTAAATGAATCAATGTCATCAATACATAATCAGTATGAAATATGATGTGAATAAAATTATGTGCACGAGTCATACATTTCACTCTTTTCTGGGCCAGCGTGGAATGAACAGTCTCTTAACTGAAGGTTGACAGTAATTGTTACAAATTAGGCACAGCAGTTATCAAAATGCACTCACTTGCATAGCTACAGAACTTATTAAGGAGATTAAAATAGATCTGAAACTATGCAGTACTGGGGGTGCTGGACAACTGTTGATCACCAATTTTCCTTCTGAAGTGCCTTCTAATACTATGTGAGTTGTACACTTGTATATTTTCTCACTTCGAAGTCTGGTCCAAAAACTTTCCAGTTGTGGATCAAGAATCAAGATACATAATCTTTCAATGGAGCTTTTGGTGGCCCAAAGAGCTGGAACTTTGTTTTAAAAGTCATAATTTGGTTTAAATTTTCTAGGACTACCAATCATCAAAAATGCCCTCTCTCCTCTGGAACTACAGAACATTTTGTAGAACTGCCCTTCTAAAAAATAAAAGCACCATAAATTAGGTTTGGAAATAGGTGTCTGGATTACTATTACTAATACAGAATTTATTCTTTTATGGCAAGACATTTATTCCCTTTTCCTACCATAAGTATCCTGTTTCCTCCCACAATAACCTATTCACATCACATTCTGAATCTCAAAATTGTCAAGTGGGATTAAACAACTGGTTATATGGAAATTTTACATTGTTTGACTTTGTATGTGATAATCCTATGTTCAATATCAGTGAAGCTGCAGATATAATTAAATCAGGTTTTTTTTTTTTAAACTACAAAAGAGTCACAGTTTAATCAATCATTCTCCTATTTCTGATGTCTGCATTTCTTTAAAAGGGCACGCAGAAATACTACCACCCAGGAAAATTCCCTTGCTAGGTTCAAAGAGGTTGGACCTTCCAAATTGTACTAATCAAGCTTATTAGGAACTGCTGGGTATTCACCTTCTGGTCTGGCAGTAGTGGATTGCTCTGAAGTGAATTCAAATGGCCATTGATGAGAGCTGTAGGTCTATCATGTTCACAAAATAAACTGCCATTGATGTAGTGAAACCGATCTCCTGGGACCAGGCGATTCCGGCAGGTAGAGCATGTAAAACACTGAAAGGGAAAAAAAGCAAGACCACTGAAAACAAGTACAAATTAAGTCTTTTTTGTCACAAGTTTATAAACTGCTTTTAAGCAAGTATCTGTCAAGTACAGAACCACTTAGGGTTTAATGTTTTTCTTCCTTCGACATGATTCCAGAAAATAGTCGGCCAAAATACAATAAACTAGATTCAGCTAAAGGAGGAAAGAGACAAATACATGTGTGCTTATGTGGTATAGGGGGAGTGTGGTGGGGGGGGGTGTCTGTAGTAATCACTGCCATGCTCCAATTTCAAGAAATTCCTTTAGCGTTTGTGGCTTGAAAAAACAGACTTCATACTAAAGAGAAATGCTTTGTCTCCCCATAGGAAGGTTGAGTTCTTTTAAGGAGAGGAGGAAATGCTACCTTGAGATGATACACGTTGCCTTGGGCCCTCATGACGAGTTCGCTGGCAGGAATCGACTGTCCACAAGCACTGCAAGCACCACTATTCCCAAATAGCCTGAAACAAAGATGATGGGGACACCCATGAATCACCCTAAACCCCAGAAAAAGCGAAGAAATCTCCTGGCTTCTGGCCCTCCTTTTGGAATGCATTTGACAGAGGCTAAATTCTTTGGCTCAGGCCTCAAATTTTATGAGTGATTTACATAATATGGGAAAAATCCTTTATGGGGTCACAGCTAACTTCTGCCTACCACAGAGGAAGAGGATGCCCCCTGATTTAATCAAAATATTGACTTACTCCTCTAGCAAATACAAAACAATTCTGTTCTACACACATTTTATCAGATTACTGGGTTCATCATAAAAAAAAGATACAATTCATGACTGGAGTTTAAATGCATTGTGTCCTTGAAATTATATGAAGAACTCTTTTGTACTTTAATCATATCTTGAGATATGAGTCATCAAAAGGGTTAAGAGGATTTGATTGTATATCTAAGAAGACATCATGCTCAGTGTATTGAAACTCCCGTAAACCTCCATCAGTGCAGACTTTCCATTAGAAACTCTCTGCTATCCAGGTTGATATATAATGTGTATGGGTTAACCTTTTCAATCATGGTGTCAACACTTAAGATTTGCCTCTGCTCATCTCTTTCATCCTAACCTTCTCTCTCTCTTGATAATGAAATGCTTGCTCCAACTTCCCTCTATCTGCTCCTGAGTCCACAATTTAGATTACTTCATCTCTGCTAGCAACAAACTGAATGAAATTTCGATTTGAGCAGAAAGTAATTTACCGGGATCTGGACCCATTTGTCATCATATCTCTCTGGGTGTTTGCTGTATCACTGCAGTTTTCCTATGCAATCAAATGAGACCACAACATCTGCCATAGGGGGAGGAGGGGGAGAAGGAATAGGCTGCAAGGAGGGGAAGGCTCAAGAAAGTGTGGTGTACTGAAGAAAAATACATACATAATTCCTTGTATCGTTCTAAAGGCACAACAAAATGTTTTCACGGATACCAAAAACTCTGGCTTTAATGGAATCTGTAGACTCAAGCTGGGAAGCTTTATTTGCTTTTGGGCTTCCCTCTTTAATATCCACAAATATTTATTAAACAGACCAAAATGATTTCACATTGAAAGGTGATACTGGAACAAGTCAGCAGTCAGAGAGGCACTTTTTCAACAACGAAAAGCAGAGCAACAGGACTTACAAATTAACATATTAGTGTCATAACAAATATTAATATTTGCATTTCCTCCTTGTCCAGATGAAGTCATAAAATTCAGTTTGTGTCAAACCAGGAGACATATTCCTATAGAATACCCCGTAATCTGAATGATTGCGGCATGCCTCTATATAAAAATAATTGCTTTGTGTTTTCAGAATCTGGTCTTGCAGAAGAGGCTTGTCATGTTCAAACTACTAATTTGCTGTCGCCACTTTATTGAAAATAGCCTGTAAGTTGTTATTAAATGTATCGACTGAACGACAGGGAGAGTAGTAAAACTGCCCCTTAAGATGGCTTTTAATAGGAAGCCCGAGAAACAAATTTTGCAGCAGCATCGATTTGAAGAGTTCAATCAAAACTCCATTTCAAAACTAATTAGTCTGAGATCCACGACACATTGACACGTTTTTGCAGAATCAGAACAGTTACAGAGAGAAAGCTGAAATAATACACTGTCAGGACCTCTAGCCGCAGGACCGCGCTGTGTGGGAGCTTGGGCCACTGGCCTGCCATCTCCTAAAGCTGGACCGCTTCGGAAGCACTGATGAGGACCTCCTGGCATCTCACCTATAGCATCCTGCAATTGGCTGTTGAAACCACCTCCTCAGGAGGGTAGCATGGCCAGTGAGAGCGCAGAGGGGTAGGGTGGCCAGCAAACAGTACGGCCTCAGGGAAAGAATTTAAGGTCAACGGCAGGGCTATTCTAATTCCCAAGAGGGATACCAAATTCAAACGATTTGGGTAAAAATAATAAAATTAAAAACCTATCAATGTGGCCAAACACATGCTGAGGATGAAGCGGGGGAGGGTGTAGATAATGGCAAGGGTGAACAGAATCCCGCCAGAGCTCACCACCAAATATCCTTACAGCAAAACCAGAAGTATTTTAACGGACAAGAGTCTATATAATTACAGCTGCCACTACCTACAGGTACAGTGTGACACTCCATCTCAAAAATACCCTTTCACAGCACCAATCTGATTACCCAGCCTAAGGGTTCATTTATTTAACAATTCACCCTGAGTAAAGTCAATTGTATGTCTTCAAGATCCCAGTGTATTTTAATGATCGGGGCAGTCACATGTAATCCAAAAGCTTTTCTTACACCCTATTTCCTCCAATGCCACTACTTCCATAACCTTTCAGGGAACTTTCAACCACAAAATCATGGTATTCCTAAAGTGTCAGAAATTACAGTTCCAAAGTTTGAAAATGACCACGATCTACCCAGGATTGATGTGCTATTGAACAACATCATTAATGGGTTTAAGATCTTTCCACATCTACAGCTTTCAGGCTGCCTCAGAGCAGAACAACTTACATGTCTATACACATTTAAATCCCCTTTTACCAGAGTCGAAGGCTACCATTAGAATTCCACCCTTTTTCTGAAAAGTTGTGGGGGTTTTTTTTCCGTTTCTGTGCTCTGGAGAGTTAATTATCTAACCAGGGGGACTGTCCAGGACAGTGTTTGATTTAAAAGGCTCGAGGCTTTAGGTGCTCAATTAAGTAGCTATCGGTCTCAGACTGGACTATAATGGGCTCTTTTCTCTTTAACTCAAGTATCGGGGAGATATACCCCAGGTCAGGCTAATTAAAGCCAGGGGAGTCTTTAATTGTGATGACAGACTCGGTTTCAGTTTCCTTTCTTTGGGTCCTCAGACCAAGAAGGTCGTTAATATTTCAGCATTTGGGCAATGCAATCAATCAGAAACATCAAGCGGTTCCTTATATGGGAAAAAGGAAGAAGGTAAGAAATCCCACCAAACCTCTGTACTTTAAAGGTGTTTTGCTCCTTATTAGAAAATCAGGATGCAGTGCTAGTACTGTTTGCCCGTCCAGCTCCAACTCTCCTTTCTGACAGAGAGATGGACAGTAAGTAGTATTTTTAGCTTAGTAATGATGCTTAGCATCTCTCAGTAACTTCAGTGACCAATAGGTGGGTTTATTTTCAACTGGGTTACTACTTCAAGCAAAATACAGGAAATAACACAGTACTACCTGGCTGTTTTCGAAACTGCTTTCAGGCAAGGAGAGGTACGTTTCTAAGAGTGTGGCTGAAAGGTATACATTTGTACCTGAAAGTAAATATCAGCAACCTATCTGAGGAGAAAAATGTACATCCACAACTACTGATCCAGAAGCAATTGGTTTTCCAGCAGGTTCTTATATTTAATCTAAATTCTGCACCAGCTATATTAAATGTAACAAAGACATGCAACCCAGAAATTATGCCTGGAGCCAAGTCCATTAAAGGTACTTCGGAATAACTAGAGACCAAGAACCTTAAAAGCACCAGAAGCTATTGATACTTAAGAGGGGGGCTGTGAAAAATCTCAACTGCTGCATTAGAGAGGGGATGGAAAAAAAAAAAATCAGCCAAATTACGCTTGGTTAATTCAGAGTAACAGATCTGCCCCCAAGTGAATTGGAGGCCTTGAATTAATTCTGTTATGACAAATCAAGATAAACGTTCCCCCTAAATTGCATGCGATTTAATTAATTTTTGAGATCCTGGGTTTTTTTTTTCCTAGCTAATAGTTCACATGCTCCTGTGCTGTCATTGTGCTTGAGTGGGCAGACTTCAAAGTGATATTAAATAACCAACTATTAGATTTACCTAGCACGTCCTATTGGAAAAGTGCCATTTAATTACCTAGCCTGTTCAATTAAAGGGACAGCATTCTCCGAACAGAGCAGCTTGCTGTTGATTACCAGGGAAATGAACTCGCTGTCTGGAGGCGCCTACATCCCTAACGCTACCCCACTCCCCAAACACACCCTCCACCCCCACCCCCGCGCTCACTGCGGCTACAGGCGCCACGTGAACCGCCGGAGTGGAGCCCCGGGAAAGGAAGCACGACCCGTTCGCCCGGCTCCCGCCCTGCGCTCGCCCCCTCGTGGGCCCGACGTTGCTGGCCGGTTGGGCGCCACGATTGCGGCCTCGCACGGCGCCGGACCCCAGCCCTACCGGCGAGAAAAAGCTCGCCAGGGAGCGCCACCCAGGCTTCCGGCGCGTTTCCTCGTCCTCCCCGGACCTGGAGCCCCACCCGTCGGTCTCCGAACTTCCTCCTCTCGCTGCACTTTCCGCTCCAGTCTTAGGGCCGAGGTGGGAGGTGTGGGAAGAAGGGTTCCAGGAAAGAGAAACGGAGTTTCTCAAGCTACTCGGTGGCGCCTGGATTGAGCGGGGGTTTCGAGAGCTGGGGGTGGAGTGACGGACAATTCCAAGGTTCGCCGACTTTTGAAGGGGACGGGAGTCGGGCGTTGGCCCCTTTAAGATCCACCCTCCCCCTATTCCCCATTCCCCCTCCCCCAGTCTTTCCCTCCCTCTCTTAGAGGCCAATTTTGTTAATTAAATGTTTTGTTTGCGACGCAGCTCTCATTCATTGCGGACACGTCATTCGGAGCAGATCTAAGCCAGAGACCAGATCTCATTAGATAAAGCCCATCAGAACTAAGAAAATGGAGGAGCCACTAATTAAAGCTTTTAATTGTGCGGATTCGCTGCAGCAAGGCAGCCGCTTTATCTGAAATCTTGGAGAGAGAGGAGGCAAAAGCCCAACTCTGCCCAATCTGTACTTGGTCGCGCAGGGGGAAGGGGGCAGCGTCCCTTCCTCTACCAACCACCACACCGGCCTTTTCCCAGCTCTGCCGCAGCTTTTTAGCCAGATCTTGGTTGTTTAAAAAAAACACAACCTCAAAGTCAGATCGTTTAGAAGCCCCCTAATAAATCGCTCTGGGGCCCCAGATGCCAAAGGGTTCCCTTCACCTGGTGGCCCTCAATCCGATTACTCCGGTCTTCCGTGGCTGTCCTTGCAAACTGATAGGTCCTCCAGCAAGTGGACTGGGAGGGTGGGAGGGTGGGGTGGTGGGGGACTGGGGAGGAGTAACCGAGGTAAAGCAACGCGCCTTGCCACCTTCCCACACTTTGGTATCTTGATGGGCAGAGGGAGAAAACACTGAAAGAAGGCTTAAGAGATCCCTTAAAAACTGGGGCAGGGGCTCAGCTACTAAGGAACCCTGAGCAGAGTGTGAAGCGATTATTAGGTTGGTACTGAGTTAGACTGAACTTAGCTCTCCCCAGAGATCTAAGGTTCTCAAGGTAGCACGTAGTTCAAGAACAAAGCCTGCCTCCGATTTTCAAAATCAGAAGTAAAAAGAAAAGAAGTGAGAATATGGACCCAATTAATTAAGGCTCAGGGCTGGGCACACATTTCCCATTGCTGCATCAAGCTGCAAGAAAACGCCAAATGGGCATTTATTTTTGTCCCAAGAATAGAAAGGTTAATGGAGGCGATTCCCAGGAAGCCTAAACTTGTCCTGAGGGAGTACATGTGGACCCATCTTCTTTTTAATTAGTGATAACCAGAAGCGAAGGTTTTTTGAAGGCACTTGGAGAAGAGATGAATCTGTACCATTTGTTCACCGCATCTGAACAGCACTGTCAATTTTTCCATTTTAAACCACCCTCCCTTTCTTAACAGTTTTGCTCTCTATTTTAATTACAATACTGTCAAAGCTCCTGACATTGCTTGGAAGGAGGAGCAGAAAGCATTACACCCCTGTTCGTGCTGATTTTCCAACATTTACTTCTAAAAGAACACTTTAAGTGAAATTAATGCTGCCATCTTAATTTAAAAATAAAAGCCCTCTCCCTTTCTATATTTATTTTACTTGGCTGATATAGGATGCCAGCAGAGTAGACATAGGGTGCATTATTGGAAAAACCAAGTGTCATTACTCCATTTTATACTAATGATATCACTGGGGTAAGCACACACATACTCAGCTCTGAAGTGCACTGAGATCTTTTGCACTTTTAACTTTTAGATGGAGGGTGAATCACCGTGGAGCTAAACTTTATACAAGATACCTCATCCATTTATTCACCCGCATTGAAGAGCAAAATTTTTTACTAATCACTATAAAGAAAAGGTTTCAGGCAGTAATTTAAACAAAATGAAACTCTTCTTAAAAGTGAGCTGTTCTCTTGTACCACCGGTGTGCGTGTGGTTTTTTTTTTTAATTACTGGATGTTGAAACAGAACACCTCCTAGAAGCATTCATGTGCATCAGTCTATCAAACCATTTACTCAAATTAAATGTGTAATCCTTCAAATGCCTCCTTTCAAATTAATGAGTTTAAGTAGCTTGAGTTCACCTGAAAAGATCCTATAGGCACCTGACCTCCTGAATTCTTTCCATTAATTGCACTGAAACTTGTTGGAAAAGACTGCTAACACGGGTATATGAATGTTCTATACATTGCTTTTAAAATCCAAGATTAGTATAATTCTACAGCCTCTTTTCCTAAATCTCTTTTGGGGATCAAGGGTGGTGATACAAATTACAACAACAACAAAAAAACAAATCTGAACATTCCTCAATCAAAAGAATTGCAAATTCTTCATCGCAATCCACACAGACATTGAACACTGTAAGCCTCCAAATAATGGTATGTGAAAGGAAACATTACCACTAAGTATTTTTGGTGTTTTGGGTTTTCTGCTTCAAGAAGAATGACAAGTCTTTTAAATTGACAAGTAATCATTTTTTACAAAAAGCACAAAGAATGAGTCAGTTTTCCACTTGAAAAAATGTAAAGGTGCTCATGTAAATATCATAATTAATCATACCACAGGCAAAGTATTTTTTACTAACTACACTTATTTTTAAGTCAATCTTCTGTCTCCGGGACCCTGTGCAGGTCCCTACCTTGCTTTAAGATAGCAGCCTAACGCCCACTTGAAATGTTTATTTTCAGCCAAGGGTCCAGTTGAGGCTGACCACATAAAATTTTGGTCCTAAGAGTGCTCAGTGTCTGCATACCTAGCGGCCCAGTCCCACCAGATGATCAGAGTTTTTACTTAGTATGGCTCTGCTATTAATTTGTCATTAAAAATAGGATGATTAACACACGCTTTCTGAACCCCTTAAATCTGGCCGACCAGAAGGTTCGACGTGAAGGCTACAGTACTCTCATACTCCTTTCCTTCAAACCCTTGGTAACTTTTGGCCTTGCCACCGCTCTGCTCACCCATCTCAGGGAAAGGCAGCCACGGCTTACCTAATGTAGTCGTTTCTGCAAAGGATCATGCCACTCTTGGTGTAACAGGACGTGCCGATGTCGCCCAGCTGCGCCTGACAGCAGGAGCACTTGAGGCACCGGCTGTGCCAGTAGCTGTCCATGGCGTAGAGCAGAAAGCGGTCCGCAATCTTGCCCCCACAGCCTGCGCACCGCTTCCAGGAGAGGGAGCCGGCCGTCACCGGGGGCGGCTGGGAGCTGCTGCCCGGATTCACCATGGTCTGCAGAGGGCGGGAAGGGGACAGGGAGAGAAAAGACAAAACAGAGCCGATGCAAAAGTTAGTAATCACCGCGCGGGGGGGCGAGCCTGTCCCCCGCCCCAGAGTGGTTGGGAGGAAGCAGCAGGACGGCGGCGCGAAGGAGGGTGAGGGGAAGAGGGACGCAGGGAGGTTTGCCGGCAGCAGCCGCCTGTTTACTTTTCTCAAGCTTTGTTCTGGGGCCACGAGCTCCTCTCAACTTTCCAGCGCCCGCCGCCGCTGACAATTTCAGCTTGGGTACTGTCAAAACTCCGAGAGCGAGCTCCGCGGCGCGCTCCACCCCTCGCGGAACCTCCTCCCAGCCCCGCCTCCGCCCACGGCCCCCTCCGCGCAGCTCCGCCGCCCGCCTCCAGCAAATGAGGGTCAAACCCACCCACCGCCGCGCCCGGCCCCTCCCCAAGCCCCGCCGAGCCCCGAGAGCGAGCCGAGGGGAGTGGAGGCCCCCTCCTGAGCCACGTTCCCTCCCGAGCTCTGCCCTGGAAAGTGCAGCCGCAGTTCACAAGTTGGAAATAGTTCGGTTTTCTGAAAGGAAAGGAGGGAGGGAAGAAAGAGCGTGGTGGTGGAAGGGGAGGTGAGGGGACGGGAGGGGGGTGCGGTGTGTAAAGTTGCGAAACTGGTTTTTCGTATTTTAAACAGCACCTTTCACATGCCATTGTGATGACCGCCATCTCCCATTATTGTTCCAAATCTCATTTCATTTTGAAGATCAATGAGTGTTTTCTCTGGGTTTTCAGGACACAGGCAAGAATAATAGATCATTGAACTTTAGGATGCCTGTTAACTTCCTATACAAACACTCTCCACTTTGGTCTCAGTAATCTGCCCTTGATCAGCAATTTAAATGCTAAAGCTTTGTTCCTCCAAGGGGGAATTGGGGGGGGAAGGGGGGCGTTACAGATAATATGCGAGAAGGCTCTATTAAAGGAGGCACAAGTTATATTCGAGCCAGTCCTGCTGTCACCAAAACCTGCTTTTAAAAATTCCTCACTTTTTCTAATGCATGTCATGAGAGAAGCAACTGGGGTATAATATAGGAATCAATTTATAAAGCTTAGCCTAAACCGATTAATTTGTTGCCTCCAATCCTGAGTCGAATAAAGTCCTAGTGTTCCTCCAGTCACTTATTCTATAAAAAGATCAAGTTATTTACTGCCAATTAAGCAGCCTGTTTTGTCTTTGTCCTCTGTAAGCCGAGAGTGTGGGCTACCCCCCCCTACACCCCCCCCACCCCCCGGCTCCCGGCTATCTGCTCGACATTCAGCTGATACCTCAGAAGGGAGAGGGCGAACTTCGCCTGTCCCCGACCCAACTTGGCTGCTGCAAAAATATGAGAGGAAGGGAACGAAACAAGGACTCACGTTCCTTAAATAGGCCGATTTTAAACACATTTCCTCCGAAAGAGTCTCGGAACGTGTGTCCAGTGACCGCACAATAAACCAGAACTAAGAACTGCACCAATTAAGCTGTAACAAAACCCTCAGACTTTGGAAACAGTACCACTCTAAAACCCATTAGCATTGCATTTATCCGAATGCATCATACCTTTATGTAAATTGATTTATCTGATGCATTTACTCGAGGAATTGCTTTTTTGTTAAAATTTCAGCCCTAACCCAAATGAATCTGCATTTCCTGCCCCAGGTCTTTAAACTGTTTCCCCCAACGTTTTAATCGCTCCGAATTCCTTTTTAAAAGGGGAGAGGGAGGGAGGAGATTCCAAGCTCTTCCCCGCCCCCATCTTTGGTGAGAGGTAAATATATATGTATATTTTTTTTGAAAAGGAAACATTACACTGAGAAAAGCATCCAGTAACCCCATTAGCTAAAGCTCTTAAGGACAAGCAATACCTTAATGCTGATTAAATCTAAAAGAGATGAATCAAGAGGACTGACCAGAAACTGACTCCCCTGATAACTAAGGACGGGCCCTCATCAAGTTTCATTTAGAGTTGGAAAAAAAAGAAAGCTTTTAAGTTAAATAGGCTTATACTCTAGTAATTACATAGCCAAGCAATTTAGGTCCTGGGATAGTCAGTGAAATAGAAAGTAGAACTGGCAGCTAGAGGCAAAATCTGCCCCCCTTTAACAACGTCTTTGGTGTTTTTTAATGGAGACCAAGGGAGGGACAAACGTAGCGCTAGCAATTTGTAGTACAAAAATGGATGCTTAATTCATGTCTTGATTTTAATTAGGTGATTCACCGGATTTCTCCTGGATTGGAACAAAAGACTTACAAGCCAAGAGGAATTTTTAAAAGAACCAGCAATACCGAATCCTGCTCACTTGGATCCTTTCTGCCACTGTTTCAAAAATAGTGGTGGGGGTTGGGGGGGGTCATGGCTATTTCCCCCACACTACTTCTCATACTCAAAGCCTCATTTAAGAACCTCCGGCCTTTCCCTCATCAACTGAAAATATCCCCACCCCCTCTTCAAGGTGCCCACCAGCCCCTTCTCCAAGAACCCTTTTGTAAGCAGGAACCGCTACAAAGCTGGCGGCCCAGGGCTGCCCTCCGTGTGAGCTCGCAGGCCGGCCTCGGTAGTTTCAGACTCTCGCATTATCTAAGCCGACGTATTGTTTACTTGCAATTTGGGACGGTCAAGGGAAGAAGCCAACGAAAACAGCCCTGGCCCAAATCGTCCCCCTCCTCCCTCTCCCCCCTCCCAGCCCGCGGCTCCCCAGCCGTCCCCTTACCTGCTTTTCCCCTATATTGCAATATTGCGAGAGGCGGCGGCGGCGAAATGTGAGCGAAGCCGCTCGGCTTCCCAGGAAGGGGCGCCTTGGCTGGAGGAGCTGGAGGGAGGGGGGATGTTCTCGCAGAAGCAGGGAAAGGGAGGAGGGGGCTAAGGGCTGCTTTTTTTTTAACGCGTTGCTCGGAGGCTGGGTTGGGGGGCCGCGCGTTAAGTGGCAGCGGCCGGGAGCAGAAGTGCCAGTCTCAGTCCTCGTCGTGCTCCTCCGCCTCCGGCTCGGCGTGAGGCGGCTGCGGGAGCCCTCGGCCCGCGCGGCGCGGCTTCAGTCAACGCGCAGCGGCAGCAACTGCTGCAATCGCTGCTGCAAGTTTGGCAATGTGGCTTCACTTTGTATATTCCCCCGCCCCCGCCCGCGCTCCTCCCGCTCCTCCTCCTCCTCCTCCGCCTTCCTCCCTCCCGCGCGCTCGCTCGCTCGGGGCTGGCGGCGGCGGCGGCCGCTCTGCCGAGCTTCCTGCACCTCGGGCCCGAGCAGCCGCAGAAACAACAGCCCCGAGAGCGGCGGCGGACGGAGCGCAGGCCGGGAGGCGGGTGCGCCCCGGGGTCGGGAAGCTGCGGGCGGCCGGGGCCCGGTGCGCCGATGCCCGGGCGACTGCAGGGGCTGGGGCTGCCCGGCTCGGAGGCGGCGGCGGCGGCGGGGCGGCGCGGGCCTCTGGCCGGCTCGCTCGCTCCCTCCGCGGCTCTTACACATGTGTTACTGACAGAGCAAAATCCCAACTACTCCCCGGCTCTGCCGCCGACGTCAGCCACCCTCAGCCACTGGGCGGCCGGATTGTTCAGGCGGAATAATAAAACCTGCCAATCCGGGGGAGGACAAAGGGATGACTGAAACGAGACTCCAGGGCGGGGGAGAGAGTGAGGCGGCGGGGCGGCCGGGAAGGGGAAGGGGGGTGCCCGGACCCCGGTGGGGGCGAGGGGCCGCGGCGCCGGGGACCCCACGGGGCTGCCCCGCGGCCGGGATCGGCACCTGCCTTTTCTGTTCGACGGGCCTCCTGGGGACCCGTACTGCTCGCCCCTCAGGAGTTGCCGTCCCCTCGCCAAGACGAGCCCCTTAGGAAACTTGCTTCACGTCTTTCTCAGAAATGCGATTCTTCCTGTTTGGGAAGAGAAGTCTTCCCGAAATCTTAACGGAGGTGAAATTCACACACCGGAGAAGAGGTTTTTGGGGGTTTCAGTTAATTTTTCTTTTAACTCACGGTGTTAGAGATTTATGACCCTTAGTGGAAGTTTAGTTAACAAGGTAAAAACAAGGGAATCAGTAGTTCCTAAACACTGCCTACTTACCCGCTCTTATCCCCGGTAACCCGAGTATAGAACTAAGGGCTTGGTAAGTAGGCATTTCATAGATACTGGGCAATTGTTGGTAATAAAAAAAAATCACGATTGTTACTTTTGAAGTTGAGAACACGGAGAAAGCCTTGCCCTCTGTCCACCCCACTGTGGAGGGTGAAAGGCTGAATTTCTCATAGCCCCCAAAAGCAATGGAAGTAATTTCATGACTCGCAATCTCACAGCCTCTGGAGAGTAAGAAAGGTCATTTCTCGTATATAAGTTGAGTGTTGAGGAATCCTTTTAGGGTGCTAGCCTGAGAGTCTCTTTCCAGGGCCCGAGCTAAGCCTAGATGCTTGAAGAGCTAGTCATTCAACTTTACTCTGCCAAACAGGTTTAATAAATCTCCGATCTGAGGCTAATATTAGGTCTGATTATTATTAGTAAGTTCCAGAGAGGTTTTTCTGGGGAAATTATCATGATAGTGCAAAGCCCTTCTGCTAAGTATCATTAAGTAAAACCAGCCTTGTGGGAAAAGTTTTCATATTATATTACATACAGTACTGCTAGATGGAGGAAAGAAACCTGCAGAAGAATCTGGCTAGACAATGCAGATGTTAAAAGCCTATGGTATCAGTGTCTGTTTGGGGGATTTCTGTCTCTCAAACCATCTAAATTAAGGCTGGAAAAGAAACAATAATCATTGCGTATACATCAAGCAGAGGACTTTTAAAATACCAGTTAGAATACTTATTTCTTCATTCTATATTTTCAACACCTCAAAATTAAATGACTTACTTTTATTGATTGGTATTTAAAATTACATTTTTTATGAAGTCACTTTGTGCACATATAAAAGATTTTTTTTTAAATCATTAAAACTGGAATAGTAATTAAAATGTCCTGAACGGAAAACAGCTACAGATGGGTGTGATTAAAGAAGGCCATCTTAAAAAGATGTAATGTTCCTTGAAGGTTAGTAAAGAAAACTCAATTAGACCAAATAAGGAAAGGAATCCCATAAACAAATAATATACACATTTTAATTCTGTTCAGTTTCAATTTGTTAATAATTTATAATAATCAAAATGAGACGACAGAAGATCTTAGTGGGCTACAGTTAAGTTATGATTTGTCACAAGTAAATTTCCTGTCCTGGCCCTTAATTTTCTCAACTACAAATGAAAGAATTATGCCAAATGGTCTTTATTTCTCCTTTTCTTAAAATGATTTTCTTAATTAGAACATACTATGCATAGGCCAGTAATGAATTGTGGTACTTTGGGATTTCCTGAAGTATGTACACTATGATGAAGTCTTTATTTTAAAACGAAACATTGAAGATTTAAGACATCCGATTATCACTGAGTGGTTGGTTATCCAAAGGGTCCACGTAGTTCTTGGGGAAGGAAGGCGAGAGGCACGGATAAAACTTCTAATAAAGGTCTCTAGGAGAGAGGCCAGGAGTTGTTTAGTGTTTTGGCTCTAGCCTATGTGGAGTGAGCCCTTTACACATTTCCCTGTAGATTTGAGTGGGTGGGAGTATATTATCAGAGAGCATTATTTGCTAATGTTGTGGTTATAGAAATACAAAAGCAATAATGGCTAACAGTGTCTCTTCCAAGGGGTAAAAGTAAATACATCACTGTAATCAAAATTCAGGTGTACTTTAACCACAGCGCCACCTCTGGGTAGTCTTTATTTCTGCATTCTGTGCCTCTAGCAGTCCGTTTCTCACCTGGGGAGCAAGATTTGTGTCTTCAAGCGTCTGCTTGAATGAGGTAGCGATGTCAATCTTTTCCACTGATGCTAAACTCACAAAAACTGTAAACACACACAAGTTCATTATGGGTAAGGGGGTTCTGTATTCAGAGCAGGTTCTGTTCTGTAAACAGTGCTCAAAGAAATGATCCTAGTATTTAGTATAATTGCCTAAATTCAAAATAATAACGTTTTATTGTGCCAGCAGTTCAAGAAACACTTTCCTGACATCATACACACATTTGGCCTACTCACCTGCAAAGAGAAGTAAGAATACAGTGCTTTGAAAAAGAAAGAGAAATTCAAATTTTTTCTTGAATCATAATTAAATGTAGGGACCAAATTGATCCTAGATCAAGCCCTCATTTCCCCCACTTTCTCCAAAATTATTTGTCCATACCTTCCCTTCTTCTCATTTAACTCCTGCAATCAGAATCATTTTCCCATTCTCCCAATGACAGTTCTCTGAGAATATCCCAAGAATAGCCAAAGTTTCCATACAGACCCAATCCTAAAATGTAAAAAATGTGGAGGGAAGGAGGAATGGCAGCGGGGGTTGA
Source organism: Manis pentadactyla (assembly GCF_030020395.1). Lineage (NCBI taxonomy): Eukaryota > Metazoa > Chordata > Mammalia > Pholidota > Manidae > Manis > Manis pentadactyla. The sequence goes on along the minus strand of NC_080022.1, from coordinate 74,382,513 downwards.
TGGTGGTGGTGTTGGCTGGGGGGCAGGGGGATACTGTGCAGTAAGGAGAGTCCGAGAAACTGCTCCAGCCCTTAAGAAGAGGGGTTTATAGAGAACTCAATTTATCTAAAAAACTACATTTCAAAGAACCATATCTTGGTTTTAAGTATTGATAATAATACTTTAACTGACTGCCTTTTTGTTCATATTTCTAAAATCCCTTATAAATATCTCACTGTTTCATGTGATAAAGGGCTAGACTGTTGATTTATTAGAACATTCTTTTTCTTGTGTTATTTTTAAACAAGCCTAATGTCTACATTTGGTAAATGTCCCACCAAATTATGTTAATCAGTATTTAAGATGTTCTATCCTAACCTGTCTTTTATAAGATAATGTAAAAGTACAGTGAAGAAGTTGATTTTATCACAATAAAATAATTAAAAGATCACTGAAGAAAATGAAACATCAATATTGTTGTGATTGGAAATATAATTAAAGCTATAGATTTTGATTTTAATTACTCCACTTAATTAGGACATTTGAAGCTCCTGGAGATGACGGGAAAGATGAAAAAGATGATGGGAAAGAAGAAAATCCATCTGTGATGCATTATTTTGCCTGGTGAAGCAAACCCACTTTTATTATAGCAGCAAGAAGTAACTCACTTTCTTCATGCATGTTTATTAGGGTACAAACAAAACCTTAAAAATTCCCCAAATCTGCCTCTGAACTATCAGCAAATCTTAGTACATGAGTATATTTCATAGAGATGATATCGTAGGAAAAATTATTTGGCTTACTCATACTACCTACTTGTAAGGACTAAATCTGTCAACAATATTCAAGCATAACTGATATTTTGTATATATCATTGCAAATATATGATCAGACTACATACATGAGTATATTATATGTTCATTAGAGTCTTCTAAGTGGTCGAATCAACAGGCAATGCTTATTAAAGTCAAGTTAAATCTTATCACTGATTAATTTAATGTTGTAATAGTTATGAAACAAGGTATGTAGATGGCTGGGCCATTTGTATATATGTAAGGTGGTTATTGCTAAGAATATATGTTAAAATATAAATCCAGTAGAAAATAGCAATCCCATTTAACATTAATTACTCTTCCTCTTCAAGACAATAGAAATAAGCATTTACTGATAGAGGAACTAAAGCATTAAAACATAATTTATTTCTCTTTATGTTCCCACTAACTATTCTTAGAAAGAGAAAGACTAGTAATTCAGAAATTTCAAGTGCCCCAAATCACAGCTTCTTTAGTGTCACTTTTAATTATAGTATTGATATAATTAAGCTTTATCTCCATGTAGATTTATAATAAAATGTAATATTTTACAGTACAATACTGGTCTCTATTTGCTCCCACAAAGTTGATGAAAATATGATAATATTTATTCATCTAATTGTAATGAATGATCTTGGTAGAACTAGGGGAGCTCAATCCATAGCTGTCCGTAGGTTTGAAAAACACATATTTCTACTCTATACAGTGCCATAAATTTTTTAGAATAAAAAGAACAACCATATATGGATTTTTTTTAAATAATAAAATTGGATAACTCAATTGACTAAAATGTGTTCCCTCCATGCAGAGGTACACATTATAACGTCATCATTTATATTTCTCACCATAAATCAAATTTCATAATAAAATTGTTTTTGATGAATCACCACTTCTTTTCTAGCTTCAAAACATTCTGACAGAGAAAGCAAATTTGTTGATTTCACTGTATGATAAGAAATCACTGAAAATATATTTAAGACCTTTAGTCTAAGATGATAATTTGAGGGGGAAAATTTCCTTTAAAAGGAAAATATTCAAGTAAGCCATTTTAAAATTTAAGAAAACAACTCAAGGATAAAATAGATCCCTTTCCAGCATTTTTTCAGAGCCATCTGTTGTAGTCTCTGACAATAAGGCCAGAAGAAGTCATCACAGAACAATAGTCTGGTAACAATTTGCTTCCAAGAAAGAATGAAAATTTAAACAACACTACCTTTGTACATGTTTGCTCTAATTAGAGGGTTAAAACATCCAAGCATTGTACCCAGATGCCTCTTTCTGTCCTGTTTTATTGCTTTTTTCCACTGAGATAACATTTAACACTGCATTGAAATTTCTACTTACTGCTTGTGTCCAGTAGTAAATCCTGGCACATTATTAGAATATCTGCCTGTTATCAGCTCAGTCAGGGAATGAATTATTGACTATAACTCATTGCTGGGAAGACTACATATGACACTCCAGTGAAGTTTTGATAATTTCTAGAAGTCATGGTAATTTATGGAAGGGGGTTTTGATTGATCTCCCACCACCTATTTTGCACCTATCAGTAAATAGGACACATATTGATTGCCTACTTGAACTACATTAACAATATGGGAAATTCACAACTTACGCATTTCTCCTTTTTTTCCAGTACAATTTCTATTAAGACAGTAACTCAGTTTCTATTAATTTTCTTCTGGGTGGTTTACCCACAGGAGTGGGGAATCACAGATCTAGACTACTGAATGTATAGTATCACTATTCTAATAATTATGTAGATATATTCCTCATTTGTAGTTATACCAGCCTCTGCCTTCTGAAAACAAAGTCCTGAGACTATTGGAACAGATGAAGGTAGAGCAAAACATATACTGAAAATTTTTAAAGAGTGTTTCCAAGTATCAGGATACAGCTGATAGAATAAAAGAGAATTTTTTTAATTAACAGATAGAAGTCAAGTTACTTATTTGAAAAAATGTTTGTAACATATTTGATATAAAATGTACAGATAACATTTAATATGATGCAACTATCACTTTAAAGTCCATTTGTCAGAACATTAAATAATAATCACTAACAATCATGACTTCCTTTTAATTTAGGTTTATTTTCCTCCTGTCTCATTTTTGCTGCATTCTCCAAATCCAATTATTTCTCAGAGGAAACTCTACTAGACAAATGTTTCCTTTATTTCTTTACTGAGTTTTTATCATTGCAAATTTCATTATTGTTTTATTTACTACAATTGCTTCTAGGAAAATAACCAGCATTTTCAATTCTTAGTATATACCACGTTTTACAGCAAACCATATAAATAATAATTTAAAGTTTAATGGTTATTTCCTAGATGACATTTAAAGCATTGTCAAGATTTCTAGAAATTTCAACTTATACCCAAAGAATATTTAGTAATCTAATACAAAAATAATGGTATCTCTCTTGCCAGTGCATTCAAGATTGGGGGACAGGTAACTTGACTGAACACTTGGCTTAAAGAAAATAATTCCTTCTTCATTTTATCTTAATTTAGTAGCTTCTAGCAGTCATCTAAACAATCTTAAAATTAAAAGATAATGTTAATGGGAGAGACTGTTGTCATAGGATAATGGTTTCCTGCTGATAGATTAATGCAGTGGCAATAATACTGGAGCATTTATTGAAAATAAAGGGGAAGACAAAGCCAGGAGATTTATTTTTAAGCAGGTGTCACGGATCCTATGACACTGTTGTGTTACAATTACTTTGTTTCGATTTTGCCAAATGGCTGAAGGAGAATGATTCTTTTTCCTAATGGATGCACGGTGGCAGAATGACATTGGCTGCTACCCCTGTGACTGAAGAATGCATTCTTTCTGACTAGAAAAACAGATTGGTTGTAATTCTGATCAGAAGACATGTTCTAAAAGCTGTGCCACTTAAAGAAATAAACACCAAAAATGCGCAAATAAATGTATATTTTACCAAAAAAAAAAAAGTGAGCACTTACTTGACACTGTTATCAACCATTCTAGAAGCATTAAGATGCCCCCCACATCAGCACTCCAAATACGCTGCTCTCCAGCAAGCCACAGGAAAGGCCTATGGGACAAAATCTGTATTGTGGATGCTAGCCACCATAGACAACTGCCCTGGACTTATTTTTGAATATATATGATAACATTGGACTACATAATAGACTTCTCCAAGTGGCAACCTCATAGGGATGCTGTGGTAGTCAGAATTCTAAGCTGTTTCCCAAGATTTCCAGCCCCTGGGGTGCACACCCTGTATACTACTCCCTTCTCCTGGAGTGTGACCAGGCCTGACTTAATCAGGTGAGCACTTTCAGAATTGGATCTAGAGGTCAGCGAATGGAAGAAGTCAGAGAGACCCAAAGTTGCAAAGTTTCCTGTTAACTTGGAAAGAGCAAACTCATATATGAGAGTCATTGTGGAGGGGACACATGGCCAGGACTTGAAGGTAGTCTCTAGGAGCTGAGAGCAGTCCCTAGTTGACAGCTAGCAAGGAGACAGGGATCCCAGTCCCAGGGCTCTAAGGACAGACACCCTGCTGACAACCAATGAGCTTAGAAGAGGATCTTGAACCTCAGAAGGGATGGCAGTCCTGGCTGACACCTTGATTTCAGCCTGGTGAGACCCCAAGCAGAGGAGCCAGCTATCCATACCCAAATGTCTGTTCCACAGAAATTCTGAGATAATAAATATGTATTGTTTAAACCACTAAATGTATAGTACATTGTTATGCAATAACAGAAAACTAATACAAATGCTGAGAGAAAAAGCCAAATAAGATATTTTGTCACTACCTCTTGTTTCCCTCCACTAGGAATTACTCTGTTGGCTACTTGTTGTCCAGTCCTCCTCCCCAGCAGATCCTAAGGCAAAAAACTGGAGTGTCCTCACCACAATCAAGGTGTGTATTAGTCAGGATTTTGGCTCATACATATCAAAAACCAATAACTAAGCCATGCACAGGAGAGTATATAGAAAGGTATCAGGGGTTCTTAGAATTGACATGAAGCCTGAGGGCCAATCTGGGAAAAAGCAAGAACCAATGGACTCCAAAGAGTCATGAAGTTAGAATTTCAATAGTGGTCTGCTAGTAGGGATAGTGTTGACTGGACAAATGACCTCTGGCCTCCCATTTTTCCTTGGGCCACCCACTCAAGTTGCAAAGTCCTGGAAGAGAGCCTCTTATTGGGCATTCTCAGGTCATGCGCCTGTGTCCTTGAGGACAGGAAGGAGAGGCCTCTTAAACTTCCACAGTGGGGGCAAAAGCCCTGGATATCCCCTCCTTCAAGGACCTGTAGAGTGGGGGAGAGAGGTAATACCCCAGAAGGCAATAGGTTCTAGACAGTAAAAAAAAAAAAAAGAAAGAAAGAAAAGTGACAAATGTCAAATGGCTGCCAGATTGCATGTGGCCAGAGGGTGAATGCTAGAATCATGTATGAGGAAGAATGGAGAGCTCATCAAAAAAGCACATTCAAAACAGGTCCAAAAACAAGAAGAGAGAAAGAGTGTGTCGGGCCACCGATCTCACAGTGAACCTGAGGAGCCGACCTCTGCAGCATGTGCGGGAGGCACAGGAGCAAATTCCAGATCCAAGAACCCAACTGGCTTGGATATGTCCTGTATGTGGGCACGCTAGACCTATGTAGTGTGTCCAGAATGAGACAGATATCAATGTCTTTTGTGCCCAATATTAATCAATTTCTTACCTGACATCTTATCATAGGCACCATATTTCTCACCTTTAAAGATTCTCATGTTTTAGAGGGCAGGGCAGGAGACATTACTTACAAATGTTCAGGAAGGCAGTGGGAGAGCCAGCCTGGTAGATACAGGGCATTGAAGTATCTACATTACTTGGCTTATATAAATGGGCTCATGATTTTCTTTGTTTTTATTTTTACCTTGAGGAAAATTTTGCTATCTTCTGTTCATTTGATCATCAGAAAACATTTATTGAGCACCAGTGTTCCGTGTGCTGGAGGTAGAGCAGCAAAGAAAGCATAGCCCCTGCCCTTGTGATGTTTGTGCATCATTGTATGTTACATGGTGGTGCCTGCTATGAAGAAAAATGGGGCCAGGGAAGAATGACAGGGATCAGTGGGCCCCGGGTGGAAGGGGTCTGAGGGCAGATTACAATTTTCCGTAGGTGAGTCCAGGGAGGTCTCAGTGATAACAGCTGTGCAGAGACCTAAAGGAAATAAAGGAACCATGAATCTGAGCAAAAGGCAGTTATGGATAGAAGCCTGTGCAGAGCAAATGCCCCAAGGAGATACGTGCTGGGTCTGGTTCAGAAGCAGGAAGGAGGCTAGGGGGCCTGGGTATAGCAGGAGATGAGAACAGAGTTTAGATTTGGGCAGGTAAAAACATGGATTGAAAAAGGGTGCTATAGTAGGGGTCAAGCAGAAAACAGACATATCTGATTTACATTTTAAAAAATTGAAAAGCATCACTCCAGTTCTTGTATTGAGAACAAACTATGGAAGGATAAGGCCAAGGGAGCAACAGACAGGAGGCTCTTGCAGTCATCAGGCAGGGGGTAACGCAAGCTTGAACCACAGTGACAGCAGAGGGGATGTGAAAAGTGATCAAATTCTGGATATATTTGGACTATCCGAATAGAACCATGGTTCTATTTCAAAATTTACATTCATGAGTTCAGGTGACTTTGACAGTTCTTTTGGGTTTTCATGTGTCATGATAGCTATAAATTCCCTTCTGTTTCTGAGAAGTTGGGCAGGGCACCCCACCCCCCGTCCTACCACTGTCACCATCTTTCACACCACATGATTCCCATTCCCACACACTGAGTTTATGTCAGAAACAGCCATATTATTTTTCACTCAGGTCTTTCCATTGTAACTCAGAAGGCAGAGATAATACTGAACCTCTCAGTGTGTGCCAGACACTGGGCTAGGTTCTTTCCAGGTAGCAACTCATTTAATCTTATTAACAACCTGATAGGATAGGTGTCATTGCCTCCATTTTAAAAGAGAAGAAACTCAAATCATAAAAGTTGACTGACTGCTCTGTCAAAGCTGAGGTTCAGAACTTGAAATTCTGAGAAGCTTTACAGGTTGAAGAAACCTTCTGTGATCCACTCTTATCTGCTAACAAATCAGTAGATGGGCTTCATTTAATAGGTTTGTGCAACTCTAGTTTCAAAACCCATGGTTCTTTCTCAGCTGTAGGTGATTTTGTCCCCCACTGGACATTTGGCAATGTCTGGAGACACTGTCAGCTGTCACAACTAGGCTGAAGGGATTGCCACTGGCTTGAGTGGGTAGAGGCCAAAAATAGAGATGTTACTAAAACATCATATAAGGCATATGAGAGTCCCCTACAACAAAGAGCTATCTTACCCAAAATGCCAGTAGTGCCAGGATTGAAAAACTTCATGCTAAACCATTGTTAGATAATTGAATTGTCATAGTAGGAGTAACATCAGTTGTAAAATTTTTATTAATAATCTTTTTATTAAGATGCTTTAAAAATGAGGAAGCTGCTGTAGCCAGAACAATTTCAGTTTGCTGGCTGGGGTAAAATTTATAGCCATCCGGGAAGTTTGACCAAGTATGCCCTATGGCACAATGCTCAGTGCATGTAAGTTTTTGAGCTTATTGAAAAATAACTTTGATACCTGGAGTACAAAATTTAGTGGCTTGGAAGTACAAAAGCAAAACCGCAAAAATTAAAATTAATGAATGTCCAAGTAAATGTCTACAAAGGTAACTAACTTGACACTTGCAATGTTATTCAATTCTTATATAGGCACACTCAGATTGTATTTAGTGTGGGATGTATTTGATGAGATTTTGGTAGATATTCCAAAAGTAATATTTTCTAGGCCCAAAGGAAGTTTCATCATAGCTCTGCAGTCTTCACTTTAACGAGTGACATCAGGAAATGAGGCAAGACTGTACCTGAATGAATTGTGGTGCTGAGTCATGTCAAGATTTGACAGAAACCCATTTCAGGCAGCAGAAACAGCAAATGCAAAGGCCCTGGGGTGAGAATAACTTTGGCATGCTCAATGTAAACTGGTGTGACTAGAATAGAGTAATAGAGGCAGAATGTGTAACAGATGATGTTGGAGAGAGAGAGACAGTCTTAGGTTTTAATCTGAGCACAATGGGAAGCCATTGGAGAGTGTTAACAGGGTGATGTCATAATCAGATTTATCTATTAATTTTTTAAAATTAACTGGCCCTCAGGGAAGGATTGATGAAAGGGATGTGTGACAGAAATTGCTGCAAACTTACCGCAGGATCCATTCTCTCCTTCCTTTTAGAAATAGGAGCCCAATTTAAGCTAGGTGTATTACCCCCTGGAATAAAAGACTATAGTTCCCAAACTTCCCTTGCAGCTCCATAAGCCATGAGATTAGGTTGTAGCCAATATATAATATATAAAGGGAAAGGTTGATAGGACTTTTAGAAAAGTGCTTTAAAAAGCTGATTCAGCTATTTTTAGCCCACCATAGCTTACCCTCCATGATTTCCTCCTTCCTTAGACCTGAAAGGTGGACTTAATAGCTAAGGTTTCACCATGAGATGAACTTGAGGATGGAAACGATATACCAAAATGGAGACTTGTACAGAGATGATGGGGCAGAAAGATAAAAGTCCTGGTGAAAGATGGGTCTGTGGTGAAACTATAAAGTTGCCAAAACAACGCTGGAATAGTTATTTCCAAAATATGTGAGAGAGAAATAAATTCATCTTGTTTAGATCATTGTTAATCTCTTAAAATAGAGAGTTGGAATCAATTCTAACTGACACAGGAGGCAAAAGTGGAAGCAGAAGAATATTAAAGAAATTGTTGTGAACATTGAAGTTGGAGTGGTAAATGGTGAGAGTGGTGAGAAGTGTAAAATTCCAGATATACCTGGGAGGTAGTATGAAGAGCATGTGCAAGTGCATTGTGTGGGGGGACTGGAGAGAGAGAACAAAATTAAGGTTGGTCTCTAGTTTTCTGGTATGAACTAGAATGGCAGTTTTCCTTTCCTGAAATGGGGAAACCTGCAGAAGAAGAAGGATTATGGAGTATAAAATCAAGATTTTATTTTGGACTTAATAAGCTTGCAATCCCCTTTTAATATCCATGTGATGAAGTTGAGAAGTCAGATATCAAAGTCAGAAGAAGCTCATGGGAAAGGTCTGAACTGCAGAGATAAATTTGGAAGTTGTCAGGAAATGAAAGGTACTAAAACCATGAATGAGCACCTCTAGGGTAAATTTCAATAGAAAAAAAGCCAATGGTTGTGCCCTAGGGTGCCCCAACTGTAGAGGTCAGGAAGAGGAGAAAGAACCAGTTCAGGACCTTCGAAGGAGAAGACAATAGAGTGGGAGGAAAACAAGAAACCATATGAAGAATATGTTCCAAAGGAGGACACTGGTCAAATCTTTAAATGCTACTAAAACGCTAATGTGATGACTGAAAAATAGATCTAGATTTGGCAAGATGACCTTATTGGGAAGAGGAGTTCCAGTGGACTTCTTCCATGTTATGTTTCATTAGCTAAAATGAGGTCATATGCTCAGGCGTAGACCAATCATGATTAAATCCCTGGGCTGGGAGAAAGAAATCACTTCCCTGGAATCAATAGATCACTGCCTTGAAAAAAATCAGGAGTTGATTAGCAGAGAAATGGGGGTAGGGAAATGGTTGTTGTTCGGGCAATAAAGAACATCTGTCATAATACTTTTTATTTTTACATAAATATTCCAAACCTTATCAGTTAGAGCCAATACTACCGTGGCACAGATAGTAAAGTGGTCTGTGCTCTTCTTGCTGTTGCATTGATCTTATGCCGAGCCGATTGCCAGCCATCTGTATGCTTCTAATCGCAAACTGATCACTCTCATCTTCAAGAAGTCCACCACACCAGCACTTCTAAAACTAAATAAACATGCTGCTCAGTGAAAAAGGACTGGACTGTGTGGATTTTTTTTCAGTATACTACTGCCACCTTTGTCAATTCAGATGAGCAACCACAGTTTGGTCACATGCACAAAAGCTAGAAGTTCCTACTGACCAAATTTTGAGGAAAAATGATGTTAAAGATTAAAAAAAATTTTGTTCAAGAGAATTATCCATATGAACCTTAAGATCCTGGGTCCTTCTGCTCCTGCTTCTCCTTCTCATGTAAAAGTCCTCTCACTTGCATTTACAAAGTTCCTTAAAGTTGAATATACCATTGTCATTTGTTTCAAAGACCAAAGTGGGTTACCGGAACTAGCCTCTCTTACTTCCTCCCATTTGTGTGCTATATATGGCAATTGTGCTAATGAAATGAGCAGGTGGCTTTGGGAGGCAGGGAATGCTGCCTTATTAACAGAAATTGTGATCTTGTGGGACTAGGCCTGGCCTCATCTTCATTATACTAATAAACTAAACATATAATACCACTGCCTTAGGAAAACTACTTGGCCTCTCTTAAGAAAATCTGAAGACACTAAAAACATCTGGAGCAAAACCAATAAGGAAATAATGACAAAGTGCCAATTATGTGTGAATCAAGCATCCCACACCATGCATTGCATTGAGTGGGTCCTCAGTAAATAATAGCTCAATGGTCACAAGATACTGCAAAGTATGCAGAGCTATCTTGCCTGTAGGGCTCTTATAATCCAGTCTGAGAAGAAAAAGTTAACAGATAAGAAAGATCTAAAGGCAGGGAGAGAATTTTGGCAGGTCATTTGTATCAGCTGGAGAGTAAAGAGACAAAGCAGACTGCTGGATGGCAGTGAGTCGAGTGAAAAACTAACCAATTCCAAAATGAGTTGAGATATTAAGGATCCTTGTCCCACCCTCTGTGCACAGTCTGTGAGGGGCACTGAGGTCCAGGATGCAGCAGACATCACCCAACAAGTTAATGGCAGAGCCTACTCTGGTCCCCAGGTCCCACACCCCCCACCTCATCACTGGGCCATCTCCAACCCCTTCCAATGCCTGAACAGCCTCCCCCTTCCAGAAGGGTGGTCTGTCAGGAGAGCAAGCATGAGAGCCACAACCGACCACACCGCATACTCAAGTTTGTGTTCTGGATTCATGTTTTTATTCACCCTTCACTTTTTTCTTAAGGTATCATTGATATACACTCTTATGAAGGTATCACAAGAAAAACAATGTGGTTATTACATTCACCCTTATTATCGAGTCCCCCACCACACCCCATTGCAGTCACTGTCCATCAGTGTAGTAAGATGCCACAGAGTCCCTATTTGTCTTCTCTGAGCTACACTGTCCTCCCTGTGACCCCACACACACCATGTGCACCAATCAAGATACCCCACAATCCCCTTCTCCCCCCCTCTCCACCCACCATCCCACACCCCTCCCCTTTGGTAACCACTAGTCCCTTCTTGGAGTCTGTGAATCTGCTGCTATTTTGTTACTTCAGTTTTGCTTTGTTGTTATGCTCCACAAATGAGGGAAATCATTTGGTATTTGTCTTTCCCTATCTGACTTATTTCACATAGCATAATACCCTCTAGCTCCATCCATGTTGTTGCAAATGGTAGGATTTGTTTCTTACGGCTGAATAGTATTGCATTGTATATATGTACCACATCTTCTTTATCCATTCGTCTACTGATGGACACTTAGGTTGCTTCCATACCTTGGCTATTGTAAATAGTGCTGTGATAAACATAGGGGTGCATATGTCTTTTTGAATCTGAGAAGTTGTTTTCTTTGGGTAAATTCCTAGAAGTGGAGTTCCTGGATCAAATGGTATTTGTATTTATAGTTTTTTGAGGAACCTCCATATTGCTTTCCACAATGGTTGAACTAGTTTACATTCCCAGCAGCAGCGTAGGAGGGTTCCCCTTTCTCTGCATCCTCACCAGCATTTGCTGTTGCTAGTCTTTTCTATGTTGTCCATCCTAACTGGTGTGTGGTGATATCTCACTGTGGTTTTAATTTGCATTTCCTTGATAATCATCAAAGTGGAGCATCTTTTCATGTGCCTGCTGGCCATATGAATTTCTTCTTTGGAGAAGTGTCTGTTCATATTCTCTGCCCATTTTTTAATCGGGTTATTTGCTTTTTGGTCGTTGAGGCATTGAGTTCTTTATATATTTTTGGATGTTAACCCTGTCTGATATGCCATTTACAAATATATTCTCCCATACTGTAGGATGCCTTTTTGTTCTGCTGATGTTGTCGTTTGCTGTACAGAAGCTTTTTATCATGATGTAGTCCCATTTATTCATTTTTTATTTTGTTTCCCTTGCCTGAGGAGATGCATTCAGGAAAAAGTTGCTCATGTTTATATTCAAGAGAGTTTTGCCTAGGTTTTCTTTTAAGAGTTTTATGGTTTCATGACTTACATTCAGATCTTTGATCCATTTTGAGTTTACTTTTGTATATGGGGATAGACAATAATCCAGTTTCATTCTCTTGCATGTAGCTGTCCAGTTTTGCCAAGAACAGTTGTTGAAGAAGCTGTCATTTTGCCATTTTATATCCATGGCTCTTTTATCATCTATTATTTGACCATATATGCTTGGGTTTATATCTGGACTCTCTAGTCTGTTCCATTGGTCTATGGGTCTGTTCTTGTTCCAGTACCAAATTGTCTTGATTACTGTGGTTTTGAAGTAGAGCTTGAAATCAGGGAGCATAATCCCCCCAGCTTTATTCTTCCTTCTCAGGATTGCTTTGGCTATTTATGGTCTTTTGTGGTTCCATATGAATTTTAGAACTATTTGCTCTAGTTCATTGAAGAATTCTCTTGGTATTTTGATAGGGATTGCATTGAATCTGTAGATTGCTCTAGGCAGGATGGCCATTTTGACAGTATTAATTCTTCCTATCCATGAGCATGGATGTGTTTCCATATATTGGTTTCTTCTTTAATTTCTCTCATGAGTGTCTTGTAGTTTTCAGAGTATAGGTCTTTCACTTCTTTGGTTAGGTTTATTCCTAGGTATTTTATTCTTTTTGATGCAATTGTGAAAGAAATTGTTTTCCTGATTTCTCTTTCTGCTAGTTCATCATTAGTGTATAGGAATGCAACAGATTTCTGTGTATTAATTTTGTATCCTGTAACTTTGCTGAATTCAGATATTAGATCTAGTAGTTTTGGAGTGGATTCTTTAGGGTTTTTTTATGTATAGTATCATGTCATCTGCAAACAGGGACAGTTTGACTTCTTTCTTGGCAGTCTGGATGCCTTTTATTTCTTTGTGTTGTCTGATTGCTGTGGCTAGGCCCTTCAGAACTATGTTGAATGAAAGTGGGGAGAGTGGACATCCTAGTCTTATTCCCGATCTTAAAGGAAAAGCTTTCCACTTCTCCCTGTTAAGTATGATGTTGCCTGTGGGTTTGTCATGTATGGCCATTATTATGTTGAGTACTTACCCTCCATACCCATTTTGTTAAGAGTTTTTATCATGAATGGATGCTGAATTTTGTCAAATGCGTTTTCAGCATCTATGAAGATGATCATGTGGTTTTTGTCCTTATTTTTGTTGATGTGGTGGATGATTTAGATGGATTTTCAAATATTGTACCATCTTTGCATCCCTGGAATAAATCCTACTTGATTATAATAGATGATCTTTTTGATGTATTTTTGAATTTTGTTTGCTAACATTTTTTTGAGTATTTTTGCATCTATGTTCATCAGGGATATTGGTCTGTAATTTTCTTTTTTGTGTGGTGTCTTTGCCTGGTTTTGCTATTAGAGTGATGCTGGCCTCATAGAAGGAGTTTGGAAGTATTTCTTCCTCTTCTACTTTTTTGAAAATTTTTGGAAAATTTTAAGAAGAATGGGTATTAGGTCTTCACTAAATGTTTGATAATGTCTTGTACAAGTACTGCAACTCCTGCTTTTTTCTCCCTATTAGTTGCATGAAATATCTTTTTCCATTCCTTTACTTTCAGTCTGTGTATATCTTTGGGTTTAAAGTGAGTTTCTTGTGGGCAGCATATAGATGGGTCTTGTTTTTTTATCCATTCAGTAACTCCATGTCTTTTGATTGGTGCATTCAGATCATTTGCATTTAGGGTGATTATTGATAGGTATGTTCTTATTGCCATTGCAGGCTTTAGATTCATGGTTACCAAAGGTTCAAGGGTAATTCTCTTACTATCTAACAGTCTAATTTAACTCACTTTGTGTGTCATTACAAACACAACTTAAGAGTTCTTTTTTCTTCCTTTTTCTTCATACACCCTTCACTTTTGACTGGAATAATAATTTCTTTAATCATGACAGATGCTGTTGTTTACTTTGCCCACAGATCATTCTCTGACATCCCCTTTCTCCTCTCTAGTCCAGGAATCCAGGTGTCAAAGCTTTACAGGAACCTGGGATCTGCACATCCTCTAGAGGTGAACTGTGATTGGTCTAAGCCTGAGGCAGTTCTTGCCAGTGATTTGTTCAGGATTGAGCATGTGACTCTGTTCTGGCCAATAAGATGTAAGAGGAAGTTAGCTGGGGTATTCAAGGAAACCTTTCCTTGCTCTTAATTGAAAAAGTGGTGCAAGAAATAGCTGCATCTTGCAGCAATCAAGTATGAGAAAGATCAGTGCACCCCTATGTTTATCGCAGCACTATTTACAATAGCCAAGAATTGGAAGCAACCTAAATGTCCATCGTAGATGAATGGATAAAGAAGATGTGGTACATATACACAATGGAATACTACTCAGCCATAAGAAAAGGGCAAATCCAACCATTTGCAGCAACATGGATGGAGCTGGAGGGTATTATGCTCAGTGAAACAAGCCAAGCGGAGAAAGAGAAATACCAAATGATTTCACTTATCTGTGGAATATAAGAACAAAGGAAAAACTGAAGGAACAAAACAGCAGCAGAATCACAGAACTCAAGAATGGACTAACAGGTACCAAAGGGAAAGGGACAGGGGTGGATGGGTGGGTAGGGAGGGATAAGGGGGGGAGAAGTAGGGGGGTATTAAGATTAGCATGCATGGGGGGGTAGGAGAAAAGGGAGGGCTGTACAACACAGAGAAGGCAAGAAGTGATTCTACAACATTTTGCTATGCTGATGGACAGTGACTGTAAAGGGGTTTATAGGGGGGACGTGGTATAGGGGAGAGCCTAGTAAACATAATATTCATCATGAAGTGTAGATTAGTGATACCAAAAAAAAACACAGCAGTTTCTGTGTGGTAACCTCCAATGAGTTCTACACAAGAGTATAAAGGGCATATAAAAGTGTAGGCAAAGGGTCTGTTTGTGTTTATACAGAGGATCAAAGCCTAATTGGGCTACCCTGAAAATGATCTAAGATACGATATGAAAAAGAACTTCCAACATCAGCACTCTCTGGAAGACTCATGCCAGAAGATGATCATCAAAAGACCCCAACAAAGATCCACGCACTGCTACAGCTGTAGATGCACTCATCCCACCAGTTCCTGGACTTGCCATGGGGATGAGGAAGGAGATATCTAAGCTGGCCTGTGCATACAGTAAAACAACAAATTTGACTGGATCTATACTGTTGGAACTCAATCAAGAATTAAGAGAAGTGCAAATTGTAGCACTCCAAAATCTTACAACTACAGACTATTTACTGTTAAAAGAACATAAGGGATGTGAACATTCCCCAGGAATGGGTTGTTTTAATTTGTCTGATTTCTCTCAGACTGTTCAAGTTCAGTTGGACAATATCCACCATATCATAGATAAGTTTTCACAAATGCCTAAGGTGCCTAACTGGTTTTCTTGGTTTCACTGGAGATGGCTGGTAATTACAGGTATGCTTTGGTTATGTAACTATACTCCTATTATGTTAATGTGTCTGCGCAATTTAAGTAGTAGCTTAAAACCTATACATGCTGAAGTTACTCTACAAGAAGATAGGTCAAAGAAATAATCAATCTTCCCATGTTTTCTTCCGCCTGCTACTTCTATAGCTTTTCTTCTTCCTTCCTAATTACAACCCTTAAATAGAATTCGTGCCTCATATCAAATTTACTGAGTATCATAATTCTTCCAAGTGGTAAAGATACCTCAAGACAAATGATGGGCATAGAAGCTACAGGGCATAAATATGCAAAGAAATAAAAAGCTAACCATTTCAAACAATAAGACTTCTCTCTCACTTACCAACTTTACATTTCCCTGTATGGCCCCGGAAGATGACCGGTTAGCCAGAGACGGGTAAGATTCCTCAAGGGAGGAACAGCCTAAGACAGGCACAGTCGCAGGGGGGTCATCAGGTGAGAAATTGGGGATCAACAGAGGTGAGGCTTAGAACCTCACACCTCCGGTTCTGAGAGAAATCTTCTGCATACGTGGATGTTTTATTGCCCTTGTCTAGCTTGGATTAACACATAGTCTACAGGCACACATCTGATCATCTACATTTGCTCTCTTACAACACTAAACTACGTTTTCTACCTTTTTCTTGTATCTACCTACCACTTCAGCATTTTATTAAAAATAATAATAATAAAGAGAGAAATGTGGTATCCACATATAAATCAAGTATAAAAATCAAATGAGTATTCATATTTGAACTGACTGTTTATAGTTCATAATGTATGAGCAAAACCGAAGGTTTCTGTGATGGCTGCCCTTGTACTGTTCACCATGTAAGAACTTATTCACTATGTAAGAATTTGTTCTCCATGTAAGAACTTGTTTGTTATGCCTCCTCAGAAGATTGGAGACTGACGAAAATTAGGCTTGGGGTGGATTAATGATTGTGCATTGAGCATTGACTCCCCTATACAGAATTTTATTGTTGTTAACAACCATTTGATCAATAAATATGAGAGATGCCCTCACAAAAAGAAAAAAAAAAAAGAATACACAGAAATAGAAAAATCAAAAAAAAAAAAAAAAGTAATAGCTGCATCTCTTCTGCCTTTAGGAAGTTCTTATGTGAAGATGCTTAGACCTGCCTCAGCTGTCTTGTGACCCTGAAGAGAGCCACCAACACATAAGGAAAGTAGAAGAGCCTGTGTCTTGAATAATGTTGGTAGAATGGGTTCCTGAACTAGACAAAGTGCTGGTCTCTGACTTCTTGCTATGGGAAGAAATAAATAACCCTGTTGTTCTACCCACTTTTAACTGAGTTTCTGATCATTCCAGCCAAAAGCATCCTGACTATTATACAGTGGGGACTGATCTTCAAAATTTCCAATAATCCTGAAGAGGTTTACTTTGTTTTCTGAAAACAACAACAAAGAGAGCTATCTTATCACAATCAGGCATTTGCAGTGGCAAGGCCTCCCTGGCCGCATGATTCCACCATGCACTATCTCTTAACACTCTTATTTCCAGATTGTCTACTCTTTTTAATCTGGGATTTTAGCCTGGGCCAAGCTTTGTTTATACTATTAGGATTTAATGTGCCTCGTGACTGTTGGGTTTCTCCTGTTTCTTACTGCCTGTTTCAGAAGGCTGGGGATAGTTTGAAAAAATAATTAGACATTGAAAGAGGAAACAAATTCTCAGTATCAGTCTTATGGGTACTAATATCTATTTCCCACCAGACGGATAGGATTTCAGGGTCTGGTAAGTTCATGATGTATACATTTAAAATTTATAAAACTTTCCCTTTGTTTCATCTGTTTGAATGAGGGCAGTAATGATATTCCTTCACTGTATATAGTTATTAAGAGTCCTTTGCTTATGTTAAGGGGGCTTATGGAAGACTTCAGCCAAACACAAAACCACTTATTAGGACAAATAGAGCTTTTAAAAGAATACTATACTCTCATGAATAAACTAGTTTCTGATTGGCTAGAGTTTCAATTTAGCTTTTATCAGTAATTAAGGGCAAGCCATGGAGCAAAGTTTTTAGTTGACACCAATTACAATTGGTAGACGAACTAATGAGTCCAAGAAAAAAGTTATTTATTTCTAAACTTTTGAAGCGTAATTGTTGTGTAAATCGGATAGTGCACAAATCTTTTCCATACGTGTAGGTTGGTAATTGAGAAATAAAATGGTTACCAAATGTACTCTTTGTCCAGTTTTGTTCTGAAGTTGATCTCTCTTGGGACTTTTTAAAGTGCAAGGAAAAGGTGATGTCAGCAGCAACGTACTCTGGGCAAATGGAGCCAGGATTAATTAATAGAGATGAAAGGGAAACACTAGGCCTTTCTTAGCCATCGCCTTACAGTCTCCGTAGTTAGATACTTGCTGCTCTGCAGATGACCAAAGACAGTGCCGAGGATGAGGGCCAGGGCCCAGAGACTGCCTCATATTTAAAAACAAAACAAAATGGGAGAATGAGACTTGTCTCCATCTCAGTTCCAGCCTGTACTCTCTAAACTGAGGAACTCTCAAGAGCTTTCCTCTTTGAAGTTTAATATGTGGGGCTTTACATCAATAGAACATTTTAAATGTGTTAAACAAATTAGTCTCTGGTTACAAAAGTTTTGAGGCATTTGCAAGTTGCTGTTTAACTAAATTTAATATGTGCTGGCGAAGTTGATCATGCAGTTGTTCATTTAGAAGAATGCACATTTGGAATGATTAATAAATAAACCAGGCTCCCATTGCTTCAACCTCTGTGTTTATTTGAAGTCAATCTACTTTAAAAAGACATTAATATTCTTAGAATTATTATTAGAATAATTGCTTCTACTCTCAGAACACACATTTTTTCTCATTTCCCTTCAGCATAGACAGCTTTTCACTCAGATATAAACTTCCCATTATTATTCCCCACCCCCAAAAATGAAGAATAGGAATTATACACTTTTCACTAAGGAATAATTAATTTGTCTCAAGTATTAGAACAGAGAATTGTAGAGTGACTTTGAACGGTAGTCTCTGAGGAGTAGCATTGTTTGTTCTCTCCAGTCTTTAATGAGCTTTAGTAAATGGCCAGGAAAAATTACCTTCTTTCTGTAATATGAGAGAAGCGAAGAATGAAGGAAGCTATAGAATCCCTAAGAGAAAAGGGAACAGACAGACAGACACACACACACACACACATGCATGCCTGCGCGCACGCACACGTGCACACACACACACACACCCCTCCTCCACAACAGTACTCCAATCAGTTAGGAGGACACAATTCTCCTTTAGACTGATTTGAGGACAAGAGATCTGGTTACTAAGTGCATTAAAACAGAAGCATGTCCCTAATTTGTATTGATTATTGTTATCATTACCATTGCTGAATCTACTGGGATAACTATCCATCTTATAATTCCATGGAGCTGGATATTTGTTACACCCGCCATGTTAAATTTCTTTCCTCTTTAATGAGTGGAAGAGAATTAGAACAAAATGAGCTGTAAAGGACCTGCCCTTCCCCCACAGGCCACTGAACTCCTGAAAAGAGACCCCGGATTATAAAGCCCCTATCCTGAAGGAGACTCCCCCAGCCAAATGACTTTTACAAAGAGCCAAATCATTTTCCCAGGTTGTCATAGACTGCCGGGCTTGCATAGGGAGCTCCCTCTCCTTGTCTTCAAGAAATGGATCTTTTCAGTCCTAAAGGTTTGATTAAAGGGAGATTTCACACTCATTTAAAGGTGGACTGCCCAGGAGACACCCAAAGCCAAAGACGACTGAGCTCTTCCATCCCCTCAATCTTGTGCTGTGGCTTCCGGGAACCATGAGAGAGCACCCCACTTCTTTGCCTGAGTTCCGAACCAACTGAGAAATAACACAAAGGAATGAGCCAGGAAGGCGTCCAAATATCACTCTCAGACTGATGAAGCCAGTATATGCAAATATGGCTTTAACTGTGGGCAAGTAAGCTACCCAGTGGCACAACTAGCCTGACTTCCCCCCAGAGGTCCAGCAGCTCAGGCTCTTTCAGCTCAGCTGAGTGCACAGCAGACAGCAGGGCAGAGCTTGGCCTGGCGCAGCTGGCTCCCAAGAGGAAGTGGCAGGCACATCAGAGCTCTCACTTCTCTTCTCAAGCAACTAGCATCCCCATGCCCAGCGTGGGGCTCAGTCCAGCTCTGTGCCTGCCTGTGTGCCCAGGATTGTGCACCTCTTCCTTTCCTCATCAGTACTTGCTGACCTTAAGCTTTATGCTAGCAGGATCCTAAGCTGTCCCTTTGACAAATTTTATAAACTAAAAGTGGAGTGCCTGCTGGAAACTTAATAAATTATGTGCTGTCATTGAGAGGGGAAAAACAACCATGGGTTTTGGAGTCAAACCAACCTACGTAAATTGCAGTTGCACTTCTTACTAGTTTTGCATCCTTGGGCAATTTCCATAACCTCTCTGAGTCTCAGGGTTCTCATCCATACAATGGGGGCAATGCCATTGCTGAGAAGATTCTGTGGATCACCGTGTTGGCACAAGGTCTCACACTTAGTAAATGTGCATGTCCTTCTGTTCATATTCAGGTGTAAGGAGATGACAGTAACAACAGTAGTTTCTAATTACATAATGCTCAGAGTTTGCAAAAGGCTTTTTAAATGTCACAAGAAGCTATGAAGATGTTGTGAATCTCATAATATTCTCCTACGGCAGGAATTATCTCTGTTCTTTGGGTAAGTGAACAGAAGCTCAGAGAGAATGGAAGTGACTTGCTCAAGGTCATTCAGCTGGAGGCTGATAGAATTTAAATGTGAATATTAATGAGTTCTCTGCCTCCAACTCCTGGTTTCTTCGTACTCATCCAATTACTTATTGATAGTAGATTTTCTAAAACTGAAAAACTAGAGTCAGGATCCCTTAAGTCAAAGGAGGCAAACCGGCAGTCCAAGGGCTTAATCCAGCCAGCTGCCAATACCAGATGTATTTTGTTTAGCTGACAGAGTCTCTTAAAAATTTCAATTTTTTGCTAATATTTAAAAATTGGGATATTATTTATAAATATTTGGATTTACAGCTTCTCTTAAAAACCATGAGGCCTGGAACCTCCACGCCCATGTGTCTCTACCACCTACTGATTCTGTGACCTTGAGAAAACTACTTCTTTGCTCTCTCACATGTGTAAAATGTGGATAGTGGAGAGCATCAGTTACCTATCTCAGAAGGTGATTGAGAATTAAGTAAGATGAAACATTCACAATGTTTAGAACGGTCCTTGGTACATAGGTAGAACTCAGTCAACTTTACATGTTATTTTTATTCTGTTTACTATTGTCTGCCAGCAAAATGGAGGCTGAGGATTTTCCCAGAGACCTGAAAACTGTTCTTCTATTTAACGAAATACAAGACGGCAGTGTCGTTTTAGTCTGACATATAAAGCCAAAGTTGGTTCTTAAGCAGAAAGTACAGCTTAACTTGGCATTAATGCCTGAGCTATTTCAGCTGAGGTTCCGAAGAAAAGATTTGTCATATCTCACATTTATGATGCCTAACATAAACAAGGGGAAAAAAACCTGGCTCTTGAGCTGGCATTTTGCATGGCTTTCCTAGGAAGCAAGAAACTAGGAAAGAAAGGGAGGAAAGGTAAGAGGGGTGGAAAACACTTTTGCATGGTTTTGCTTACCCTAAAGAAGGATGGAAAGAAGAATGAGGAGAGCAGAAATCTGAAAAGGAGAAGGAAAAGAATAGAAAGTCCGAGAAGGCTGTCCTGAGTGTCGGGGAAGGTGACTTAGCCGTGCTGCTGGAGCACTTCAGATGTGCTAGTGCCCTCTGGTAGCAACTGGCATTTTGCTTTGTTTTGTTTTCAAAAACTTCAAAGTTTCTCCAGGCTTCATCCTCAATTAGAACAAATGTCAGTAACATGCTTGAAGAAAATTTGTTTAGAAATGTGTGTATGGTTGAAAATTGCACATTACACATGCCCCATGCCTGATTTTCCACTAAATTTTTAACGATGAGCGGAGGTACATGGCTCCAGATAGATGAGTGAATCTGAATGTATATATCTGGTGCTTTGCACGTTGACATAAACACAGCTGCTTTTATACATTTGAGAACATTTGTGTTTATTTGAATGTGTGATGGGGAGGTCATCAAAATGAATGCACTCGTTGTGTTTATTTGAATCTCACATTGCTCATAAGAATACATGCCGTGTTTGAACATGCAGTCAAACACCAGCTTCTCTAAAAGGCAAATCAAACCCCAAAAGGCAATTCAGTGCAAAACCCCACTAATGCTGCATTAGAGTTGAAATTCCATTCCCATGAAAGCCAAAGAATTTGGAGTTAAAGGTTTTCAACAGCTATCTTACTAGTACTAGCTCAAGAGAAGTACACGGTTTTTTCCCATTACTTTATCACAGTACATAAAATTTGTATTTAGTAATACAAAAAGAAAGAGAGAGAGAAAGAAAGAAAAAGAAAGAAAAGGAAGGAATGAAGGAAGGGAAGGAGGGAAGGAGGGAGGGAGGGAAGGAAGGAAGGAGAGATGCAGGGAGGGAGGAAGAAAGAAAACAAACCCAAACCCTAGCACTGAAGTGTCAAAAATGTTTGCAGGGTACTAAGGAATACTAGGCTATTATAATATCAATACCATAAACAGTAGGAAAGCCTTTTTTGCTTTGTATCTGGGGGATGCTGCTGGCTGTGTGAGTGAAGTCAGGATCCTCTATCAGAAGGCCTGGGATTTGAGGATTTGGGTGACAGTGACGGTGATGCTGATGATTTGAATGCACACTTCAGTCTTGTTCCTACTCGACAGGGATGTTCTGATGCCGTCAACAACAACAAAAGGCAGGTAGGTACAGATATGGTCCATGAGGAGAGCCACTTAGCTATAAGTATGTTTGGTTTGGTCCTTAAACAGAGGTGGCTGCCAAGCACAGCAGTCCATGACACACACAGTCTTTTGTACACTCCAAGAGGCAGAACAGCATTAAAATTCAACCTTGGCACTTTGGAGCAATGTCAGGGTAGCTTTTTGAATTCTTCATTCCACCCCCCCGCCCACCATACACCACAATTTGGAAAAAGCATTTAGGATGTCATAAACTGAGGCACTGCCATTAGAATCCTCAGTATAAATTTGCATAGCTCATTACCTATGGTTTTCTTTGAAAAACAATATGAAAAGCAAATAAATAAACAAAAGGGAAGGAAGGGGCACACAGAAAAGCAAGATGATGTTCCTCTGGAAATAGCAGATGCAGGTGATTGAACAACAAGAAAAAGTGTGTGTTTCTGTGTGGCTTATAAGAGCTGACAAGAGTACAGCCAATGGTAGTTTGGTGAACAGTAGGAGTATTACTGTACGGTATTAAGTAAAGCTGGAGGGAGTTGGGGTTCCAGGAACAGGACGTGAGCCTGAGTTTCCACAGAGTCACAGAACACGAGGTTTGGGCCATCAGGCAAGACTTCAAATATGTGGAAAACTTTCAAAATAAAAGAGAAAAAATCTTAGAAGGTCCACGTTGTCATAACAGAACATGCTTAGAATAACATAATGTCTCCACTAGTCCCCTATTAGAGCAATTACAAAATCCGAAACTGCTTAACTTTTTTAATTAGATAAGATCAGATTGATTGAGACCAGAAGCGACACTTCTTCCTCGTTTTCATCGACATTGACTGTAGCTATGTCTTTGTTTTCCCACAAGGATGTATTTTTGTCTACCTAAAATATTATTACTACATTGCAGTTTGTTACTCCATTAGTTTTAACACTTTTTAAAAAATGTCTCAGAAATGACAAATGGAAAAGAGGAGAGGAGTTGCATTCTAAATCAAGCAATTTTCTTAGTTTTATGTGGAAAACAAGCTAGACTCTCTCAAACCTGCCCCTTTGATGCTGCCCCAAATATACAAAGGGATCAAACTCTGCATAGACAAAAGGATTTTTTCTCTGACTTTGGAGTGATATCTTGTTACACTAATGGCTCTTGACAGCTATCATGACACCCTTCATTTACAATCTTCAGAGCTAGGGGAGCTGGAGTCTGCCATTTTAAATCTCATTGTCTCCCAATCAGAAATACGCAAGTTTCTCTCTCAGAAAGAGATATGGACCAAGGTAAGAAAAAATAAAATCCACATAAGTGGAAACAGAAGTTTAAAAACAGTATATGTGATATGATCTCCTTTTCATTTTTAAAAATGCAGTGTGTGTTTATGTGTATGTGTATGTGTGTGGTGTGTGTCTCAGAAAGGAATTAGGCCAAGGTGTTGGTGGGTATAGTTCATTAATTATATTTAGTACTTATCTGTAATAAAACACAAGTTACATTTATAATGTGAAAACTATTTTCCAAATGTAGAGATTTTCAGTTAATGACATGATGCCATTTAGTTTCACTTCTGAAAATAATTCACTGAAAGATACAGTTCATTGATCCTAAAGGTTCTTGAAAAGGATATAGAATAAATCTCCTTGATATCAGTACCATTTTAATCCCTGTTTCACACATAGGACAAGTGAGACTCCCAAAGGAGACACCCTCAGGGCCTCACAATAGTGGATGAAGAAGGCCATGTGTGAACTAGGTCCTCTGTCTGCAGATATCATATCCTTTCCTCTATTTAGAGGAAAATCAGAAAACGTTCTGTGATTTGCCAAAGTCACACTCATCCTCCAATAGCCCAGCAAGGTAGATACTGCTGTTAGCCTCTGTGTTAAAGATGAGGAAACAAGAACTCAGAGAGAGAACGATTTGACTGTGGTCTTCTGGCTGGGGTGTGGTCACCTGGACTTGACCATGGCCTGATTCCAGAGTGCATCCTGCCTAAGGGAGGCAACACAGGCAGGATACGCAGGGCATTTCATGAGTGGCCACTGACTGGAGGGTCAGGATGGCATGTGACTGATCGTACCCTACAATTCATCTTCTTACGCCAGAATGCCTAAATTGGAATCCTGGCTTCCTACTTACTAACTGGGTGAACTAGGCAGGCTATTTACACTTTCTCTACCTCAGTTCCCACATCTGTAAAATGGGGGTAATAATCACTCTATCTTACAGGGTTGTTTCAAGGGTTAGATGGGTAAATATACATTAAACATTTAAAACAGTTCTTGGCCCCTAGTAAATATTGCATAACTCCTGACTATTATTATTACTAACACAAGAGGATAATCTATGTCATTTGCTTTAAATAAGAGGGATTTATTATATTATTAAATAAAAATAAAAGTGAAAACATGTTATGAAATTATCACTATATACCACGGCTAACTGAAGCTTCTGAGTATGAGGCCTACCCTCTGTGAAAAAGAGGGACTAAGTTACTAAAAAATGTGTTAAAAGACAAATAGCATCAATTGAGACCACCTAGTGAATTAATTAGAAGGATTGAAAGAGAATTTTAAATAGAACAGTTTTTCACTAAATGAAGCAATATACATTGATATCTGTGTCCATGAACCACCCTAAGTTACCTTAAATATAATTGTTCCACCCTTAGGACACACAATAAACTGTCCTAGATAATATGAAAACCAGACCAATGTGTGGATTATCTAAAGGACAGGAGTACTAAATTTCTTAGTCAGATATATGATACTGGGTCTCATTTTTCCTGTTTCAAGGGGTTAAAAATTCAGGCATCTGGGTAAAATCTTGTGCCCTCCAGCAGTGCAGCAGAGCGTTGTGTACCTGTGCGGCGACCTCCTGTATCCCTCTTCTTCTGCCTTTCCTTAAATGCTCTCTGCTTCCCACAGGGCTTCCAGGCCCAGGACTAATGCCCAGGACAAGGCGAGCCAGCTCCCTGCTCTGCCCTGAAAACAAACTCACTTTGTCTCCCTGATCCCCTTATTATTGCTCACTGTGCAGGGATCACCCTTTGCAGCATCCTAACAGTAGGCTCCCAAACAGGAGCCAGGGTGCTGAGGGCCAGAAGAGCAAACCCCAAACCCACTGAAGGTTGAGGCTACTTGGACCTGGACAGATGAGAGGGGTCAGCCTTCCTGTGGCCCAGCCCAGCATTCCAGATTTCTCATACTAAGGCATAGAAGCCACAGCACCAGCTCATAATAAAGCATGAGCTCCCATTCCATTTCTTCTCTCATTCTCTATCTCTCTTCAGAGTTAACTTCAAACAATAACCAAATGGCACTTTGGGGGGAATTTCCAGAGGCAGTGGGTGGCCCAAAGGCCTGTTAGTGACAATGGGAGCATCAGGCCACTAGCAGGTTGCTCTAGAGATATTTGTGACAGGCCCTGGCTCTGGGGGTGGCTTCATCCCCAAGAGTGAGTCTTGGTGTGATTATTGTGGAAGGCTCCCTGCAGAGGCATTTATGGTCCATTTTTTGCTTTTGTTACCCACTCTGTGACTCAGATGGGAGGACAATCAAAATTAGGACAGAGCACGATCTGGAAAAAGAGCCCGGACCTAATACCTGCCTGGCCAGTACACTTTGAAAGTCTTTGTTGGTGATGAGAAACCAATTTCCTTTTTGTAAAAATTGACATGACTTTTTTTCTATTCAAAATGAAAATAGCTTTACTGAGTTTACAATCTAGATTATGTATTAAGAATGTCAAAAGTATTGGGGCTGTTTTAGCAGACACGTCTGGGCATATCTGAGAACAACATGTCTCTGCTGATTTGAAACCTGCTCATGCCTTCCCATTGTCCTTGGGTTGAAGACCCAAATGAACCCATGTCAGGCCTTCCCCTCCAGCCTTGACTCCACTCTTCCCCTCTGCCCTGGGTTACTGCCAGAGCTGAAGCCAGGGCGAGTTCATTCCCTTCAAAGCGGTGTCCAGGGGGTGCCTGTCCATTTCCTGGTGGGCACTGGTGTGGGTTCTTCATTTTGAGCCTCCTTTCCCAATGCTGACGAACCTTCATCTGCTTAGCTGGGCAGGCCTGGAAGTCCTACAGTCTGAAAAGCCCATTTCTGGCCAATTTCCTGGATAAACCTATAGCCAGGGTGATGCTACATTCAGATGGCTCTTGTACCAGATCTGTCACTGGTGTTTCTGGAAAGTTCCCTCTCTGTATTTGCCCTCCAAATGTCTATGCTACACCTGAGCTTAAGTCACTAGAAAAGCAGGAGGGCTGAAGCTGTTGACAGGCGACTTTGTGCCACTCCAGGGACTTGGAAGCTGCTCACACCCAACTCTGTCCCTCTGCCTGTGCTTGTTAACTTCCAGACCAACAAAGAGACAAAGGCAAGAGCTTCCACCTTAACTATTGCCCACCTTTTCACTAGAAACTTTTCTCCAAGATGAGCAGAGTACCACAGAGCCTTGCTCCCCAGAAATAGAACCCAACCAGTGTCCCAGGCTACCATAGATGTGCTATTAAATAAAATACTTGGGCTGCCTGCCCAACGTCTGTCTCCCCTCAACCTTTTGTTATCCAACTGGTGGATGCAGTCACCACAAGGAAATGCATTTCTGAAAAGTCTGAAAATCTAATTTGTGCTCCTGTTGTTAAATGATGGTAACTTATAACCACTGAATTGGAACTCATTAACAGGGCAGCATTAAGGAGTCGCTGCCATGTTTGAAATCCATTTCTAGGGGGAGTCTGAGTGCCATCAGGGACTTTCTCATGGGGTCATTGAAGTCACTACCTTTACAAAACAAAGTATTCTGTACAACACCTCGAGGTCCCTGCCTGCTTTCTTTTAGGTATTTAACAGAGGATTATATAAGCTCCAATAACTCAATTAATTAAGAGTAAAATGATAACAGTGACTTCCTATTTCTTTGGTCAGTGAGAATTTCCACATTCTCATACCCTTTTCATTTTCTCCTCTCTTTGTGAATGCTAATAGAAAAATCCTTTTCAAACGGCATTTGGTTAGCAGGGGATATGCCTACAACTCTGCAGTATCTTCCCACAGATCACTGCTCACATCATTCAGATGCTGAAAATTTTAAATGAAATCAATACTGGCCTATTCACGTCAACAGCACTATCCCTGGCGATGTAAGAATATATAGAGAAATTGCAACCCAAGCGACTTACCCAGCGCTCTTTTCATTACAGGTTGCCAATTAAATTATTTCTACAATATTGTATC
The DNA here is from genome assembly GCF_030020395.1 of Manis pentadactyla. Classification (NCBI taxonomy): domain Eukaryota; kingdom Metazoa; phylum Chordata; class Mammalia; order Pholidota; family Manidae; genus Manis; species Manis pentadactyla. Next base: position 74,354,917 of record NC_080022.1, on the reverse strand, counting down.
CATCCACAGAATGTTGTGCAATATCCATGCACATTACTTCAGCTACACAAAATCTCTGGAAAATAAATGAGGGTGGGTAGAACTTAAGAGATCTAGTATAATAGGAAGGCATTTACAAGTCCAGTTAAAATTGTCCCCAGGATGATGCTTTCATTATCATGTAAGAGACAGCAATGTCTTCATTCTTACGGTTCCAAGTTATTTCACATTATAGGAAAGAGGATTTCTGGAAAGATGTCTTGTCAAAGTGCAGATGCAGGTCTGGAGGCACTCTGGACCTGGAGCTGGAGAGTCAAGTCTGCCTCTTTTGCAGTGGTTCCAGCGGGCAGGCCATGCCTTGGCAGAAGCTGGTCATGTCACTGCTACCCTAGATTCAGTAACAGCAGTCAGACGGAGAACCAGAGCCCATTACCAGTCATGTCCTCGGTCTTCATTGATGACTCCCCAGGAGTTTCTGCAGCTGGCACCGAGCAGAGGAAACCAGTGGACTGTGTGGAGGCTTGGCCCTGGAATCAGTGATCCAGCCAAGTTGCATCGCAGCAGGAGGATAAATGGATTGAATCAATAATTTCAATCACTGACTGTCCCTGATAGGAGCCAGGGAAGGCAGAGGAGCTTGGAGGAAGGGAAACCCCACAAGCCCAGAGCAGGGAGACGGGAGCTAAGCCCAGCCTGAGGAGAACACAAGGAAAATGCCAACATAAGGAAATGAGGATCAGGAAAAAGAAAGATGGGCTAAGGTCGCTAAGAGCCTAGGAGTTGTCCTCATCTAGAGGGCCAACCAGCAATCTGCAATCTAAGGCCTTCTCCCTCTGTGGAGCATGGAATTATCAGGCTTTTTGTCTGAAGACGGTCATTGCTACGGGCTGGGAAATGGCCCAGACCTTCCTCACAAAGCCTGCTGCCCACTACCTCGTGGAGCACTGGCCCTGAGCCGCAGGCACTGGTTGGAAGCCCAGCTCTGGGGCTTCCCCACCATGTGGCCATAGCTATATGGCTAGGTCAAGCCAGTAATCTCTTCAGGCCTATGTCCTCCTCAAGGCAGGGACAGATCAGATGACACGTCAGATCAGACCCTCCTGGGACTAACATCGAGAGTCCTGCAGGCTGGAGTCAGGGCCTGCAGGCTCCTGCGGCTGGTCTAGTACTTCCCACAGGAGAACCCAGTCATGGATGTTGAGAGTAGCTGGGCTGCCTCTCTGAACCAGACTGGCTTTTCTAGAGTGCTTACATCCAGGATCTCCTTTTTTCCTCCCAAGCACTTCATGGGGCATTATTATTGTTTTAGAGAAAAGGAAAGTGAGGTAGAGAGGTGTTCGCTATCTCTGCAGGATCACCGAGTGAGTCCCTAGCAGAGTTGGAAATCTGGTTCTATGTGGCCCCAAAGCCAGAGCTTCTGCAGCCAGAGTACATTGCCTCTCCATCTACGCCCATGAACAGAAAGATTCAGTTTCTTCCTTTGCAGGGCAACCTTCAGCCACCAGCAGGACACCCGGCAGGGGCCATCCCCTAGTTTACTCCAGGCACAGTCAGGAAGCAGATCTCTGGGGACACCCATCCTCACCACCCATCTTTATCCTCCATTCCCTTGCCCTCCCCTCCCATTCTGCTTCATCCCAGGTGACCATGCCCCGCCTTCTTTGCTGACACAACTCTCTCCCCACACACCACCCACATCTACCCCTAGTCAAAAGATGCTCCTTCCAGGTCCCAGTCCCCCTGGGTCTTGCTCTCTGCCATGAAGCCGTCATCACAGCATGCCAAGGGACACTGGGACAGTGCATAGAGCCTTTGACAATGTATCCCAGGCATCCATCAATCTGGAACTTTTTGGAAGACAATGCTCTTAGTCTAAGATTGTAGGTCAGATTTCTGAGCAGGTCATATGAAGGAGACTTGGGAGAGAAGCAAGCCTGGTACAACTGTCACCATCTCAGGCAATAACAGAGGGCTACTCCAGTCACCCACAGGACTCATGTGGCCCAACCCAAGCATTTCAGGGCACATTGCAGCAGTGGAAACACACCAAGTAGAAGCACACTCAATCAAGAAAGCTCTTGGTGGTTTGAGTGGTGGAGGGTAAAGAACAGCAACGGATGAATCAGGAGGTGGCCTGGCTCCTTTTCTAAATCCCCACAGTGGGAATGACCCTTAGCTTCCTGAGAGACCCACTTGGAGCAGGTCATTAACGGAGCCCTTAATACTGTCACATTGTGTTTCAATACAATTCAAAATATTTTCAAGAATTTGTATGTACGAGGTCCTAGTCTTGTACCTGGAGACATGGAGATGAATATGACATAGTCTCTGACCCTATAAACCTCAAAGTCTAGTGGGAGAGTCAGACACACATGGAAGTAACCATGATACAAGGCAATGGTGGTTCTTGTTAAACAGAGATATATACAGAGAGGGCTGGAGGGGGCTCAAGGCCAGCTGATTACACTGTCTGCAGAAGGAATTTGCAGAAGGAACCTGAATGGGGCTTTGAGAACAAGAAATGTAAAGGTTGTTATTCTTGAACATTTGATGCATAACCAGCTTTTGACATGCATTGCCAGAAAATCCCCATATTGCTATCAAGGGGGAAGGACTCCCACTTTACACCTGAGAAAGCTAAGCCTCAGAGAGTGGGAGCAGCTCAGCTGAGGAGCAGCACAGGCAGAAGCCAAACCCTGTCTGCCTCCTGAGCCAAGAGACCTTCACAGGCCACAGGAACAGGCAGAGCAAAGGCCCCGGGGCTGGAAAGTGTAAGTGGGTTTGGAGCGGGGAAGGGGAGCCGGTTCACTATGGCTGAAGTTCCCAAGGTGGGACCTGAGATGGGACAGGGAGGGTGAGACAGTGTCACCTGGGGAAGAACCAGGACTCTGCAGTCCACTGCTCATGTCCTGGCTCTACCACTTACCAGCTGTGGAAGCTCAGGGAAGCTGCTTAACTTTTCTCTATCTTAGTTTCCTTATCTATAAAAGAGGTATAATAAATAGCATCACCCCTCCACAGAGTTGTTACAAAAATAAATGAACTAACATTTATATTATCACAGGAAGGACAGAGCTGGGAGCATAGAGAACACTGCATGTATTTGCTGCTGTTGTTCATTGAAGGAGACTTAGGGCCTTAGAGACTGGCTTTGAGCATGCATTTTGGAACCAGAAGGCCTGGTTCAAACCCTGTCTCTGCTGCTTAGTGGCTATGTGACCTCGGTCAAGTTACATCACATTTCTGTGCCTCAGTTTACTCATTTACAAAATAGGGACAACAGTGCCTATGTAATAGGTTGGTTGTAAGGCCTCAAGGAGACACCATTTGCAAAAACAGGGAGCCTGGCTCCACACATGAAGTTATTTCCTAAATCATATTCTCATTGCTACTCTGTGGCTTGCTGGCTAGAGGCTAAAAAGTTTCTTTGCAATCAGTTGTGCAAATGTTCTCATGGGAAATTCAATAAAAAGTTCAGCAAAAGAACCATAAATTCTTAATTGTAGGGGATTAATAAGGCTTTATTATGGTAAATTTACCTCACACGTGATTTAATAGGTCAAAGCTACAGTTTGTAATTAAAAACCTAAGAAATCATGCACGCTGAGACTTATAACACACAAATTTTAGTCTGAAACAACTAACTCAGGAAACCATAAAAGAAGAAGCAGTGTATATAAATCATGGCTTGAGAAGAGGCAGGGCTGTAGGAGGCAGGTAGATCAGTTTGGGGATTGGTATCAGGCTGTGCCCCTTGAGCTCAGCCCTGGAAACAGCCAATGACGTTTGAACTGCTGAACCAGCCTCATTTTACAGATAATGAATCTGAGGCAAAAGAAAAACAAATACACAAAATAGTGGCCCCACCAACAATGACACCCAGTTTTGAGTCTGGTGCCCAGCCTCCTGCCCTCCCACCAACAGTCACTTGGGCAAAGCCTTCAAAACAGATGCTAACCCTACATGCTTTCATTTGAACCTGCAAATCGGGTGTTCATTTGTCTTAGATCTCTGGATTTTTTCTTTCTTTCCTTTTTTTGTTTGCTTAAATGGTAAGAAAGGAAAAACGGAAAATCTGTGGAGATGTTCTAGAAGATTCTCAAGGTGCCATAGAGTATATTTCAACTGGAAGAAAGCACTGCACAGTAGTAGACAGACAGAGCTGGGGCAGGGGCTGAACTGCTCAGGTGGGACCTGGAGCCCATCCCCTCAGCAATGAGGTAGGTGCCATGGTGTCTTCTTTTGTAAACGAAAATAATAATAGTCCCTACCTCTTAAGAGTTATTCTGAAGACTATCTGCTTCTGTGAAGCACCCTGTCTGGCACCCAGAAAGCATTTAATATTTATAATCATTATTATTATTATTGTATTTAGACAAAAAGGATCAGGAGGAGGGGAAACCCCTAAAACCTGCAACCCTCTTGTCCTGAATCACAGAGACTTTTTCTTCTGAAAAAGGAATGCCTTTCTGAGTTAGAAAACAATAATTTAAAAATTCAACACGTTATCTAATAAGTTTTGCCCTTTGGCATGAAGGTTGCAATTTCACTTAACATCGTGCCTGGCATTTCTTTTCCGAATTAAGTAAATTGGAAAAGTCTGTGTCAAAGTTATTTTGAAAAGAAAAACAAAGCAAGGAGTTAATTGATTCAAAAGCTTTGGTAGTAAAACACTACAGGTTGAATTTCTAGTTGCTTTAGTTTAAAATCACATTTAGAAGCAAATATTTATGTGTGTATATAGTTCTACATTTTAGATGTATTTGTATATGTGGTTTGATGTCATAGAGTTTAAAGCTCTTTGTTCATATGAGAACAAAGAAGAGAAACCCTTTCTGTAATTGGCCTGGGGTCAGGAGCATGAAGACCCCTCGGAAGTCTGCCCTGGGTCCCTGGGAACAGCCGTGTCTAGTGGTTGGTGGCTAAACAGGTCTCCACTTGTTTGACAAGGTTTCTTAGCTGGGGTGTCATCAAGTGCTGCTCCGTGGAGCATTGCTCTCTCCCCAATCCTCCTTACTTTTGGTCCCTAGAAGAAGAGGTTGAAACCACCCCAACTCACAGTGGACCTTCATTCACAGCTCTCCTCCCCTGAGCTGGGGTCCTGCCTTCCCTTGGAAGGGCAACTGCACCACTGCCTCTGTTTCTTGTTGTCCTGGCAAGGTGCCCTGGTGGGCCCTCACCTTCTGCCCTGGTTCCTGGGTGGTAGGGAACTGAACATCCAGTTCACCATTCGGCAGACAGCTCTACTCGGCACTGCCAGCCGCACACGTGTGATAGTTAGAACTTCCATTCCAAAGTAAACAGATATTTTTTTTTACCTCTTAGGCATTCTGCAAGTGGTTATGTGAGACTGGCCAGATGGGCTCCAACCATGGCCTCAGGTTTGGGGGGTTCTGCCACCCAGGAGTTAATGAAATCGGGTCAATTAATAAGCTGGAAGACTCAGAAAACTAAAACTTATTAATAGGAAAAAGAACTTGGGGCTGAATGGGCTTCCCGCAGCAGTATCCTTGCTAAATAATGCTAGCCTCATTCATTTTTCTTCCTAAGGGATGGGAAAATATTTTCAACAAAGGGTGAGAAGGGAGTCCTTGTCATTAGGACCATCCCTGAGGAGGTCTGTGTGCACTGACTCCTTCTATTAAAGATTCAGACCTGAGTACCACACAGGTAACTCTCCTCCCAGAGCCCACCACCTCCCGTCTGTCTCCACCTCCCACCCGGCTCCTGCCTCCAACGTTCACTCGGGTTTGGACTGGAATCTAGTTAGCTCTTCTGCAGTGCCGTGACTGTGTTGGTCAAGGCCTGTGTTCTTGACAAAGAAAACATTCCTCTAACTCCACCTGAGTAATCCTTAATGAGTCCTTGTATCTTGTGATAAATTTCATAATTATTCAGCCCCTACCACTAACACCGAAATTCATCAGTCAAAGCAAATTAGCCGAGATTCATTAGAATGAGACATCTAGTAGGCACATGTACTTTATTAGCCTCTTACACCAATAGTTTTAATTAGGTACATATTTCACAGCTCTCAAGCTACTCCAGTGAAGGGCTGCCTTTATCTCTTTTATTTACAGTAACAAGCTATCAAACAAACACCGCCATAATTAAACTTGGATATAAAAAAAAACTTGTTTTATTAATGGCAGCCTATTCGAGCCTTGGATTTCTGAAACCTGTACTCGACAGATATTTTTATTAATTAAATAAATACTATTCAATTAAGCTGAAAAGATGAGGTGAGGTATGAGGGGGCCGCGAGCTTGAGTTAACAGTGAGATTCTCGTCCTCCTTGCTTGTTGATGGTTTCCTCTATCTCACCTTCAGCAGGGGAAAAAAACATCTCTTCATCAGGTATTTTAGTGATGCGAAAAGTGATTAAAATCCAGAACATTTTTAAATTATTAATAAGGAATTTAAATGATGTTATAAAAAACGGAAATACAGGAGAAAATGTTACACATTCATGGAATTTGGGCTCATGCATAATAAACAGTCGAAAACACTTATAATACGACCCAAGTTAAAAGAGGCAAGAAGCCGAGCCACACACTTTCCCATGCGGGTGTCAAGAAATGACAAATGGCGCCATCTGCTGGTCCTCAAGTTAAACACTTACTTCACAGCCCGGTTGTCAGAGCCATCAGTTCTCAGGGTGTCAAGAAAAGGTATGATAAAACTCTGTATGCCTACTGGTACTTCCATATGGTTAGGCAAAGTATAACCTTATAATTATGAAAGGCAAATTTGATGTTAACTATGAAAGTCTCATCCAGAGGCTTCAGGCAAAATGATGTTTGGGGAAGGATTGCTAGCCTTTCTGGTCTCTCAAGAGTCAATACGAGTCCTCTTTTCAGGTGTACACAGGAAGACATAGCCAGATCCACACAAAGTAAGAGTAGGACAAAAAAAAAACCTGCAAAGAGCACACTCAGTTGATGGATGGCTATTGTCTGATGCCTTTGAACCCTGAGTTCCTCCATCACTAGACCCCAGAGACCCACAGAATTCTGGGGAGTTACCAGGGGGCTCTCTCCTGCAGATACTCTGACACCACCTCTAGCATCCTCAAGCCCTTCTCTGGAATGTTAAGTTCTTTTGTTTCCATTCCCACCTCGCTCTTAGTTGTTTGTGTCTCTTTGTGTGAATATGAAATTCCTTACTCTTCAGACCTCCCAGGGGCTTGTGCAAAACCAATGAAATTACATCATTTTAATATAAATGAGCTATATTGATTAACTAAACCAGTAACCAGTTTATACAAATCATTGAGCAAAAGTAAATGTTCAAAACCTTTGAATACATCATTTGAAATTCAAGCCTCTAAAAGAGAAAACCTATCCATGATCCCAACTTCTGCAAAGAGACTCCTTTTTAGCCTGACCAACTAAATCAGTCCTTCAGAGGTCATCATTACTTGCAAATTGAAAATGTACATTTCCAGACAGCACAGACACTGGGACCTTTATCCCTGGCCACATTTTGGAGTAAAATGTGAAATTAGATCATTTTTAAGATTCCTTTTTTGTTGTTGTAATATTGCTCACAAGTAACAGGTAGCAGAGGAAATCATTTACATTTTTATAGGATATCATTTAGAGGTTATTGCAAATAAAAATGTTATTAACAAAATTTGAGTTAACTTGCATTGCTTCTGCTCTTCCTTTGAGGTAGGACTCAGAAAGTCTCTACCAATGAGACTGTCGTGAGTAAGAAGACATTATCCCAGTACAGGCTGCAAGGCTATAATGCAGGTTACCCACATGGTGTGGTGTGAGTGTATATGTGTCTGAATGAATTTCCCCAAGTTCATCTTAAATCTCCTATGAAAACAGAAAAAAGCCCAGAAAAATCTCTCTGCTAGAGAGAATCACTCACCCCGAAAATATTCCTTTATAGTGGTCAGTCGTTTTATTTATTTTTTATTCTTTTTTTATTGAGGCATAAATTGATACACAGCATTGTATCTTTTCAGGTATAACATAAGGATTAGATATTTGCATATATTGCAAAATGATCACCACAATAAGCTAACATCTGTCACCATGCATGGTTATAGAATTTTTTTTCTTGTGATAAGAACTTTTAAGATTTACTCTCTTAGAAACTTTCAAATATGAAATGCAGTACTATTAACTATAATCACCATGTGGTACCATACATCCCCAAAACTTACTTATTTTACAACTGAAAGTCTGTACCTTTTGACTCCCTCCACTCATTTTGCCCACCCACCCCCCCCCGACCTCCCAGCAAATAGTCCATTTTAATTTCACGATTTCCCTGCCAGGGCTCTGCTTCCTGAATGGCCTTCTGCCTTGGGTAGGATCTGTGTTGATGGGCTGCCCGTGACCCACTGTTTCATAGCCTTGGCCCCGGCACACAGTCAGAGTTCTTTCTGCTTTGCTTAGCCTGCCCTTTGGAGTCATGGATAATTCACAGCGGGAGAATGGAGGAGCTCGTGCCTCCCATCTTCACTCAACAAGATCCCTACATCCCATTTTTTTCTCCCTTCCTTATGTCCCTCCCTGCTTACTGACCTCTATACTACCCTTAGTTTAATTCTTATGTGAGCAAGAGGGGGGCTTAAGATTCAGCCTCTGCCCAGACACTTGAAAGTGTTCCTGCAAGTCTCCAGCTGGAAAAAATAGACTGAACAAGCTCAGGGGTAGCACTGGTAAGGAGGAAACGAGGAGGGGAGGAGGCTGCATGTTGCATGCCTGTTATGTGCCAGGCTCTGGATTCAGTGCTTTATCAATGTTCATGGAAGCCTCACAACAATCCTACATCAGTGGGATATTATCTGCATTCTGTAGATTTGGGGACTGAGGCTCAGAGAGATTAGACTGGGGCAGTTGCCCAACATCACACCAGCACTGCAGGGCAGTGGGGCAGGGTGGGGGGATTCAATTTCAAAGCCTTCAGTGTTTTCATGGTACCACATTGCCTCCTCAAAGCAAAAACTGTTTCCAGCACAGAACCTGCCCAGCAGCCCAGGAGATGCTGCCCCCCGCCCCCTGCCCTCCAACCCCATTCCTGTCCAGCCTCCCTGACTGGCTTCTCCATCATCCTTGGCATGGCTAAATACTTGCTCCTCACAACACTCTCCCTGCCTCCGCCTAGCTCTCTGCCAGCTCTAACTCTAGCTCTGCCTTCCAATGGTCTTTAAAACATGAATGTCCCAGAGTTCCTACCTTGGTCTCTGCTCCTGTATTCTGCACATTGTCCCCAAGTCCCATCATCCACCCCCATGACTCTAAAAGCCAGACAGCACCTCTCAGATGTATACGGCTCTAGCATTGATCTTTCACCTGACCTTCTAATCCAGTCCTCAATTTCCTGCTATGCCTCTCTATCACCTCCAGCTCAACATGTTCCCAATAGCTTATCTTTCCCCAAAACCCCACCTCCCTGCAGATTGCTCATCTCAGTCAATAACATCCACATCCCCAGACCCCGCGGCCAGAAAGTTAATTCATATGGCTGCTTCTTGAGCTCCCCACCCAGTCACACCCTCCGGATCATCCCACCTCCTAAATATATCCTAGATTCTATGTCTTTCTCCGTGCGCCTGCTCACGCTGCCCCCACTTCATACTGTTGCCATCTCCTTCTCTGCCTGTTGCATTAACTTCCTAACTTGATCTCTAGCTTCAGATTTGCCTTCTCAAAGCTTCCCTTCACAGAATCATCAAACAAATTTTCTACAATGACAACCTTTCTGTATCAGTCTATATTTTACAGGACTCTTTTGATTACCGGTATCAGGAACCAATTCCAAACTGACTTAGGCAACAGAGAGAATTTATTGGTTCTTGTAACTTGGAAAGTGGACTCAGGTGTTCAGAAGGGGAAGCTGAGGCTCCATCTGTCTTTGCCACTCAGTGCTGATCTCCTTTAGGATGGTGTTGGCTTATTCTTCGGCAGGTTCTCCTGGTGACAAGATGGCCACTAGCAGTTCCAGGTGTGTATTCTAGTAGCCTTGCAATTTCATCAGAGAGAACCTTGTTCCCATGAGTTCTGTTGTAATCCTGGATTGAATCGGATACAGTCCCTCATTTTTCACATGCTAACTTCTGAGCCATTCCCAGGGCCTGGCAGAGGAAGTGCTGCTTGCTCAGGTGCACATCACATGCCTAGCCCCACTGTGCTTCACCTGGTCCACACGAAATCAGAGGGTGGGGACAGGATTCCCTAAAGGGAACTAAGGGCTCTTACCAGAAAAGGGGAAATAAAACTGGGTGGGTAAATAGCACCTGCCACATCTTCCAGCCAGCAAAACCAGAACCTAAAACTTCCATCCTCATTTTCCATCTACGTCCCCCTCTTTGAAAAGAGTTGCTCTAGATGAACTAGATAAACTTAAGAAAATAGAAGGATAGATGAGGGAGAGAGGAGAGAAGAGAAAAATCAGTGAGGGTCTGAGATGAGGAGAGTTTCCAGGAATCCTGCAGAGGAATTTCCGGGACAGCTATGGGATGTAATGGAAATGAACAATAGAGGAAAGGGAGTTATGTTCTTCTCTGAGTCTTACTCATGATTTTTAAGAAATCTGAATAAAGAAGTTGGGCTCTTCAGAAGTTCCTTTGTTAGATGGGTGCATTTCTTTGTGTCACTGCTCTGATACTGCACCACATGGACCCAAACTCTGTAAGGGTAATATTTTATTTGTAGCTGACATTTGCAGCCATCCCTTCTTGACTTTGTATTATGCCATCTTCTAACTCAGTCTTTTGATCTTAAACCCATGTGAGGGAACAACAATACACTTCTCTAACTGAATCTTTTTCAGAAAACCTTTTCTCCTTTTTCTTCAAAAACACCACAAAAGACTGACACCATTTAGATTACTAACTAAAACACTGTACATTATCTGCAGAGAGATTTCAGATACCCTCAGTTGTCCTCCAAGGACAACGGGTAGACCCGACATTTGTGACCCAAGAACGCATCTTAGCGAACTTCCCAAAACAAAGGAAGTTAGAGAACCAAATGGTTAGCAAACAACACCTTACTACGCATAGCTATATCTTTAATAACATTAAAAGTAATAATAATACAACAAAATTCACCTCCTCTAGAAAACTAACAAGAAGATTCTGGTATGTTTATTTGAAACATCACTTTCATTCCTGGGAGCCATCCCTTACATATATACACTCACTTGTAGGAATACACGTGCCTATACACACTGTGTTAGTTAGGATTCTTCTGGGAGTTAGTTAGTTCTTCTGGGAGTAGGAGGAAACCCAAAAGGTAGAAATTTTTCTCTGTCTCACATAACATACAGGCAGTCATGTCAGTCCAGGGTTTCTATGGAGCTCTACAATGGTAGGAACCAGGGCTCTTATCTTATTGCACCATTAGGCATGGTCTCCAGTCCCAAGGCCATCTTCTTGTTGAAGATGGCCACTCCAGCTCTAGCCTTAATGCCACATTCAGCAAACACAGGGAAGGAAAGAAAGAAGTGGTACATGTCACTCTGGCTGATAAACCATTGGCTAGAATTTAATCAGACAGTCATAGCTAGCTGCAAAGGACTTTGGGAAGTGTAGTCTCATTCATGACAACCATTTACCCAGCTGAACACTGGGGGCTTATTACTATAAAAGAATGGAACAACAAAATAAATGAAATAATACTGGATTTGAACCCAAGCTATAAAAAAGTATTTGTTTGTCCATACTCATATAAATAAGTGATGGAATAAATAAATAGGAGAGAGCAGGCAAATCTCCAGGCAGAAAAAATCCAGATAATTTATTTGGATACTCCACTCCTCAAGTGTGCTACAAATAGTGACTTTCTTCCAAAGAGTACAGTATGGAAAAGGAGGAAAAAGAAGAGTAATTCCATAATGGAGAAACCTGACTTACACTATCTCAAGTCAGATAATCGAAGCTAACACATCCGCAGTGATAAATCATGTTGATAGTATGTACTCTTGATATGATGCAATAAGAATGGCTCTTCACCTCTGTGGGTCTCCCAAAAAGACATTACCTCAAACTAATCATGAGAAAAACATCAGACGGATCACAGCTGGGGGGCGTTCTACAAAATATCTGACCAGCACTCTTAAAAACTGTCAAGGTCACGGAAAAAAAGGAGAGCCTGAGAAACTTCACAGCAGGAGGAGCCAAAGGAGACACAACGAGTTGGTGTGACGCGAGCGATGTCCCAGGGAGGATCCCAGAATCTGAAAAAACATGCATTCGGGAAAAACTGAGGAAATCTGCAAAGAAAATATGGACTGTAGTTAATAATGATGCATCAATATTGGCTTATTAATTGTGACAAATGTACTCTATTAAATAAGGTGTAGTAGTAGAGGAGACTGGGCATGGGATGTATGGATACTCTCTGTGCTATATCTTTGCAAAATTCTTTGTGAATCCAAACCTGATCTAAATGAAAAGTTTATTCTAAAAAAAGAAAAATAAACTAGGTATTGTAAGAAAACTAAGTAGCCGTCTTTCCACTTACCTCATACATGAACCCTTTTCTCTTTGTAACCCCAAATCCAAGAGGTGTTCATGCTAGAAAAGGGCATTTGAGGCCATTTGGCTTATCCTCCAAAATGGAGGGAAAGAAACCCCTAAAGAGGGCTAGCCTGCCATTCCCCAGTCAGCTGGCAGAGGAGCTAGAACCAGGGGCCACATCTCCTGCCAGACGCTCAGGTGCCCTCCACACAATCCCACCCTGGGGAAGGAGATAACTCAGCACAGAGGGAAGAGCTCTGCCATGAACTGTCCTTTTAACAATGGTGAGTCACCACGTCCCTCTGAGCAATGGTTTCCTCACCTTTAAAATGGAGACAGTGCTAACTGCCCTGCTTATCTTAACAGGACTGTTGTGAGGAGTGAAACCTTTATAAACATCTGGCATTTCTGTTGTAATAGTCCAGTGCAGGCCTTTTGACATACTGAAAATCTGTGACACAGAGCTGACCCAAACATCACATCTGTTTACGCAACACGCAGACAGTGTTGTCCGTCCTTCAAAACGGGAATATGAAACCTGGTGGAGGCACTTTTTTTTTCTGCTTAATTCTCTCTATTGGCAGGTCAAACCAGCATCTCTCTCACTCCACTCAGCTCCCTAACCAACCATCCAGGAAGGGATTCCCGCACAGGCCACCAGAAGAACCCAGAAGCTTGCTCACACCACCATTCCTCTGCATCTCCTAGCCATCCAGTGTCAGGCCTGCGTGGTCCTGAGGACAGTACGGAGTCCCCAGGGAACACTGCCTCTGGATCCAGAGCTCCACCCAGGCCTGCCTAGCTTCCTCTGTGCTGATCACAGCAGGAATCTCCCATGTCTGTGCTCCCCATGCAGCATCCCGGGCCCAGCTCTTTCCACACTCACATTCTCCCGCTCTTGGGTCTCAGAGGTACTGAACTGGTCTTGGTTCCAGCATCTATTACCTCAGAGGTTCAGAACCCCATTCTGCCCTCCCTCCCAGGGTTCAGTTCACCTTTGCAGTTCATTTTTCAGCAAAATGTTCAATACCCAAATTATCCTCCCCCTTTTCCTAGATTCTGGAGCTACTCACTCACTCTCCCCTATGATAAGTTGAATGGAGTCCCTCACAGGTACCTCACACCCATCATCTGGAAGGAACAGCCCTCAGTGATGCAAAGACGTTTTAGCAGGCTAAGGGAGATTGCCAAGTGATTACCCCTCTGCCCTTTGGGGGAATGGTGCTACTCTCAGTGATTGAAGGAGGCTTTCAAGTATCAGCAATTCAAAGGATGAATCCCTCAAGGAAGAAAAGAGAGAGTGGGGGGAACCTAACTGTGGTTTCTGGCAAGGCATTTTATTGCAAATGAGAAGAGTGTCTACAACACCCAGGCATTGTGCTCTCGGCACTGGGAGTCTGGAAATCTGGAAATTGATCTGACATTGTCCCTGCCCCCACGGAAGTCAGAGCCCAGGAGAGCAGACAGACAAGCAGAAGGTTGCCAGCACAGTTGGTAAGTATCCTAAGCAGCTGCTAGAGGTCATCGGGCCCACACAGAGGAGCGGCCACAACTAGTCTCAGAGAAAACAGTCACCCACCACTAGTCTAGGTCCAAGAGACTCTTGTGGAGATGGCACTCCTGGGCATGGATGGCAATCAGATTGAGTCTGGGTTTCAACTAGGGGCACATAAGGTGAAAATGTGGGATTTCCTCACAGGACCTCAATTGGAAATAAGGGCAAGGGTCCAGGAACAACTTGAAACTTAGCGCTTGAACACCACATGTTTCTGTCATTCCTCTCAGCTCGGAAAGCCCCTGAGTCCAGCATCCAAGGACTGCCTCCACCAGGCAGAGGGCACAGTTACCCCCTGACCCCAGTTTAGGAAACCCCAGGGGAAGATTCCGATTGGCTGGGTCTGAGCCAGTGTCCACCCAAGAATCACAAACCATAGCCAGGGCTGGAGGAGGGGAAGGGGCCATGCTGCCCAGAAAGAGCCCTGGGGATGCTGCTTGGTGCCAGTCCTAGAGAAGGAGGCGCTCTGAGCTGAGAGCTGCCTCAACAAACGTCTGTACTGATTCGACAGCCAGAATGCCTGGGGGGCAAGGTGGAATCTGACTGAGAATTGTGCACCCCAGTTTTATTAGCTTATAGTTAAAACCCTAAACAAGCTCTGAAATACCAACTCAAGTAGATTAAATCTCTGTAACCACAAATATACAGTAATACTTTCCTAACTATTTTCTAGTCATCAGGAAGTTGGCTGTAGTAAATAAATATGAACTGTTCACATTTAGCTTTGTGCTAAGCAGTGGGGAGATGGGATGGGAGTAGGAATTGTAAGGAACATGGTTCAGTGCCTGCCCGCACGGAGCTCACAGCTAGTGGAGTTACCTCAGATGGGAAATGGACCCAGGAGGCCGTCTATCTCACAGATTTCTGAATGATTTCCTGGGAGGCCAGCAGAGAGCTACGGAGGGAGCGGCAGTGCTCAGGGAGCCTGAGTCATAAGGCTGAACAGGCAGGCCCTGAGCTCCTGGTCCCCTGCTTCTAGAGCATCTCCTGCTTCATCTGTCCTGTATATTGGCATCTCACGTAAAATCTTGTTTGTAAAAATGGTTTTCACTCTTAAAAATGTTTGAACACTACAAATAGAGTCCAGTTGCCTGGTTTGGCTCCTGGAGAGTCTCATGCCCAGGAGGTCTGCCTGTTACACACAGTTAAGCCCCACAACCCTGCTAAGACATGGCTAGTTAAGAAGAAGGCGAGTATGGAGCTACCTCCTCCTGCTCCCCGGGGCACTGTTCTGCCACCAGCCCTCACTTCTGGGGCATGAAACCGCCAGATAAAATCATAATCGAGAGGCTCCCATGGAGATTCAGAGAAGAAAGATCATTCTCTTGCTTTGTCTATAACAGGGTGTTGACTAGTACCTGGTGTGAAAGGAGAGGCAGGTAGAGGAGAGGAAAGGATGAAGGACGCGGGCACCATGGGATCGTGCCCCAGGAACCGGTCCGGGTGCTGGGCATGTGCAGAGGAGCAGGAAGCAGGGAAGGAGAAAGGTAAGGATGCAGAGGACACGAAGGGGAGGGGAGAGGCAGAGAGCAGCCCCGGGGCCTAGAGAGTCTTACAGCAGCCCAGTATCTCCCCTTGTCTTTGCGTCACAAGTGTGAAGTGGAGCCACTGACTCAACATTTTCTCACAAATTCATGATTAGAAGCTTCAAAAGAAGTTAATCTAACAGCAGGTGCTCACTGAGAGCCACTACATGAGAAGCACTGAGCCCAGGGCCACACAGAAAATGGGGAGCCGGAGCAGACTCACCGTTCGGTGTTCTTACAAGCCAATATCCTGTTGACTGGCCGTCGCTTGCTAAAAATGGGAAAAACTAATTTTCTACTAGCATAATTCATATATGTCCTTCTTGATGTTAAAAACAAGAGAATTATCTCGTGCACGGAAACATTTTGACTTAATTAGAATCGTCTTCCATTTCACTTATTCTACTCTCATAGCCGAATCGTGTTCCTTTCAAAGCACAGAGATAACTTTTATTGATCGAGTTATAAAATCTTGCTCAAATTTTGCTTAAAAATCTAATTTCTCTGACTTTCATGTCGACAGAATGTTTCCCATGTTTTTGTTCTTGTTTTCTCTTATGATGCTCTCAATCAAAGAACTGTTTGAGAAGCCCAGTATATTAGGATTCTAATTTAGATAATAGTGGACTTAGTTCTCCAGAAAACAGCCGTAGGCCAGGCATTACTTGGCTGTTCTCAGCTGGCTACAACTGCTGGTCTCAGAGTGGGGGGTAGTAGCATGAAACCCAGCAACACTGTCCAACTGGGATTTTTTTTCCTCTGAAGGGTGCTGTCTATTCTGGCAAGGTAGGGCAAATTTCATCTTGCCGGATATATCAGGATCATGTATAGAAGGTGAGTTATTGATACTGTATTTATCATTTGTTCCAGAGGTGTTTGGTGTCCCTTAAATGTTGACTTTGTCCCCACCCAAGTGAGCTGCCCTAATGGTCCAGCGTTTAATCTGGCTTTAGCTGTGCCAACTGTTTACATGCATTGAATTCTCACAACAGTGCTAAGAAAATAGGTCATATTATTACCCCCATTTTACAGATGAAGAAATTGAATCTTAGACAGATTAATTCATCTCAGGGTGAATGAACTGGAAAACAATGGAGCCACAGTTAGACTGGAACTCCAAAGCCTGTGTTCTTACCTATCACCACTCAACTGATTCCTCTAGAAATCTAAGCACACCTTGTACTTACATTCATAGTTTAGAGTTTCTGCCAAAATGGCTATTTTTGACTTGTGACCTACAAAACCAGAAGCACTGACTGCGAGTCACAAACCCTTTCAATCATACCGAGGAAGCGGTGTGTGGTGTCCTAGAAGAGCCCTGGTCTGGGAGTTGGGGAGCCACAGTGCCTGACACGTGGTAGGTTCTCGCTCAGCACTGCAGACCCGAGAACCACAGGCCACTATGTACATTTCATTACGTCTTTCTCCTGGGCGTTCAAAGGAGCACTCTAATTAAAGACCCTACAGTTCATGCCAGCATCACAGGGTTTTAAAACATTATAGTATAGCATCAAAAACTGCCACCACTTGCTAAAAATCCATTAAACCTCCTTCTCAGTATACAATTTTGGGGACAAGGATAATGTAGGAGATTTTTGAACAAAGTAACCTCTGCTTCTAACTGTCATGTTGTTTCACTTGTCTTACCTTCTAACTTTGTCCCAGAAAAATCTCAAGGGAAATGAAACAAAGCTGTATCCTGGGCTGGCCTTCAGCATTGCAAACACATTCTGTATGGCTGCATTGAATTTCTGGACCAGCTACAAAAGCTTTAGAGGTCAGACAAGTTGAACAAGCACAAGAAAACTTTCCAGGTAGGCATTTTGTACTGATTCCTGCTTGCCGTACCAGCCTGCAGTGCTGGGCTGTCCAGGGTCAAAAACCACTCGGCCTTCCCCCTTTTGTTTGTCCTTGCTCTTCCCTGCTCTTGGAAATAATGTCTATTTGCTGCCTCTGCTTGGACTTGGAGCTGGGGAAAGTGATCCACAGTAACTCAATCAGGCCAAGGTTTTGCACAAGTGCCTAGGGACCAACATCAGGGGCATTGTAGTTTCCTAATCCAAACGGCCCTCCTCTGCAGAGGTGGGAGGTGGCGGGGCTGGACGTGACATGCGCAGCGGCCTGCTGTGGTGAGTCACCCTTTCGGAGGGCCCATCTGTAAATGCTAGACTTCATCGAGGAGCTGGCTTCATCATTTTCTTGGAAACAAAGGCATTCCATTTTATATCTGCATATTCATCATTCTGGAGAAATAAACACAGTATGAAACTAACTAAAATATTTAATAGTCAACATTTCATAATTCCCCTGCCATTCATGGGACAGGATTTCATTCTAGGGAACTGTAGCATTCGTAGATATCTGATTGTATGGGCAACATTCAAGACAGCTATCTTTCTTGCCTACAATAGATTTTCTTTCTATGTGGGTTTTCAACAGATTGCCCCCAAGAGGAAAATCCTGCCTGCTCTGTCTCTTCCTTACAGTGCTATGGACATGGTGTTTTAAGCATTGCTGGGAATTTCCTTTGTAGCCGTGTCTTTCTTATCTTCTTACCCTTAAACTCATCTTTTTCACTGACGTCCTTTCTTTAAAAAAATTTTTTTTAATGTAAAATAGAAAAAACTACACCAGACATAAGTCTGTACCTCAAGCCAGTCCTATTTTCTTCTCAGCCACAAAAATATTGTTTGGGCCCTGGGAAAATGAGATCTACTGGTTCCAATAGTGATTGAGTGAGGTAGTTTTAGGAATCAAATATCAATGAAAGTCTTTGCCAATAAAAATGTGGTTTTCACCAAGCCATCCTTTAAAAAATGTTAAAAATTGGGTGAAATCTAGAGGGCCTGCTGGTGATCAACTTATGCAGATTCTATTCATTAATGCCCCTTACTTTCTATCACACAAGAAATTAACAAAATCTAAACCAGTCTCTCTTGCATAGACATTATGCGGTGGTAACAAGTCCCAGTATGAAGAATCCAGGTTTCCTTCTGTCTAATCATATGGCCATTTTCCCAACTGTTTCACACATGCTAATGGAGTGTGACAAGTAAAACACATTTGGCTCAGTATATGGTCCAACATGAAATGGCTTCACAACGATGAAGCTCCTAATAATTTTTCTCCTAATCTACCACTGCTTTGGGGGGTTGGTGTCTTCCCTGTCATGAGCGATTTCAGGGCACTGATCAGGGTAGACTTGACAGATTCTTTATCAATGTCAAGTGTCCTTTGTGGTTAAGTCCAGTAACGCTAAAATAAAATGCCTCATAGATATTAGATATATGGTGGTGTTACGGAATTCTCTTGCAGGCAATATTTTTTGGTCAATCTATGAGAAGAAAAATGGAGTGAGGTCTAAAATCAAAGGAAGATACAGCAGAAGTCTTGGCAGTTATTTCTGGGGAAATCAGACGATGTGACTAATGTGGGGCCAATCACTCTCCCCTCCTCCATTCAAGTTAGAATAGAACAAAGAGAAATTGCTAACAAAGAAAGCAATGATCTTGGGGGAGGGGAGTGAATCTCAATAGTTTTTAATTTCAGGAAACAGAGCAGTATTGAGGAAAAATGTGGGACCCCTGCATGGACACACACATACATCCATAAGGTCATGCCTTACAATTCAAATCATAAATTTTCCCCGTGAATTTTTCTTTCGACTTGTGAAGTTAATCTCTTAGGTTTCACTCACATTATCAGGTCTCCCTATATTTAACATTAGTGCAAACTGGGTTAGAAAAAAAATACAATCCAAGTGTCTCTGAGTAAAATAGACACTATGATTATTGTTAAGTGTGCTTTTGGTAAAGAGTTTGCAATGTCATCAATACTGTGCCTTCTCCAGCAGTCCAGCCATGACAACTTCACTATGGAGAATGTTCACTTTTTCAATTCATAATAATGGCTATTCACAAACAAAACGTAAAAGGGCCCCTGATATGTGTACAAAGTGAGACCTGCCATTCCGCACTCCCCCATATGCAGAAAATGTTCCAACGACTTGCTAAATCGGCAATGCTGAATTGTGCAATCCCAGGTTTCAGAATACCAAATACCACTACCCAAAACGACATTGAATGCAAAAGCTTCATTGTCTTTTAAGAAACCCAAAAGCCAATGAAAATAAAATTCTCATCAAAGCTACAAATGGACAGTGGAAAGAACTGCTCTAAATGTTGGGTGCTAACCTGTAATTGTTATTTGTCACTCTATTAAATCAATAAATTAGTATGAATGAACAAAACACACTGCATATACTGAGTCCTCAGCTGTCAGGTGCTCCCCTGGATTACACAGTTTAAGGCTGAAGCTATTTCAATACTTGATCTGATTTTTTTTCTTTTTCTGTACTAATTTAGAAAGTTGGTACTTTAATGTAATTGAACTCACTGAAGCTAAAAATGTCCAGACCTTTTTAATAAGGTACCCTTCAATATTAAACTTTGGGGTCTGTTTTCCTCCAAAGTAGGCACTTAACTCCCATTAGCACTAATGGAAGTTGTGCACAAACACTGAGGAGGAAATATAGATCTCTTTGTCTCTGTGCTGAGCTCCAAGGGGGGAAGAAAAGAAAGAAAAGGAAAAACAACTTTCAGATTGAATAAAAGAAGTGCAATTGTTGATTCATTTACAGAGATGAAATTAATGCCTGTCATCGCCAAATTTCAGAGAACACACTCCTTTAATAAGTGAGATGAGAAAATTTCTAAATAATTTTGAATAATAACCAAACCATGCTTTCCTGAGAAATCTGTTTTCCCTCCATCCCCAGCATATACATTAGACCCATTTTGCACTTGTTATGTACATAATGATTCTAGACAACATGAGACAATTTCATGATTTTTTTCTTATCATTTTTACTTATCTACCAGTGAGCCAATTTATGCAGCTTAAACCATTGCTAAAGAAGATGCATCAAAAATTGTCTGTAATCATTACAAATAATAGCGCAAAATGTTCACAAGAAGCTGTTTTCTTATCATATTTTCATTAAAACATCTTTTCACCTGCTTTGCTCTTCCCAGGTCTGAAACCTGCATTGTAATCAGTCTTATTAACTGAGAACATAAATATGATTTATTATGGTCTGATAATGGAAGCTACGTGGACCCAGAGAAGGGCTATATTGTCCTTTGATAAAATGGCTCTTTTCTCTCAAATGGAGAGCTCTGTCATGAGAACATGCAGAATGTAGTGAGTGATTATTTCCTCAGGGTGAGTGATGGTGAAGCCCGACAGAAAATCTTCTTGTTGACCATGACAGCCTCAGAGGGTCCCCAAACCTCCCTGAGTTTGACAACCTGCAGACACTTTTGATGAACTGTATTCTTCTCTCAGAGACAGCCTGTCTGAGAGAAGAAAAGAGACCTTTATTGTCTGATCGGCTATTATTGTCTTGATCTTTCATAAGCAATCTCTAATGCACATGAATATAATATCCTTTCACACAAGTGCCAAGCATAATAGAAATGTAGTTATAGGACCCTCCCCCTGGTTATGTAAATGTCCTTACACCATAATTAAGAGAGATGGTTTATGACTGATAAAGGAAGGAAAGAGTAATCAAACTGTTTAAGCATTATCTCCTTATTTTAAAGACTTCTACCAGGGTAAACAGCATTTATGGTAGACATAGGGAACCAAGCTATTTTGAAGTCTTAGCCTAAAAGGAAAAATAGTTTTGAATATGCTACTATTCATTTTTTTTTTTGTGTGTTATATTTTTATGAAACATGCAAATTGCAGCTGGTTTTCAGCCAAGAGTGATTTCTATGCTTATATGACTTACAAGAAAATGAGTATGCCTCTCAAGAAACCTGGCTGAGGGTTACAGCAAGAACAAAGACCTATGAATAAGGAATGCACTTGCACAAATGGGTCCCCCAGTCCAAATAAAGTTCTCCAATAAATTTCACTCTTATCCATTTCAAGGAACCTGAATATTGCAAAAATATGTATTTTTCAATTAACCAATATATTAGTAGACAAAACTCTTACAATTATTGGTCAATTAAAACTATATCTTATTCGGCCCTTGGGAGACATTTCCATTTCTGAACTGTGAAGGAAAGATCTAGATGGATTTGGTGACAAAACTGTTATGATCTTCCAGATAAAATCCAATCAGACTTGCAGCAATTAGGCCAGCTCATGGAGGCCAGTGCCTTGATGCTCAATCTCAGCTGCTGGCAGGAAGGAGAAACAGGCATCACCCACCTGAAAAATTTTACCCTCCAGCAAAATACAATACGCAATTTTTCATTAACCTTCTGACATCTGGACTTGGAGTACCCCCACACTAATCACTAATGGGTTTTGCATTACCGATTAGTGGAGAAAACTCTCCAGCGTTGCCACCAAAGGGTTAATCATTAGTTTCACACCACTGGATGAGCAGAAGAGCAGTCCCTGAACCCAAAAGAGTGAAGAGTGGAGGGTCAGGGGTTGGAGAGAGATCCCATTATCAAGAAGAAACATGCAGTTCATAGACTTGGACCCTGTATCTCCCCCCTGGCATCTTGCCTCATGATGGATTTAAGTATTACACAAGCATGTGCATGCACGCACACACACACACTTTTATGCTCAATTCTGGGCCCAGAACAAATCACCAGCCTAGCCAGTCTTTATGGAGCTTGTCCCATCAAAGGTAGATCAGACCAGAGGAATTCTCTCTCTCTCAGCACCTCTGTCTATTTGCTGCTTGAAGCAATGAGTTTCCCATGGGAATGAAAAAATTTGCCATTTCAGAGGGAGTTGGGTTTTGAGAAGTGTTTGATCTCCCTCAAGAGATACTTCTCTGAAGTTCTGCCAACCCTCGATTATCTGTACAAATGAGGCTTAGAGAAAGTATGGAAAGATTCACTTCACAGATAATCTTCAAACTCCAGCTTGGTCTATATTTTTAGTTTCTTTCTGAACAAATTGTACCAGAGCAATTAATGCACACAACTGATTGGACGCTTCCTTTCTCCTTTTACGGTCAATTTTGTGGATGTCAGCAGCCTGAAGAAATTGTCAAAACACTGACAATGGGAGGGACAAAAGGGGAGAAACAAAATACCCAGATAGTCTGCAAGCTGGAAAATCTGCTCCTGAATAATGGAGAAGAATCTAGTTTCAAAGATAATAGAGAAGGCCAGAAAGCAATTCCCTCCTGAAAATGCACAACCTCTTCCCCCTAGCCCCAGAAGGACTGGTTGGAAAACAAGTAAATAGAAGACCGCAAGAAAAACTTGGACCTACTCTCCCCATCCACATTTTCCCTGATCAATCCACATATGTTCTGAGTGAAATTATATTCTGAAGAGGATTAGGGCAGGGAGGGGGGAAAGGAAGCACAGAGACATTTCCCATTTGTGTTCTGTCTTGCCCTGTTGTCAGGTACTGATAGGAACAGGGCTGCTTTCAAAATTATCCTGCTGGCCTAAAACTGCAGAAATTGATCCACCCCATTTTTCTTTTTAGAGAAACCAACATCCAAGAAGAGAACGGCAATGACTCAGCACTTCATTTTAATTTGGTCCCCAATTTTTTATTCCTTATACAAAAAATGCTTGAGTGCATTTAAGACTGAAATGAGAAACTTCGCTACCCTGGATTGTCCATGGTTGCTTCCACTCAAGGCCAGAATTTAGGACTTTTCAGTTAAGGGAAGAAACACCCTTAATGAGCCTAATCATGCATATTTTTTGGCCAGAGTCATTGACTGACTGCATTTATTTAGTTCTGCTTTAGAAATGAAAATCTAATAAAGTAACTGGCAGTTTAAATGTCACAGAAGTTTTCTCCAACATCCCAACTGGAATCGTGAAAACAGGCTCAAATTCCTCTACTCTCCCTCTTTTTCTCCTTCAAATGCTGTGCTTCTAAACCAAACCATTTCCTAAAAAACAGCAGAACTTGGGTGGGTTCAGAGGTCAGGGTACAGAGTGGGGAGGAGGAAGACTCTTTCTTCAAGTTGGAGGGGATTTGCTTTTTTCCACACACGAAGGCAAGAAGGACCGGAATCTGGAGGCTGGGAATGTACTGCCTCTTGCAAAGGAATTCAAAGGAGTCATTGTGTGCAATACTTTGCTTTCCAATTGGCCTCTGACAGCAACATCAGAGGCAACAGATACTTCAGTTCTACATCTGGAAAGAGGCATTTTCTTCTCACAAAGGACAAAAAACACTCCTGAAGACATTGAAGCCTAATTACTCTACATCCCATGGTCTTAAAGATTGAGATCTCTGAGATACTCATGTGATAAGCCCTTGAGGAATGGGAGCAGCTCTGTTAGGACTTGAACAGAGAGTATTTCTATATTTAACCTCAATAAAACTGATATTCAAAATGAGTATATTGGCTGGATGCTTTCATTTCCCCAGCTATTGAATTGTGATGATCATTATGCAGGCTACAACAATACCATTTATTAAGGCACCAAATGGAAAATGCACTCTTCACGAAAATATACAAGGGATTTAGGATGTCCAGGACCAGATGATCCAGGAATAAGTTCAGGCTAACCACTGTCCCCACCTTGCATTTCCAGAAGAGAAAGATATCAAGCCATCATATTCATGATGGAGCCTCTGAGGTTCTCAGGGGTCTCGGATCACGGCATCATAAATCCATGCTAAGAGAGCACAGACTCTTCCAATCAGCATGGCCATTACATTCACGGCAGTTGCAACAGTTACACAGTATCTCCTGGGAAAAATTTCCCCCATTTCTAGTGCTACTGTGACCCAAACAGAGATGAGTGAAGGGCAGGAAAAGAGAAGAGAAAAGGGCTGGGAGCAGCAATTTGGGAAGTACTGATGAAGGAGGAGTTGGAGGTAGGGGGCAGAGAGAAGGCAGCTGGTGAGAGGCCTTATGAAACCGTTAGTGAGCATGGGAAGGGGGGGAAAGCTAACCAGTGAGGCAGTATCCATTCCCAAACTTCAGTCACATGTGAAGAGCCCTACGTAATTTTAGTTGTTCTTCCAGCCAAGTCAGACCCTGGGCCTCTCAGAAGCCATTGGAAATGTCTCAGGTTTTCTCATTCTGCTATTTTGATGGAAATTAAACTTGTAACTCAGTAAGACAAAACCAGCTCTGTATAAAAGCACTCCTCTTTACCCTCAGTTCCCCAACATTCTAAATATCTGATTTCTTGCCCAAATGATTTGAGAATCCCACATACAAGCAAAATCTTTAACTTTGAGATTTGCTTGTAAAACCACCTTAATCTCAGCTTATGTCTCTTACTGAAAGAACATTATAAAGTAGACATGGAGAGAAAAATTGTACTTGTATGCAAAAAAGAAATACGGAAAC
The DNA here is from genome assembly GCF_030020395.1 of Manis pentadactyla. Lineage (NCBI taxonomy): Eukaryota > Metazoa > Chordata > Mammalia > Pholidota > Manidae > Manis > Manis pentadactyla. The sequence continues at coordinate 74,330,060 of NC_080022.1, read as the reverse complement.
TTATCCATGAGAGTCTCATGGACTAGTCCTCAAAAGCACTTGCAGGGAGAGGACCAAGATGGCAGCATGAGAGGGCAGCAAAATCTCCTCCCAAAACCATATGTATTTTTGAAAATACAACAAATAAAACCATTCCTAAAAGAGAGACCAGAAGATACAGTACAACAGCCAGCCTACATCTACATCTGCGAGAACTCAGCACCTCACAAAGGGGGTAAGATACAAGCCGCAGCCCGGAAGGACCTGAGCACACCCCCAACCCCAGCTCCCCGGTGGGAGGAGAGGAGTGAGAGTGGGGAGGGAGAGGGAGCCCAGGACTGCTAAACACCCAGCCCTAGTCATCTGCACCGGGAGCACAGACACAGTGCATGGTGTGCTAGATATTAGAGAAACGGAATAGTAAAATCTACGAGTGGACCCCACATCCAGCACCCCTGGGACAAAAGAAAAGCGAGTGCTTTTTGAAAGTCTTAAAAGGACAGGGACCTCACAGCTGGACAGCAGTGTCCCGGCACACTCAGCGAAGCAGCTGGGAATCCCAGGGAGGCAGTGCAGCTCTGAAGCTCCTTATGGTGATAAACAGCCTCCCCGTCCATTCCCCGTCTGACACAGCCCTGCCATAGCAGGGGAGCAGCCTGAGAGCAGTCAAACCCACAGCAGCCAACCAGAGCCTCCTCCGCAGCCGCCTGGGCCAGACTCAGAGGCTCCGGCGCCACACCGCTGCCCAAGACAAGGAGCTACGGGTCACCATTCTCGCAGAAGAGCATACCCAGTGCACCTGCCACTCCCTGCAGGGCTCTGGGCTGCCCCAATGGCTGCCCTGCCCACAGCGGCTCAGGAAATAAAACCAGAAGCTGCTCCCTGTGTGCGAGTAACCGGCAGAGGCAGCAAGGTGTGCAAGATGACCAGGAAGCAGGAAGGGACTTTGTTCTCCCAGCTGACACATGCACCAACTTCCCACAACTACCTCTATCACCATGAAAAGGCAGAATAATTTGATCCAGTCAAGAATAACCCAGACAACCCCCAAGAGGAAGTCTGGGGAGATAGATTTAACCAATCTTCCTGAAAAAGAATTCAAAATAAAGGTCATAACCATGCTGACGGACCTGCAGAGAAATATGCAGGAGCTAAAGGATAAAGTTGGGAGGGAGAATACAGAAATAAAACAATCTCTGGAAGGACTTAAGAGCAGACTGGATGAGGTGCAAGAGACCTTTAATGGAATAGGAATCAGAGAACAGGAACACAGAGAAACTGAAGCAGAGAGAGATAAAAGGATCATCAGGAATGAAAGAATATTAAGAGAACTGTGTGACTAATCCAAATGGGACAATAATTGCATTATAGGGGTACCAGAAGAAGAAGAGAGAGAAAAAGGGATAGAAAGTGTCTTTGAAGAAATAATTGCTGAAAACTTCCCCAAACTGGGGGAGGAAATAATCGATCAGACCACGGAAGCCCACAGAACTCCCAACACAAGGGATCCAAGGAAGACAACACCAAGATACATAATAATTAAAATGGCAAAGATCAAGGACAAGGACAGAGTATTAAAGGCAGCCAGAGAGAGAAAAAAGGTCACCTACCAAGGAAAACTCATCAGGCTATCATCAGACTTCTCGACAGAAACCTTACAGACCAGAAGAGAATGGCATGATATATTTAATGCAATGAAACACAAGGGCCTTGAACCAAGAATACTATATCCAGCACTATTATCATTTAAGTATGAAGGAGGGTTTAAACAATTCCCAGACAAGCAAAAGTTGAGAGAATTTGCTTCCCACAAACCACCTCTACAGGGTATTTTAGAGGGGCTGCTCTAGATGGAAGCACTCCTAAGACTAAATAGATGTCACCAGAGAAAATAAAATCACAGCAAAGAAAGCAGACCAACCAAATACTAACTAAAGGCAAAAAATAAAATCAACTACTCACAAAAGCAGTCAAAGGAAATACAAAAGAGCACAGAATAAAACACTTAATATATAAAGAATGGAGGAGGAGGAATAAGAAGGGAGAGAAGAAAAGAATCATCAGACTATGTTTATAATAGCTCAGTAAGCGAGTAAAGTTAGACAGTTAGATAGTAAAGAAGCTAACCTTGAACCTTTGGTAACCACAAATATAAAGCCTGCAAAGGCAATAAGTACATATCTTTCAATAATCACCCTAAATGTAAATGAACTGAATGCACCAATCAAAAGACACAGAGTAAGAGAATGGATAAAAAGTAAGACTCATCTATATGCTGCTTACAAGAGACTCACCTCAAACCCAAAGACATACACAGACTAAAAGTCAAGGGATGAAAAAAGATATTTCATATAAACAACAGGGAGAAAAAAGCAGGTGTTGCAGCACTAGTATCAGACAAAATAGACTTCAAAACAAAGAAAGTAACAAGAGATAAAGAAGGACATTACATAATGATAAAAGGGTCAGTCCAACAAGAGGATATAACCATTATAAATATATATGCACCCAATACAGGAGCACCAACATGTGAAATAAATACTAACAGAATTATAGGAGGAAATAGAATGCAATGCATTCATTTTAGGAGACTTTAACACACCACTTTCTCCAAAGGGCAGATCGGCCAGACAGAAAATAACTAAGGACACAGAGGCACTGAACAACACACTATAACAGATGGACCTAATAGACATCTACAGAACTCTACACCCAAAAGCAGCAGGATACACATTCTTCTCAAATGCACATGGAACATTTTCCAGAATAGACCACATACTAAGCCACAAAAAGTGCCTCAGTAAATTCCAAAAGATTGAAATTCTACCAACCAACTTTTCAGACCACAAAGGTATAAAACTAGAAATAAATTCAACAAAGAAAACAAAAAGGCTCACAAACACATGGAAGCTTAACAACATGCTCCTAAATAATCAATGGATCAACGAACAAATTAAAATAGAGATCAGGGAATATATGGAAACAAATGACAACAACAACATAAAGCCCCAACTTCTGTGGGACGCAGCGAAAGCTGTCTTAAGAGGAAAGTACATAGCAATCCAGGCATACTTAAAGAAGGAAGAACAATCCCAAATGAATAGTCTAACATCACAATTATCGAAACTGGAAAAAAAAGAACAAATAAGGCCTAAAGTCAGCAGAAGGAGGAATGTAATAAAGATCAGAAAAGAAATAAACAAAATTGAGAAGAATAAAACAACAGAAAAAAATGAATGAAACCAAGAGCTGGTTCTTTGAGAAAATAAACAAAATAGATAAGCCTCTAGCCAAACTTTTTAAGAGAAAAAGAGAATCAACACACAGCAACAGAACCAGAAATGAGAATGGAAAAATCACAACAGACTCCACAGAAATACAAAGAATTATTAAAGACTACTATGAAAACCTAAATGCTAACAAGCTGGAAAACCTAGAAGAAATGGACAACTTCCTAGAAAAATACAACCTTCCAAGACTGACCAAGGAAGAAACACAAAAGTTAAACAAACCAATTACGAGCAAAGAAATTGAAACGGTAATCAAAAAACTACCCAAGAACAAAACCCCCGGGGCCAGACGGATTTACCTCGGAATTTTATCAGGCATACAGGAAGACATAATAACCATTCTTCTTAAAGTTTTCCCAAAAAATAGAAGAGAAGGGAATACTTCCAAATTCATTCTAAGAAGCCAGCATCACCCTAATATCAAAACCAGGCAAAGACCCCACCAAAAAAGAAAATTACAGACCAATATCCCTGATAAACATAGATACAAAAATACTCAACAAAATATTAGCAAACCAAATTCAAAAATACATTAAGAGGATCATACACCATGACCAACTGGGATTCATCCCAGGGATGCAAGGATGGTACAACATCAACAGCATCCACGACATCAACAAAAAGGACAAAAACTGTACAATCATCTCCATAGATGCTGAAAAAGCATTCAACAAAATTCAGCATCCATTCATGATAAAAACTCTCAACAAAATGGGTATAGATGGCAAATACCTCAACATAATAAAGGCCATATATGATAAACCCACAGCCAACATCGTACTTAACAGTGAGAAGCTGAAAGCTTTTACTCTAAGATTGGGAACAAGACAGGGATGCCCACTGTTATTCAACATAGTACTGGAGGTCCTAGCCATGGCAATCAGACAAAACAAATAAATACAAGGAATCCAGATTGGTAAAGATGAAGTCAAACTGTCACTATTTGCAGATGACATGATATTGTACATAAAAAACCCTAAAGACTCCACTGCAAAACTACTAGAACTAATATCAGAATTCAGCAAAGTTGCAGGATACAAAATTAATACACAGAAATCTGTTGCTTTCCTATACACTAATAATGAACTATCAGAAAGAGAAATCAGGAAAACAATTCCATTCACAATTGCATTGAAAAGAATAAAATACCTAGGAATAAACCTAACCAAGGAAGTGAAAGACCTATACCCTGAAAACTATAAGCTCTTAAGAGAAATTAAAGAGGACACTAACAAATGGAAACTCATCCCATGCTCTTGGCTAGGAAGAACTAATATCATCAAAATGGCCATCCTGCCTAAAGCAATCTACAGATTCAATGCAATCCCTATCAAATTACCAACAGCATTCTTCAACGAACTGGAACAAATAGTTCTAAAATTCATATGGAACCACCATAGATCCCGAATAGCCAAAGAAATCCTGAGGAGGAAGAATAATGCGGGGGGGAATCTCACTCCCCAACTTCAAGCTCTACTACAAAGCCACAGTAATCAAGACAATTTGGTACTGGCACAAGAGCAGAGCCACAGACCAATGGAACAAAATAGAGATGTTAACCCAAACATATATGGTCAATTAATATACAATAAAGGAGCCATGGACATACAATGGGGAAATGACAGCCTCTTCAACAGCTGGTGTTGGCAAAACTGGACGACTACATGTAAGAGATGAAACTGTATCACTGTCTAACCCCATACACAAAAGTAAACTCAAAATGGATCAAATACCTACCTGAATGTAAGCCATGAAACCATAAAACTCTTAGAAAAAAACATAGGCAAAAATCTCATGGACATAAACATGAGCTACTTCTTCATGAACATATCTCCCCAGGCAAGGGAAACAAAAGCAAAAATGAACAAGCGGGACTTTATCAAGCTGAAAAGCTTCTGTACAGCAAAGGACACCATCAGAAGAACAAAAAGACACCCTACAGTATGGGAGAATATATTCATAAATGACATATCCGATAAAAGGCTGACATCCAAAATACATAAAGAGCTCATGCACCTCAACAAAGAGCAAATAATCCAATTAAAAAATAAGCAGAGGAGCCGAACAGACAGTTCTCCAAAGAAAAAATTCAGATGGCCAACAGACACATGAGAAGATGCTCCACATCAATAGTCATCAGAGAAACGCAAATTAAAACCACAATGAGATATCACCGCACAACAGTTAGGATCACCACCATCCAAAAGACAAACAACAACAAATGTTGACCAGGTTGTGGAGAAAAGGGAACCCTCCTACACTGCTGGTAGGAATGTAAATTAGTTCAACCATTGTGGAAAGCAGTATGGAGGTTCCTCAAAAAGCTCAAAATAGACATACCATTTGACCCAGGAATTTCACTTTTAGGAATTTACCCTAAGAATGCAGCAGCCCAGTTTGAAAAAGACATATGCACCCCTATGTTTATCGCAGCGCTATTTACAATAGCCAAGAACTGGAAGCAACCTAAGTGTCCATCAGTAGATGAATGGATAAAGAAGGTGTGGTACATATACACAATGGAATATTATTCAGCCATAAGAAGAAAACAAATCCTACCATTTGCAACAACATGAATGGAGCTAGAGGGTATTATGCTCAGTGAAATAAGCCAGGCGGAGAAAGACAAGTACCAAATGATTTCACTCATATGTGGAGTATAAGAACAAAGCAAAAACTGAAGGAACAAAACAGCAGGAGAATCACAGAGCCCAAGAATGGTCTAACAGTTACCAAAGGGAAAGGTACTGGGGAGGATGGTGGGAACGGAGGGATAAGGTTGGGGGGGAAGAAAGGGAGCATTAGGATTAGCATGTATAATGTAAGGGGGGGTCTTGGAAGGGCTGTGCAACACAGAGAAGACAACTAGTGATTCTACAGCATCTTACTATGCTGATGGACAGTGACTGTAATGGGGTTTGTGGGGGGGCTTGGTGAGGGGGGTAGTCTAGTAAACATAATGTTCCTCATGTAATTGTAGATTAATGATATAAAAAAAACTGAAAAAAAAAAGAAGCACTTGCAGGGATCAACACGCACATGCCAGGGAAATCTGAGGAATCTTGTATAGACGTGTGTTATCAGCACACTTCACCAGCTTGACCATGGTCACCCTTTGCTGCTTCTCCTTCCTCCTGCCCTTCTCCTGGACATCTTTTTTTCTCTTATTTTCTTTTTAATATATGTCACCTCATATTCTTTCCTCTAGATTTTTACTATCTGTAATTCAACTTTATTTTTTCTTGTTGTATATTTCTGTCACAACTTCTCTGTTTTTATTACCCTATGATAAGCATCTTCTTCCTTTAGACCACAGGCACACCACTATGGAAGCCCTGCAACTAAAGTGATTGATTCCCATTGTAGAAAATGCCACTCTCCCTTGCTCTCAGCTACCTTTCTCACTCCACCTGTGCAGATTTTCCACCTCTGGAGCAGGACTAAGAGACATGTGCCCACTGCTGCCTATTGCTGGTACAACAAAGACCAGAACCAATGCTTGGAACAAATGTCATCCAATTCCTGATTCTTGAACCCTGACCTTGGACCCCCGGGGCACCCAGTGCATGCACATTTCCAGAAAGACCTCAGCCTGGTTCTTGGTCATTAATTCTATACCTTTGGCTACTGAAAAATTTGGCTGAAGCCCAATTTGGGGAAATATCATTTCCTAGTAACTCTGTAGTCACTTGCTCTTTTGAACACTCCTTCAGTGCTCAAAATCCTGCATGTTCATCCACTCCACTGTAAATACTTCTTTTTAGCTATCAAGACTTATGCCAAGAAAAATTATATTTTGTCTTCTTCTTGGGGCTTCCCCTTGAGAACTGACTATGTGACTCCATCTGGAGTGGTGGGTGGACTCCTAGCCATCTTGACAGCCCCAGGAGCACGGCGTTCCCAGCACCATCCTTTCTTTTTTTTAACAAGTGTGAAAGGATTAAATATCTCCATAAAATATTTTTATAATAGACTACCTCCTTGTACTAATCATCTGGTTTAAAGTTAAAAGGTAGAAAGCTCTTACATTTGGCAAAGATTAAAAGAAGAAATGAAAGTAAAAGTATGGGAAGGGATATTCTCTCCGAGGATTGTCATTTGGGAGCAGGCAGACAACTCTTGCTGATTCCTGCTTCTAAAGGAGGTATTAGCCAGACAAGCCAACGCGTTAGCTTCAACTTCTTCCGTAATTGCTATGGGACTATTGCCAGCAGAGACCAGCCAGTAAAAGGTCATCTGTTCCAATATACAAATCCTTGCCTTGATAGACACACGAAGGAATTCTCACAAAACAGTAGAAAGAAGGAAAGAAAAATCACAACTAGGATATTCCACAGTGGGGAGTCCAACCGTGATAAAAACATGAAACTCAACTCAAACCACGTAAACAAGAGTAAAAATCTATTGTCCATGTAACTAGAAAGTCCAAAGCATGGACTAGCTTTAGACATGCCTCACCTGGGTGCTCAATGTTTCCCACAGTCTCTTCTCTCTACCTTACTCTGTGCTGGTTTTAGTTTCAGGCAAGACTTTTCTACTTGGCAGTAAAAAAAATGTCATCAGCAGATTCAAGCTTACACAGGCCTTTACCAAGGCATCCTAGAAAAAAGTATGCCTCCACGTCCCAGAAATCTATCAAGTCCCCAAAGGATTCAAGAGTGCTGCCTGGATCACTGGCTGATTGGGAAGCTTGACCATTTCATTGACAACCCTACGGGAGCCTGGTGTGGAGGGGCAAATCCCAAGGAAAGGCTGTTAGCAGAAGAAAGGAAAAGGGAGGCTGGTAGTCAAAGCAGATGTCCTCCAGGCAATGCTATTCTGGTCACTTTGAACTTAAATCACTTGAAGGGGTCTTTGAAACTCATCAGTATCCTGCAGGCTCAATAGCAAGATAGCACCTCACCTCCACTCCAAGTTGCTACAACACTTTTTATGCTGAGTGAAGACCAGACCTCAGCACCTATAAGCACTGGCCACATGGATGAATATGATCTGCTCTGCAGCTTGCAATGACTCTTTTATTGCCTTCACTGGCCATCATGTAAGTAAGTAGTTACTGACTTAAGAACTCACTATTTACTCAATAACCCTTGGTGGGAGCTGTGATCCCTTTACACACTGTTATAGAAGCACATAATTATAGACTTTTCAAGTGAGTATTTATCTCTTTTAGGCATTCGCCTGTAATGGCTCCTTCAAAGCTGTTAAGCTTTTATCATGTGAAGACCCAAGTACAAACTATTTAGTTCACTCCTCATTGACCTAATAGAGAACCAACTCATCTCTAAAACAGTGCTAGCTCCCTGCCAGGAATACACTGACCACCCTGTAAAAAGGGTCTAGCTTGGGCTATTTTGGCAGGAAATCAAATCACTATTAGATCACACTCACATCATTTGCTAATTAAATATTGACACCGATTGATCATTGTCATTGTTTCTTAAGTCCCTCCTGAGGAAAACCTTGTCACACCCACTTATCCTGACTTTATTACTGTTCACCATTGGCCCTATAAAAGCAAAAATCCCAGGTGGGTCCACTGGCTTCAACAAATCTCACTACTGAAGCACAGAGTATAATTCTTATTTAACAGAGAGTAAGTTTTTTTAGTGCATATTGAACATATTGGTCCCACCAAAGAAACTACAACCAGGATCAGAAGATTGAGAGATACCTGATAACGTCATGAGATCAATAAAATTGTGTGGTATATAATGCAGTACAATGAACACATCCGATACAATCAGTATATGCAATGTGTATCACATACAAAATTATTGGCACTCCATGTTCAAGTGGACTGCAGGATATATAGTGAAATTTAATTGGCTTAGTTCAAATCAGGAAACTACTAAGTTCTGTCAAATATACTGAGCTAAACGAGGACTTAATTTTTCCTGACTTCATGTCCTACCATTCCCACTCACTCTCTGTAGTCTTCACCACTTAGAATTTCTCCGTGAGTCTCAAAGTAAGTGCAGCTCTTTTTCAACTTTCTACCTTTGCATGTGCATTTCTTCTGACTAGAAATCACCTTTTTCCTGCCTTGACCTTACCAAAATGTCACTTCCTTGAGGAAGCCCACCTGATTCATCCAGGCAGAGCTATCCACACACTATCTCTGCTTCTGAAGCACATTCTACAAGCATCTATTTGTACCATAAGCATTTGTTTATGTGTTTTTCTCCCCTATTACAGTGTGAGCTGCCTAATGGTCAAGATTATGTCTGATTCATAACTACTTCTTCAGGACCCTCATAGCGTACCAGGTACAAACACAACATTGAATAATGGTCATTTATTCGACCTCATTCCTTCTGCAGAGAAAAGCTATGTTGCTCCCACTGCATTTCTGCTGTCCAGGCCTCATAGGCTGCTGGGAGAAATAGATGCATAAACCAGGATTAGATGAATTCAGTCAGTGCTGTCATGGAGAGTTAAACAATAAGCAACAAGTGGGAGTGGACTGGAGAACAGAAGGAGGAAGAGAGGGAGAGAGGAGAGGAGAGAGAGCAAGGAAGATGGAGGTGAGACATTGCAGCAGGACAGCATGAGCCAGGGGGAAGGTGAATGGGTGTGAGGAAAGGAAGAATGTGGGCAGGACTTTGGTGTGGAGGGAGCATGGAGATGGAACAGGAGAACTGCAGGGGTAATGCACAAGGATGCCATGTCACACAGACAGCCTGCAGTAGGACTGACTTCTGAGGGTTTGGATTGCCAGGAATTTGCATTTTGGACTCTGAAAGGATGGAGCTTTGAGGAGAGGAGAGAGTGACATGAAGGAATGTGATTCCATCTGAGCTTTGATAGATTGGTGAGGAAGCTAGGAAGACTTGGTGTCCAGCACTGCAGAACCAAAAACTCAAACCACACATTTCAAGAATCTAGTCTCTCAGCCAATTTTAGTGAAACATAGGCCATCCTAGATGTCCCAAATGAGAGAACAACTCACAGGAGATCTACCCTAGCATTCCTTGATCTTAAGATCCTCAAGTATGCCAGGCACTTGCTTCCTCTGCCTGGGACTCACTTCCCCTGGGTGTTCTCATAGCTGTTCTTCCTTTCATTAAGGTCCCTGCTCAAAGATCACCTTTACTGTGAGACATTCCCTAAGCTCCATGTCAAAAACAGCACCCCCCTCCCTCTACTTCTTTTTCCTGCTTTATTTTTTCTCAGAGCACTTACATCATATTTTGTGTTTATTTGTTTATTTTCTTACTATCTATATCTTCCAATATAGGTATTGTCAAAGTTTCCATAAAGAGCCTGATAGTAAATATTCAAAAACTTACAGGTTATATGATCTCGATAGTAACTACTCAACTCTGCCATTGTGACATATAAACAGTGATAAACAATGCATGAATAAATGAACATATTGGTGTTCCAGTAAGTCTTCATTTGTAAAAAAAAAAAAAAGGTTGTGGGTCAAATTTGTTAATCCTTGCTCCACTGGAAATCTACATGATGTTAGCAACACTGTCTATCTTGCTCACTCTTGGATCTCCAGGGTTTGACACATAGTAGGCACTTGATAATAGTTTTTAAATAATTCATCAATGAATAGAGTCCTCTGGAAAACAGACAGGAATGCAGGAATACTACACCCATGTGAATATTCCCTTTGTGATCATTAATTTTATGTGTCAGATTGGCTGGTTCATTATGCCCAGAATATGGCCAAATTCTGCATGTTTCCCAGAGTGTTTTGGGATGAGATTAACATTTGAATCAGGGGACTTTGAGTAAAGAGGAGTGCTCTCCATAATGTGGGTGGGCCTGATCCAGTCACCTGAAGGTCTGAAGAAAACAAAAGACTGACCTCTCCTGAGCAAGAGGGAATTCTGCCAGCAGATGGCCTTTAGACTTGGACTGCTATGTCCACACTTCCCTGGTCTCCAGCTTGCTGGTCCACCCTGAAGATTTGGAACTTGCCAGCCTCCATAATCACATAAGCCAATTCCTTAAAATACACACATACACACATCCTATTGGTTCTCTTTCTCAATAAACACATACATATACAGCAGATTTGCTCCACTGGCAAGGCAGGAAACCAGCTGGTTCTGTAGAACTGGAAGACTTATGGTTAGTGATGCCCAAGTCACTGTCACAGCAGTTTTCAGTGATGCCCTGTGACCTTCAGGGGAACACTACTTAACATGAAAAAGCTTTCTGAGCCTGGTTTGCACCCAGCTCCACCTCTAAATCCAGTCATCTTGAATGTGACCCTACATGAGAGCCATGTGGCATTGCTCACTGCTCACTGCTCCCCAGAAGCCAAACTCTCTCAAGTTTCCATACCTCTGCATATGCTATACCCTCTGCCTGAAATGAAACCCCACTGCCTTTTCACCTGCCAATTCCTATCCATATTACAGTCATCCCCTGGCAGCCCTCACAGGGCAGGACTAGATGCCTCCCTTATATGCCATGACCTCATTAATCTTGTCCCCTGCATGACAGCTGTTGGTTTTCTTCTGTATCCCCACTTCCCCATGAGCTCTAACCTCCTTGAGGGCAGAGATTCTGTTCATCTCTCCATTCATGTCTTCCCAACTCCAGTCCCTATGTCTGTGCTGGACATGCAAGGAAGGCATTAATGGGCAATTAGATCAATAAACAAAATGTTTTATGAAATTAAACCAAGTATAAAATAGTGTCACTTGCAATATGTGAGAATACAGTTAGTCTCACCCAAGGGAGATGCAAAGTCACATTCTAGGTATTAAGAATCTGCTCTGGGAGCCTCTGTCTGGGCAGAACTCCTGGTGATTTGAAGAAAGATTGCTCAGAGTGAGCACAGAAGGGGAAAAATCCTGCAAATGTGCTCAGCACCGTGCCGTTTTCCTTCCCAACATCTCAAAACACTAATGACGTGGGAGTAGGGTGGGAGATGGGTGACTGAAACTAGCCAGAGCCCAAGCAATCACTTTCCGCTCTCCCATGCCAAAAACTGTCTCCCGTGTCAAATTAGGGGAGTAATTTGGGGGTCCATATCTCTAATCTTTTAGTAGATATTAACAGGAAAATGGAGTTTACTTTACAGCTATGAACAGACAACTTATGTGGTTCATAAAGGCAGGCTCACCTGGTTGACATTAGCATCGGGGTCTTTAGTAGATGGCTCCTAACTAGACTGAACCTAGTTCAATCAGACTGTTAGACTGTAGGCTTCCTGATTCGATCACTGACTTGCTCAGAATGTTTACACTAGTGCTTTCCTTCCTAACTGCCTCAGTTTCTGAATCTGTGAAACAGGGAGAATAGTTTGTGCCACCTGCCACACAGGCGGGTCATACAAATAAAGGAGCCAGCATCTGTAAAGCACTTTGCATTTCCATTACTTCCTCTCTGTGGATCTGAAGTAGGAGTATTATCACTGAAAATGTCAGCCATCGTCTGAAAGGGTTATTTCAATCAAAAGGCTTTCTTCAGGAACGTTTCATAAAGGAAAAGTGAAAGCATGCAGATTCTCCTTGGAACTATCATAATTAGTCCCAGTAACAGTTGGGCCATTTTTTTTCAGTTCATTTATAGTCAGATTCTACAAAATTGAAAACATCCAACATCTGGGCTCACAAACTTGTACAAAGCCAGAAAGCCCCCCAAATGGGCATGTGTGGGCTTCAGTGGCATAGGAGCCAGATGTACTTTTACCTCAACCACTCTTTTCAACCTTTAGGAAAAATATATATATAATTGAATTTTCACACTTAAAAAGCCCTTTTCTTCTCTAATTTTTTAAAGTATCTTCTGTGATTTGCTTTGAATTTAAGACTTTCCATCTGAAATTTCTAGAAAAGAAATCTTTCAATGAATGTATAAAAGCATTTGAGGGTCCAGTTTTAACCATGTAAGTTTTTACAGGAACATATATACATATACTAGTTAACACTTACTGTCCCCACGTTATGGGCAGACTCTCTTTCAAGCATTTCAAGGTATTATTTCACTTAACCTTGCATCAACTCTATGCAGTAGGTACTATTATTATCTTTTCCATTTTTTAAGGAGTCCAAGGAACCCAAGAAACACATAACCGTTAAGTAACTGGCCAAGATTAAGTAATTTGCCCATTTATACAGAAAAGAGCAAGGTGTTTTGGTTGCATCTTGATATTTGAAAGAAAATGTTGCTCAATTCAATCTTCATTATAGCAAGAATCTAAGATAATCTTTGGTATAATAAAGTTATCCCAACCAGATTAAAACACACTGTCCCCTGGGGAGAGCTGCACAGAGCCTTTAATGCAGCTCCCAGAGATCAGAAGGGTTGGGCCCCAAGAAATAATCCCACCTTGAGAATTTGCCCCAGTCTGCCATCTTCTTTGATATTCCCAGGAAAGAAAAAACACACACACACTTTCACAGTAACTTATTTCAGCTATTTGCTAAAGAAAAGCTGTCTTCAATTCCTGTTGTTTTCAGTATGCCACCCAACTGCATCTAGAAGCTTCCTCAGGGAGGCAGGGGAATTTGCTGGATTGCCAAACAGCCTTAGAAAATCTGCTGGGAGACTCTATGGAAGGGCTTTGTGAACAAAGATAAAGAAAGCACATTAGCGGTTCCTTGTTTTGTGAAAAAGGGAACACACACTACAAAACTTGATTACAAAATTTCATTTTACAAACTCAAGGTAATGTGCACCGCCTGGGGCGATGGCCCAGCCCCATAGGCTTTTTCTGCCATGTGCTTCCTGAGTAAAGACCTGATTCGACTCCAAGGGCTAGGTTAGATAAAACCGGAAGGGTTTATGTGCACAGCATTTAACTTTAAACATCCCTTCATGGAAATTTACAATGCACATAATTTACATATTCAATACCAGTGACAATTTACTTCTCCCATCTGAACAGGGCTTTCAACTATGCCACTTGAACTAAATTAATAAACAGTAATTACAGAATGTTGTGTGAGCTAGCTGTTGATGTTGAGCAGATTCTAATCAACACCTTCTTTTAAGGGCCAATTAAAGCTGAATGTATGCAATATAAACATCTCCGAGTATTTAGACATGAACCACAGAACAAGGTAAAAAAAAAAATTAAAACCTCAACAATTAGACTGGGGATGGGCCAAACCTGGAGAGAAGGACCCTTTTCAGCCAGTCTCTGAAGTCATGTTAATTTCTTCAAATGATGAGATTTTTATGAAATGTGGTGTTTCTCTAAGGACTCATTACGCCAAACCCCATCCATTTTGATATTTCTCTAGCATTTTGTATTATTTTCCATATGCTTTAAGTTTCATGGCATTTCTTTTTAAATTGCCTCAAACACTTTTCTCCTTAATTCATGTGCATCTCAGTGAAAACTTGATCTCCATATTTCTGATTCATTTATGTATAAATCATCTATGTGTTATTTGCAGTCTAAGAAGCCTTTCCTTAGGTTTCATCTTCGGCCATCCAGGAGCTACGTAAAGCACAGAGTGTGCCCCAGGCCCCACCATGGGGGTTTATATCCCAAATACACAGAACACACACAGATCGCTGGGGAAAGGGATTCAGAGCTACGAGGAGGAGACCGCAGGCAGTCTCTTCAATCATGGGTTGTTTCCTAACATGGCAACTTCCCGGGTGGGCTTTAGGATTTGGAAAAGGGAGTGAAGGGGGGCATTCCAATAATGGTAAAAATATCTGGACAATTAGACTGGGGATGGGCCAGTCAAACCTGGAGACAAGAACCCTTTTCAGCAAGGCTAGCTTCGGGCTTATTCTCCCAGTCTCTCCCTCTGCCTTTCCTTTTCATTTTCCCTCTCCTTCACTCTCCCCAAACCCCTCTTTTTCTGTGTGTGTGTGTGTGTGTGTGTGTGTGTGTGTGTGTGTGTGTGTGTGTGCCCTCCATCCTACCATAATCCATATTGTCTAAACTTGAACCATAAATTGCTTTGAAGGAACACTCAGAAAAGCTGACTTTGGTAAATTACCCACTCCAGGTACATGTATGCTTATCTTCCCCTTCTTAACTAGGTTAAAAACTGCTTGAGGACAGAGATTTTGGACTAACATGGCTTCACCATAGCACCTAGCATAGGACTATTTATGTGAGCAAATGGTAAACAAATATTTGTTGGATGAATATAAATGAAGCTTTCTTTAAAGTCAACAAAGTGAAAGTCTCTGTTTGGCTTCAAATATTTCCCCAATAAAATTTGTTAAGTATAATGATAGACTGTGCCAGAAATAAAAATTTCAAAATAGTTCTTATTCACTGGTCACATATTAAAGTGAAGGATTAGGGATCCACGGGGCTGGGAGGGACCACAGGATATGATTTTATTCCACAGTCCTGCCTCTGAGGACTGTACCAAATATACTCTTGAAAAATAGTTGCTGATTTTTGCTCTTTGCAGAATCATAACCACAGCAATAAAAGTAGTAATCACTTACTGATTGCTCACTACAGGAAGGAAAGGACCCCTCACTGCTGTCACTCAAGCCTGTCTGAAGCCTGGGAGCAAAATGTCTGTGGGTACAAGCCAGGAGTACCCCTGGACTGGTGCTGCTAGGGAAGGTGCCCCTGACCCTTTTATCCCTCATCTTTGATCCATTTGAACAGTTGACTCCTTATCCTTCTCTTCATAGTCCATGTGGTTCCCTGGACAATCTTAACTATTTCCCACAGAATCATGCACCATTTAGAATAAAAAAGGAGGAAGTTCTGGGGTGGTATCTTAAGCCCGTGCCTCTCCTGAGCTGTGCCCCCATATTTCTTACCGTGTATGTGTAGGTCATCTTCACTAGTGTCATAGAGCTTCCTCAAACATCATGTGCCCACAGATGAATCTCTGCACACTTTTCCTCTTATAACCAGCTTTTTTTCTTTTCTTTTCTTTTCTTTTCTTTCCTTTTCTTTTCTTTTCTTTATAAATGGTATCAGTACTCACTCTCTCACCTGTACTGAAAATATGAGCTTTTATCTTTGAAAACATGGTGTGAAGGAAAAAGTAGGAGCTTTGGAGACCAACAGGACTGAATTTGAAATCTACCGCTACCACTGACTAGCAGCTCTGTGACTCTGGATAAACTTCTCTGAATATATTTTCTCACCTGAAAATAGAAATATATTAACAGGTCTGTAACATGTTAGACCATCAAGAAATGTTCCTTTCCTTTCCTCTCTTCCTTTTCTTCTTCTCTTCTTTTCTCTCTCTCTCTCTTCCATATAACAAATCAATCGTCCTATTAATCATGCTTCCTAGGTAACTGCTCTTTCTCTCCATCCCCACTCTCCTCATTATCTTACCTGCAATAGCTCCCAATCCAGGTTTTTGCCACTGTTTCTTCCTTCTCTGATCTATACTGTTCTGTGCTACCACTTATATGAAGACCTCACTCTCTTATATAAAATCTACATTAGTTCCCAGTTGCTTCCAAGAGCAAAGTCTTTGACAATATACTCAAGGCCCTTTGTACTCTAGCCCGACTTACTTTCTAGTCTTTTCTCCAGCTAGTCCTCACAGTTCCCCCAAGGTTCCAGCTTGGCTCTTAACCATTCCCTGACTATGCCATGTTCCGTAGTACCAGCAGGTCTTCATGCATGTTACTGTCTCCAGAATGTCTCTTATTCCATCCAACACAGACACAACCTGGCAAACTTAGCAAAACTTTCCTGACATTGTTAAAATGTGAGTTCCTCTTCAAAACTATCCTTGAACCACACAAGCTGGTTACATGGTTTCCTCTGAGCTTTCAAGGCCCTATTTAATTGGGGTGTCTTGGCCTCTTTCCACTCTCATTGTCCCCTGGGTCTTGGCATTGCTGCATGTATTTCGGAATCCCTACAGGTTGCACCTTCCCTGAATCTAGATGTCTTTCAGCCTGGCATCCTCTCCCTACATAAACCCATGCCACAGTGTCCCTCCTGGGACAACAGAGTCTTAACTTTCTTACCTGGGCTTTGGTTTCAAAGCATTCAAATTCCCAGTCTTAGCTTCACTGCATATTAATTGCATGATCTTCAAGAATATGCTCAAGTCCCTGTGACTTTAAGTAGTGCCTTCCTCGTATAACTATTATAAAGATTAAATGACTGGCATAAGGGTATACATATACTTCAATGGAATCAAATTGAAAGTCTAGAAATAAACTCTTACATTTTCTGTGGTCAATTATTTTCTACAAGGATGCCAAGACAATTCAATAAGAAAGAACTGTCAACAAATGCGGCTGAGACAACTGAATATCTGCATGCAAAAAATGAAGCTGAACTACTACCTCACATCAGATATATATAAATTAACTCAAAAATGGATTCCAGACCTGAACATGAGAGGTAAACTATAAAACCCTCAGAAGAAAACATAAGACTAAATCTTTATCACCTTGGATTAGGAAATGATTTTGTGATATGACATCAAAAATACAAGAAACAAAAGAAGAAATAGATAAATTGGATTTCATCAAAATAAAGAATTTTGGTGCTTCAAAGGGCACTATCAAAGTGAAAACACAGGCAGAGAATAGGAGAAAATATTTGCAAGTCATATAACTGGTAAGGAATTTGTTTCCAGAATGTACTAAAAAAAAAAAAAAACCTTAAAGCTCAACAATGGAAAGGCATTAACAAATAACCCAGTTAAAAAATAGTCAAAAGAGTTGAATAGACAGTTCTTCAAAGAAAATATACAGATGGCCAACAAACACGTGAAAAGATGCTCAACAATATTAGTTATTAGGGAAATATAAATCAAAACCACAATGAGATACCACTTCACACCCACTAGAAGGTCTAAAATAAAAAACAGACAATATTAATTTAACATTTCTGCAAAAAGTTAACATAGAGTTACCATGTCCCAGCAATTCCACTCTTATATAAATACCTATGAATATCAGAAACATGTCCACTGAAAAATCTGTATGCTAATGTTCATAGTAGCATTATTCATGGCAGTACAAAAAAGGGAACAACTCATGTCCATCAAGTGATGAAGAAATGAAATACAGCACATCCATACAATGGAATATTATTTGGTAATAAAAATAAAGTCCTGATAGATGCTACAACATGCATGAGCCTTGGAAACACTCTAAGTGAAACAAGCCAGACACCAAAGGGCATATATTGAATTATTCCAATCATATAAAATGTTCCAAATCAGCAAATCCATAGAAACAGAAAGTAGATTAGTAATTTCCAGAGGCTGGAGGATGAGGAGGCATAAGAAGTGATTGCTGCTGAGTTGGTGTTTCTATTTGTGGTGATAAAAATGTTCTGGATTGAAAATGTTCTGGTGATGATTGCACAACTCTGAGTATACCAAAAGCATGAGATTATAAACTTTAAAGGGTTGGATTTTATGATATATGAATTATATTTCAATTAAGCTATTGTTTAAAAATAATTAAAATTAGTTGAAGATCTTAAAAGAAGATTAAATGAGATACTTGGCATACAGTACGTGCATATAAATTCCAGTTACTATTATAATGTGTGTTTCTGTTGTTGCCATGTTGTTCTTATTCTGGTGTGATGTCCACATTGATTTTTGGCCACTAGAACATGAGCTCCTTTGAGATCAAGCCCATGACTTGCTTAGAACCTATGCCTTATTTCTTTCTGTCTCCCCAGTCCCTGGAGAGATATTTGGAATAGAGAAAACTGTATATGGCATACATAACATAACTCTAATAAATTAAAATGAATGAGTGAGCAAGTAAGGTTTTCACAGACATAGTCAGCACCTCTATATTATCCTGGGCTTGGGCTTTGACATTCTCAGGAAGACACAGACCAATCTGCAGGGATGCTAATAATTCCAGGGACCCTCCATGGCTATTTGCAGCCCTGAGTTTGGGAGCAAAGCAGGGAAAAAAACAAAAAGGTGAATCCTGGTGGCAATCCTGAGGTTTCACTTGATCTGACCCCATTCACTGCATTTCTGTCTATTCCCCTGGGCTAAAGTTTTTCAGAAATTAACAAATCCAAATCTTAGAACACAGAAAACCTCAGAACTAATCAAAAGCCAAAGTTTTAAATTACTTTTACTCTAAATCACAACTTTCTCACAAAAAGCTGACAACAGCTCCTCCTTGCTGAGATAGCGAAAGTTGTGGTTGTGTACGTTCAGTCCATTTTACACAGGACTCGACTCTGCCTGCCCGCGTGCGAGAGTGGCAGTCACTCATAGCATATTTCCCACCCAGCCTGGATATAGTTTTAAAATACTCTTAGCACATTACTCCAGGAAACAACTACCAACCTGTTTGACTTAACTATTGCTGCATAACAAATCACCCCACCACTTAGTGGCCTAAAACAACAACTATTTTATCTGTCACAATTTTGTAGGTTGACATGGCCAAGCTAGATGGTTCTTCTACCCTGTGCAATGACACCTGGGCTGTAGTGAGCTTAACTAGCATAGAATGTCCCAGATGGCTTATGCATATGGCTAAAAGTTGGTTCTGGCCTTCAGCTGAGAGCCCAGATGGGCCATCAATTGGAGAACCTCAGTTCTTTTCTGCCTGACCTGTCTATCACTTGGGCTTATCACAGCATGGCAGATAGGCTCCGAGAGTGGAAGCTGCCCATCCCAAAACATCATTTCCACCATATTCTACTGGTCAGAGTTAGTCACAATCTCAGCCCACATTCAAGAGGAAGAGAAACAATCTCCACCTCTTAATATAAAGAGCAGCTTGTGCATGCTGCTCAGGGAAGAATTGTTGGGAGCCAACTTTTCAGAGTTATCTCAGAATCAGCTACCACTGTGCTCTCTGACTACAGAAGTTCATTTTCCTCTCATGTGCAGAATATATTCCCTTTCTCCCTAGATCTCCAAGGTCTCTACCTATCATGGCTACAGCATCAATTCAAAGTCTGAGATTTCATTATAAATGAGCAAGATTTGCAGCTGGTGCTCCTAATATGTGGTCCCACACTCAGGCATGGTTCCTCAAGTGCAAGAACCTGTGAACTACAAAAATAAGCTTTCTACTCCCAACAAACCCAACATAAAACAGAGAGAAAGGGACAGGATAACCACAGTAGACACACCCACTCATAAATAGGGGAGGGATATAGGTGGCAAATAAAAGTGGCTGGTCCATAGCAATTTTGAAATCCTCCAACTCTTAGGGCAGCAAATGATCCTGGGATAGGGCTCAGTTCTTGCTCCCTGAAGTAGTTTTCCATGGCTCTTAGCTCTACCCACAGTCAGTTTCTTTTTTCCATTAGAAATTCTTCATGTTTGCAGAAGAGTAGCTTTTTTTTTATCCACTTCCAGACAATCAGAATTTAGGGCCTTACAGACTTTTTGTGACTTTGAAGTATGTTTGTCCCTTATAGTCCAAGCTGATATATTATTTTAAATTTTTGTAGGCTTCCTACATGCCAAATTATAATTCAATCCATTAAAAGACTACACATCCATAAGTCTTTCCAAAATAGGTTTCTCTGTTCCTTCAGCTGAGAGTCTAAGTATTATGGGAAAATGCCATTAAGAATCTTAGGAACTCTTTTGTATAGCTCAATAGTATAGGAAACAGACTCAAAAGTTTCTTAAAACCCTATTTTCTGTCTCAGAGGATCTACTAGACACAACCTTAAATATTTCTGAGGTTTTCACAAAGAGTCTTACAACCACATCTTTGACCCAGTCTTGACCTCCAAGGACATGATTTACTGGCTCTATCATGGAATCAATCTCTGATTTTATTTAATTCAGGAATTTTTAATAGGCTAGAGAGGTTGGTAATTAGAAACTGTTTTTATTTTCCAACCTGACAGATCCTGGAGCAGGAATGTTTCCCCTTTATTGTGCTTGAAAACTAAACAGTTCCATCTTTAATTTATCTATTTTTCTCTGTACCTTATCAGGTACCAGTAAGAGCAATTGCAGGGACCTTTCTACATTCTGCCTGATAATGTCCTCAGGAAAATCCACAAGTTCATTATATATATATTTTTTCTATATTCCATGTTATTGCAGTGCCACTTGTTGCCATTACACAATTCAGGTCATCTTTCCTCAAGCCTCCTGTAAAATTTTATTATTGTTACTATAGATTCCATTAACATTCTCCTCAAGACTCTTCTAGACTGTACTCATTGCCTGGTCCCCAAAACCAATGCCACAGGTTTATGTTTGTTTGTTTGTTTGTTTAAACATAAAGAGAAATGACCACTTGAAGGTTAAAAGTATTGATTTAGTAGTCTTTTAATTATAAAAACAAGCAAACAAGCAACAGCCTCAAAACTTAAAACAACCACTTTTATTATTTCTCACAATTCCATGGATTAGAAATTTGGATAGGGCACACCAGAGATGACTTATCTCTATTCTTCTTGTCTTCTGTTGGGACAGGAATACTCAAAATGACTTCTTCACTTGCATCATGTCTGATGCTCCTGCTAGGATGGTTCAAAGGGCTGGAATGACTTATCTGGGGTCATGTGTCTGAGCCTCAATTGTTGGCTGGGTTCCCTGTTTCCCCTACCTGGAGTGTCACTGTCTCTCCCATTCCACATGACCTCTCCACATGGTCTCTTTAGCAGGGGAAACAGACTTCTTTTTTTGGTATCATTAATATACAATTACATGAGCAACATTGTGCTTATTAGATTGATTCCCCCCATTATCAAGTACCCCCCCCACATACCCCATTAGTCACTGTCCATCAGCATAGTAAGATGCTAGAGAGTCACTACTTGTCTTCTCTGTGTTATACTTCCTTCCCTGTGTGCCCTACATTATGTGTGCTAATCATAATGCCCCTTAATCCCCTTATCCCTCCATTCACACCCATCCTCCCCAGTCCCTTTCCCTTTGGTAACTGTTAGTCCATTCTTGGGTTCTGTGAGTCTACTGCTGCTTCATTCCTTCAGTTTTTGCTTTGTTCTTATGCTCCACAGATGAGTGAAATCATTTGGAACTTGTCTTTATCCATCTGGCTTATTTCACTGAGCATAATACCCTCTAGTTCCATCCATGTTGTTGCAAATGGTAGGATTTGTTTTCTTCTTACGGCTGAATAATACCCCATTGTGTATATGTACCACATCTTTTTTATCCATTCATCTACTGATAGACACTTAGGTTGCTTCCATTTCTTGGCTACTGTAAATAGTGCTGCAATAAACATAGGGGTGCATATGCCTTTTTGAGACTGGGAAACTGCATTCTTAGGGTAAATTCCTAGGAGTGGAATTCCTGGGTCAAATGGCATTTCTATTTTTAGTTTTTTGAGGAACCTCCATACTTCTTTCCACAATGGTTGAACTAGCTTACATTCCCACCAGCAGTGTAGGAGGGTTCCACTTTCTCCACATCCTTGTTGTTCCTAGTCTTTTCTATGTTCTTGTGTTCTCCACACCATCCTAACTGGTGTGAGGTGATATCTCATTGTGATTTTAATATACATTTCCCTGATAATTAGTGATGTGGAGCATCTTTCCATGTGCCTGTTGGCCATCTGAATTTCTTCTTTGGAGGAGTGTCTGTTCATATCCTCTGCCCATTTTTTAATAGGGTTATTTGCTTTTTGGGTGTTGAGGCATGTGAGTTCTTTATATATTTTGGATGTTAACCCCTTGTCAGATATGTCATTTAAAAATATATTCTCCTATACTGTAGAATGTCTTTTTGTTCTACTGATGGTGTCCTTTGCTGTACAGAAGCTTTTTAGCATAATATAGTCCCATTTGTTCATTATTTATTTTGTTTCCCTTGCCTGAGGAGATGTGTTCAGGAAAAAGTTGCTCATGTTTATATTCAAGAGATTTTTGCCTATGTTTTCTTCTAAGAGTTTTATCATTTCATGACTTACATTCAGGTCTTTGATCCATTTTGAGTTTACTGTTGTGTATGGGGTTAGACAATAATCCTGTTTCATTCTCTTGCATATAGCTGTCCAGTTTTGCCAACACCAGCTGTTGAAGAGGCTGTCATTTTGCCATTTTATATCCATGCTCCTTTATCATATATTAATTGACCATATATGCTTGGGTTTATATCTGGGCTTTCCAGTCTGTTCCATTGGTCTATGGGTTTGTTCTTGTGCCAATACCAAATTGTCTTGATTACTGTGGCTTTGCAGTAGAGCTTGAAGTCAGGGAGCATAATTCCCCACACACAAACAGACTTCTTAAATGGTAGCACTGCCAGGGCTTCTTAAAGATTAAGCCAATACTAAAATGACCCCACTTCTGCCACTTCCTTCTGTTTAAAGCAAATCAGAGGAGCAGCCTAGATTTGAGGGGAGGTGGTTGCACTTCAGTGTGACTACCAGGAGCAATGATTTATTGGGGAGCACAATACAACCAACTACCACATGACCTACCAGAACTGGCAAGAACATTGAACTCTGTTTGCCTTTTGAACCTTTTGCTAGATCTGTTTGTTCTGGTCTGAAGCATATCACAGCTTGAAAACAGATGTGTGACATCATATAGTAGCATTGTCAAATGTTGGCTCTGAAGCATCTCACACCAGTGTACATCCTATTCTTCCCCTCCCTTTACCAGGAGTCCCATATATCCCTTGACAGACTCATATAAACCATAGTGTTTGGTTTGCTTCCTTCACTCATGTTGCCCACAGAGCATTTGGAGAAAACTGTTTCAGATTGCCTCAGCCAAGCATTTGCTATTAATAGGAGTCCCCACTTCTTTGGAAGTCCAACTTTTTGTACCCCAAATACCAACAAGACACTAATATACCTACCCACATACAGAGAGCACTTGTGTCTTACCTGCTCTGGGGTAAATGGCAACTGAAAGCTCAAGTCTGGGCTAAGATGTAAGGAACACATAGTTTATCTCCCAGAAGGTGTCTTGCCACAGAGGTAATGGATGGGCTGCAAGAGTGTGTGAAGTCCCAAAGTCATATGCAAAATTTTGATGCTTGTGTATTTTTCTGGGGGAAAGAACCCATTAGCTTCCATCAGATTATTTAAAAAGCCTTTATGGCCTAGAAAAGGCTAAGAATCTGGCATCACATAGAATTACATGAAACACTTTTCCTTTTACTAAAGGCCAACTTGCAAATTGCCTTAAATCACATCATCCAACCTCAGTGTGCAGACATGTAGGCTTGATCAATCATACATATCAAAATAAGAGCAGTACAGTTCTAGTGTTCTCCACTGCATCATTAATTAACTCCTTTTCTTCTGTCCTCCTCTTGCCTTTATTTTCTTTCCATCTCCATATCCTACCACTCCAGTTCATCTCCTGAATATTCTATCAATTTTTAAAAATATTCCAGCCATATCTCTGGTCTGTGACTTTACCAATTTCTAACATTGAATGACCTCTAATATATAAGACTTCATAGCTTGAGGAAATTGGATTACCTTACACCTGTGGAGTAACTTACACTGAGATGAGAACTAGTTGGTTGTAATGAAACACTAATGCATCAGTTGAGTGCCTTTCGTCTCACTCAGAGATATGATTTCCCTTTAATAGTCATAAGAATGTGTATATTGTTTTAATTAAATTAGTCTAGTGATTTCAAATATCATGTGTGGAAATGCAGAAACTGTCCCCTTCAATTTACAATCCTCTCTTCCTTATTGTGTGTATCCTAAATGGGACAGAGGGAGGAGAAAGAATTGATTGTACCATTATCATGGAAAAGTGGAATTTCTTGATATGGATACATCCCCTCACAGATATCAATTATTCTTGCCAATTCAATTCATTAAGCATCAAATGAGCCAGTTGCCCAGCTAGGTCCAGTGATAAATACAGAGAGAAGTAGAACAGATTTTCTGCCCTCAGGTTGCTTATGGTCTAGTGGGAGAGACAAATAAGAACATATTACAAATAGGGAAAGGCAGTGAGAATTAGACTAGAATATTCTCAGAGTGGAAATAGAACAAAGGAATTTGTTCTTATCTCCCACCTCTGCCTACAATTCCTTCTAGAATTTTCTACTCTTCATATTTCTCCCTTGTTGCTTTTCTTGAATAAATCAAAGGAGTAAAAGTGAAAGTAGAAGAGTCTCTCACTTCAACTTCTTGTCTTCCCTTCTTCCTTCAAGCATTTGTTTTCTCTTCCTGTTCTTTGGCCCAGATAAGGGACACCTGCCCATTTCAGCTGCCTCTGCTGTAGTTTTAGCACCCTATCCCGATCTCCTCCCCAACCACTTACGGCACAGATATCCTTTCACCCAAGAATAGGTGCTGATCAGCTGTAGCTAGAGACACAAGCATGAATCCAATCACTGTCTAGAGAAAGCTTGTTTACAGAGCTTTCCATCTCCTAGGGCTCTATCTCACCTCCATATTATGTTCCTATTTTATTTTTCCCACTCTCTTTCTTCAGACTATTTTTATTTCCATCTCAACTGCTGTTAGAGGCCTCCTATGAGAAGGAAATTATCTATAATGTAACAAGAACATTAAAAGCCTCAGTTTCCTTGGAAATTATTGAACTCATAAGGGGTTCACATTGGGTTTTGAATTTTGAGAACTAAGTTATAAGAAACTTTGTTTTTCTAACCAGATTATTTTAACAGTTGCCCTTTATAGCTGTTCTTCAGGTATTGTGTTTTAAACTTCAGGCTTTTGGAATTTTCTATTAGTTCCAATCAATGTCAGTTTATGAAGGAATGCATTTTCAAATTCTTAAGTTTGAACTAAGTATGTCCACAGTAGGGAGCCTGGAAGCAGTGGCTGCCCACCTCTCTGTGTTGAGAAGCCTCAGTGTGCCTGTGGGACAAGAAGTTGCTGCAAGAACAGCTGGTCTGTGTGATCTGCCGGTGTGCCGCCCAGGTTCAGGGGATCACTAATAATAGTCACCACTCTCTGAGTATTCATTGTATTCATTCATTTATTCATATATGTATACCCTGAGCCCCTACTATATAGGAGGCACAAAGCTGGATTTGGGGATTATAATGGTAAACAAGATAGACACAGTTCCTTCTTCAATGGAATTTTCAGTCCAGTGAGGAATATGGATAATTAAGTATGTGCAGTAATCCAATAAACTGTCCCAAATGTTATGGTGTCATTCAATACGTGCCACTGTATTAAGTGGGCTATAGTCTTATCTCACTTAATGTTTGAAACACCCCTATGAACTAAGGACTATTATTCTCCCCACTTTGCATATGAGGACACCAAGCCAAAGTAGTGAAATATCTCACTCCAAATGACAGGGCTCTGAACTCAGGTCTGTGTGACTGTATAACAAGAGTTCTGAACATACTATACTGTCTCACACAAAATGGAAAGATGGCACCATGCTTGACATCATAAATTGACTGTTGTCAGGACTGGGAAAGAATAAAATTAAGCAACATTAACAGTGTTATGAGCTACTCATCTGCAAGGAGCTCTTGTATGAGAATTTGAAATAAAATAACAACATGCTTTAGAAAGGTCATTCTCTATGACCCAAACCATTTTCTAATCCTAGGAGTGAAAAGAATCTCTACAAAATGAATAAAGTGATAAAAGAATTGTGTTTTTTTTTAAGATTCTCACTCATTTTCACAAAGGCTGTATTCATATTTCCAGGGCTTTGTTGAAAACTCAAGACTAAAAAGAAAAATTGAAATAAAGACTAGCTCCCCTTCTTAAGAGGAAAAAAGCAAAAGAGAGAAAGAAGAGATTGTGCATAAAAGCACAGTTTTAAAAAATTTGTCTCTGGCCAAGGTCAGCAGACTGCACAGATCCAGACAACCCCAACTGGAATCCAAAGTTTGTCAATGCCCCATCTCTCACTCCCTGGGATGTGATGAGACATATTACAGATGTCATTGACATTTAGCAGGTATAGGAAGGCAGTATTCTTTGACTTTTCCTGGGAAGATTTTCTTTTACCAGAGAAAAATGGATAAAAACTTAATTCTTGCAAAAAAAAGAGAGAGAGAGATGTCAAGAAAGGGTATTTAAAAAATAATCCACTCTGCAAAACTTGCTTCATAAAGAACTTTTTGCTACACCTTTATTTGCAGTTAGTACATGATATCTTAAGATAACTAGTACATGGACTGCTTCTTGGAATGCGCAGATTCTGGTTCTGACTGTTGGTTAACAGGCTGCATTTTTGCAAGTTATTTTACCCCCTGTGCTTCAGTTTCCTTTTCGATAAAATGATAGTATTTGAACTTTATACTTCTCCTTCCAGCTCTAATAAACTGTGATCATACTGCATAAGCCCAAACTGTATAGTTACTTGTCCTTATCATCTTTCCAGTGCATTCGCATGGGAAACCAGTCTCTCTGAGCATTAAAATAAGCCTTATTTTGTTTGAGTAGGTAGACCACCAAGACTTGATGGCCTTCCTCATGCCAGGAGACTCTTGAGATAGGGCAAAGCTCAAGAGAAAATTTGACTTAAAGATGGTATCTATGGCTTCCTGACCTGGGAAAATAATAAGGTTCATACCAACTGAAACTAAAGAGAAGGAAACTGTATATTTTATCTGTATCATGAGGACAATATTTTAAAAATATTAATCTTCTGTATACTTTTTACTTCTTCTAAATTGTGTTTCCTATCAGCCATTCTACAGCTTGAACACAAAGAAGTAGAGAGAGTGGATAACACTTCAGGCAGGAGGAAGTAATGATGTGCGTGTAGGTGGACAGAGGAAGGGGTCATCCTGCCAGACTGAAGAGGAAAATTATAATACGTCCTTGTAGCTCCCAGTGGATTATGGGAAGCATATGAAGACAGATGTGATGGAACATGTGTGCTGTGAACAACTTCTCTCAGCCAAAGTACTTGAGAGTTAATCATCGCTGCCTAACAATCTACCACAGATTTAGCAGCAAACAATAACATGCATTTATTATCTCACAGATCTTCTGCCTAGTGTCTCACAGGCTGCAATCAAGATGTTAGGCTATATTCTCATCTGGAAGTTTGACTGGGGAAGAATTCACCTCCAAAATCACTCAGGTTCTTGGCAGTTTTCATTTCCTGTGACTGTAGAACTCAGAGCCCTTGCTTCTTATTGGCTGACAGCTTTTGTCTCCTAACATCCTAGAGGTCACCCACAATTTCTGGATTTCATGCACAATTCCCTTGCCACATGGACTTTAACAACACGGCCACTTTATCAAGTAACAAAAAAAGACGGTAAAGTGCAAGATGGAATTTTAGATAATATAATATAATCACAGAACTGATACTGTTTCCTTTTGCCACATTCTATTAGGTAGAAGCAACCACGGGTTCCAGCCACGCACAAGGGGAGAAGATTATACAAGGGCATGAAAACTAGGGAAGGGGATCATAGGAGGTCACCCTAGAATCTGCCGGCCACAAATACCAAAGGCAAAGAGGCTCTTGTCCTCGGCAGAGTCTCTGGGGAGAGGTTGCAGAGGTTGTCCCCGCCCCCACCCACAGCATGTGGTTCCCACATCAGAGCAAAATCACAGTTAAGCTGAGACGGGGCCTGAGCTGGTGTCCTCGGGTCTCCCTTCCTGTATGGAAAGTATCCAGAAGTGCCTGGATGCTCTAGAGAAGGAACTGTAAAGTAACCGACTTGCAGGACAG
Source organism: Manis pentadactyla (assembly GCF_030020395.1). Taxonomy (NCBI): domain Eukaryota; kingdom Metazoa; phylum Chordata; class Mammalia; order Pholidota; family Manidae; genus Manis; species Manis pentadactyla. The sequence continues at coordinate 74,301,323 of NC_080022.1, read as the reverse complement.
TCAGCTCACCAGAGGGGTCATCACGGTGGGGTAAAAGGACCCGGTGTCTAAGGACAGCCCAGGCAGTAAACAAGTGGGGGGTCACAGCATGACCTCAGACAGCTACACAGCAGCAGATGGGTCAAAAGAAAGGCCCACTAGGCCACTACCAGACAGAGAAAAGAGGTCTCGAGTTGCCAGCAGCAGATGCCAGCAGGAAAAGCCCTGACAATGCAGGAAAGGATGAGATCCAACGGGGCCAGTCGAGTCCCAAAGAGCAGTCAAGCACCTGCACGAAGGCCTCTAGGACCCCTGCCCGCCACCGTGACTACAGAGTAAGCTTCCCCATCTACCGTCTTGAGGGGAAAAATTCCAAAAGTCTGAGCATTTACCTGAAAGAGATCATTTTAAACCAAAAGAGACTGACATATTGTTAATTGGCTCATTTAAAGTTCACGTTTGTTTCCCTGCTACCCCAGGGCTAGAGGATCTTGAAGAAAATTCAGTCAGTTATAGGGAAATAAAGAAATTACATTTTCTTTGCACAATTGGATTATGTGAGTAAATTTGTAATCTTGCTACACCTGCTATGTAACAGACACTATACACATATGTTTTCATAGAGTTCTCCCACAATCCTATGAGGTGAATGTTATTATCCCCATTTTACAAATGAAATCAAAACTCTGAGAGGTTAAGTAATTTGTGCAAGGTCACACAGCTGGTAAGTGGAAAAGTTTGTATAGAAACAAGATTTGTCTGATTCTAATTCTTGTGCTCTATTTACTGTACCTCTGTATTAGTTAGAGTAGGCTAACTCTTGTAACAAGCATACCCCAAATCTCAGTGGCCTTGCACAATGAAACTTTGATTCTTGTTCATGTCACAGTCCCATGTTCTCTACACAGTCACTGCAAGACCCAAGCTCTTTCTGTTCTCTGGCTCCTCCCTCCTCTAGATCCTCAGAGACCTCTCCACTCAGCTGGCAAATAGAGGAGGAGACACCACGGCTGGCTGTGTAGGATTATTTTATGGGCCAGCCTAGAAATGGTGCACACCAATCCTCCCAACATCTACAGACCAGAATTCAGTGACATGATGCCACCTAACTGCAAAGAAGGCTTGGCAATATAGTCTGGATGTGTGCATAAAAGACAGTGGAATGAAATTTGGTGGACACATGGTATTCTTTGTCCAACCCCATATACTCATAATCTGAAAGATGTATATGGCATGTTTACCACTTTCCACATTTCCTATCATTATGTCTGAAGGCCAAAGTTCAGAAAATTCATCTAATAGTAAAATGTTAAATTTAATAGATGTAGCAGAAAACTTTAGATTTGGCTCCATGGTTCTTCTCATTTTGCCATGTGAGTTATATGTGATCCATTTTGGTTTTATACAAAGAAGCCGAGGCCCATGAATGCCACATCCTCCAGGTTGTCTGTAGAAAGAAAATGATCTATGGTTGGGTCTAGTTGCTTATGAACTCACAGAGTGACCTATGTCTGTGATGTATTGATAGTTTGGGTGTTGGAGTCCCTGTGAGAGGACAAATCTGAGATGGCATGGGTCCCGGGGTGGCCCTAACTGCAAGGGTTTACATCATTCACAAAATTGAGAATAACAATTATATAATAACTTAGAATAGAAGTTACCATGTCATGGTGAATTTTGTATTCCCAGGACTGGTAGGCACCAGGGCGTGTTTACTGATTTGACCCTACCAATAAATTTCTTTTAATGGTCACTTTAGGAAGATGGGCTTAGAAAATGTATCCTAGGCTGGGATAAGAACAATGCTTTTCTTTTCTTTTTTTTTTATTTAATGTTTTTCTTTTTTAAAACCACTGATGTCTGGGAGTAATGTTATCTTGATAAATGCAGGAATAGGATACACTATTCACCTGAGGATAGTTGCCATGTGTCCCTGACTTAGAATGAGATCAGTAATATTCCATCTGTGCTTCCTGGTGTCCTTCCAAATTTGATGGAGGAGCTGAAGAAACCAGGGCTCATGGGAGGTAGGCACAAGAAGGGCAGTGGCCCCTTACCCTTAATTCAAGCACAGTAGCTCTGTCTTGATCTCTTGTATACATTGGGTTACCATATAAAATCTGAAGAAAGTGCACTAAGGTTAAAGTTATTGGTACACCAATGTACTGACCCACTGGGTTTGCTTAGGCATCATATATGGTGTAAATAATTCTGCCTTTTTCCCTGTGCCTGAGAAACTGTTAGACAGGTGATAGTGAGCAACTCAGAGTCTATCCTTCTCAAAGGCAATCTGGAAAGCAGAAAGCCCATGGGCTCTGGAAGCAGCCAGCCCTGAGATCAAAATATGGATCTTATTAGGTATGTGCAGTATTATCTTGATCTTGCACAGTAGTTCTAAGAATATGGAAGCTTGCAGACTTAAAGAGAAACTATATATTGCAGTGGTTAGAGTATAGTGTAGGGGGTTAGACTAATTCTATGCTCTGCTTCTTACTTGCTGAGTAACATTGGGCAAGTGAATTCACTTTACTGATCCTCATTTATAAAATGGGTTTAATAACAGTACTCATTCATAAGCTCGTTATAAGAATTAAATGAATCAATGCCTATAAAGCACTTAGCACATTGCCTGGCACATAGTAATTACCATGATAACAGTTCTTTTTTTTATTAAGGTATTATTGATATACTTATGAAGGTTTCACATGAGCAACATTATAGTTACAACATTCACCCATGTATCAAGTACCCCCACACTCCCCATTGCAGTCACTGTCCATCAGCATAGTAAGATGCCACAGAGTCACTACTTGCCCTGATGACAACTCTTACAAATAATTATTGATGTTTCCAAGGATAGATCCAGACACACAGAACACATTGAAAAAAATCATAGCTATGACAGTTCTAATACAAAAGTCTCCTTTTAGAAAATGTAAAAATGAAGTGAAATAAAAGGAAGGGGGCATAGGCTTCTAATACAGAGTGAAAGAATGATTCTTTTTTTTTTACAGAGTTAAAGATGGGTAGAAAAATGGAATGAGTAGATAAGCAAAAGAGTGGGGGTTGTTCATGTGCTTAGGGACCATGGGTAAACACACATGGGGCCAATTTCATGCTCAGATATAGGCATTACCACGTAAGAGAAAAAAACCAAAAGGCCTGGCATGACTCAATGGGCCTCATTCCAAAAGCAGGGCGCTGTCCTCAGATGGGTCATCAAAATGCACGTGAAACATGGAAGCTGATGCACGATCACCCTATCAGCTTCACTAACCCATCCCATCCATACCTGGCATCCTGTGGGGATGACCATCCAGCTCAGGGCCAGATTCAGGCAGGCAGCTGAGACACAGAAGACCAGGAACAGAGGGACGGTTACCCCCGAAAGGGGGCAACTCTCTAGTCGGGGATTTTGCTTTTCAAACCGGCTCCCAAATACCATTTCACAGGCAAGTGTAAAGTGGCCAGTTGTGCAAAGTTCTGCATTAAATAATAGATGAAGAGAACCGCATACATAGCTCCTACCTCAAGCACCTCAGAATCTACGACTCATCAGAAAAGCCTTTTCAGAGGCATCCTACCAGGCAATAAGATAAGATGGCAACTTTGCAATCTCATCTTTTATCTTCTTACTATAAAAACCAATTCCCTCAAATTATCCATTAGAGGCAAAAGAAGAAGAGAAAAAGAAAACCACCCTACAGTAACTCCTAAAATTCAAACTGATTAATTTCTCAAATGAATAATTTAGATCTTCAACATGAAATCATTTGGAAAAGACCTACTGCTTTAAGTAATTTCATTCTATACCTTTCAACACTGATGGATGCCACTGTTTCTCAAAACCTAATGCTTGTCCCATCTGCAACATAACTTCCAATAGAACCCATCAAAGGGAGAAAGCTGGCAGGGCAGGGTTCCCTTGTGACTCAGGAGAGGAAAGGGCAAGACAAGGGTGAGCTGTAGCCAGGTCAGTCCCTTCCATCTAAGCAAGTATATCTCAAGCAGGAACTAAGATATTAATCTTGAAATGCTCTCTGGACACCAAATGGACTACCCATCTCCTCAATACTTGAGTACAATGAATGTATCTCTCAACAAAAACTTGCTGATTTGTATTTTAATCTATCTTCAGTGGTCAAGGTCATCATAATAAATGCCAACGGTCACTAGATGGTAGTTGTACAAAAGCACATGTCAATAACAGGCATGTCAGTATAATGTACAGCATAGAGGTTAGAACCATGAGTTCAAATCCTGATTCCACTATTTACTGCCTGTGTGGCCTTGAATCATCTCTGCACCTCAGATTACTAATCTATAAAATGGGAATAACAACATCACTTATCTCACAGTGTTGAAGTGAGGATTAAGTGACTGATGTAATCCAGGTACATAATGACTCACAGCACTCTTTCTCAGTTAATACTGGCAAACAGTGTGGCACGGGTTGTTTGAAAAGCACCATTATCTCTCTTACATCTCACCTTCATGGTTCTCTCAGTCCCCTGAGATATGAGAAAGAATTCTGTATGAACTGCTATGAGCTACTTCTCTAGGATCTTGGAATATACAATCTGCTAGACTTTATCTTAAATCCCAGTTACACCCATAAGTAGCTGCATAATCTTGGGTTAGATGCTCAGCCTCCTTAGGTCTCAGTTTACTCATCTGTGAAGTAGGGATAATAATAAAAAATCTTCAGAAAGAATTTGGGGGAATTAAATGAATTCTATACTTAGGACCCTCAGCACAGTCCATACTAGTATTAATATCAATATTATTATTGTAACAAGCTTTACTCCTCAGGCTTCAGGACCCCTTTCTCAAAAATAAAGGAATTAGACTAGGTTAACTCCAAGATCCCTGTCAGCATTAACATTTTTAAAATTTCGGAATCTATTGCCACTTCACAGATGCAAAAACTGAGCCACAATTCACAGATAACAAATGCAGTGGTTTCCCAGACCATTACCCTCATAACTAAACTCTAAATACTTTATCCTGTTTTAATTTACAGGCCTACCAAAGGCCTGGCCCTTTTGAATGTTCAGCTGGAATGTTAATTATGGGAAATTCCAGAATCCGTGGCCTAGAGACAAATTCCCATTTACTCTGTTTCCTGGCGCTGGGAGCCTTCTTGCCTCGCCTTCAGAAGACCAACTTACTTTCCAAAGCCCACGAAAGCAAAGCCAGATGGCAGTGCCACGCGGTCCCTGCAGCCTCGGGCCTCCAGCCCTGCCAGCCCTCAGAGCACCATCCCTTTGCCTGGGTCTCCAGTCCCCACGCCTTCTCACCCCAACCCCAGGTCTCAAAGTGGCTCCAAGGAAAGCCTTCTTTTGTACAACTTCCAGAAACCCGTTCTAAACCCTTCTCTGGGCCTGAGCCACTACTAACCAGGAAGAACTACAGGTTCACTTGTTTCTAATCAGATTTAACCACCATCCATTTGTTTGGAAAGAAATCATTTGTTGGCCAAGGTTTTGCTTTTGCTTTGCTTGTTTTAATGGTGGTGGCATTTCACGCCCTATAATGCCACGTTTCACCAGCTGACTGACTCGTTAACTTGCTTGACTCCTCTCCCCATAACAGGGCAGCACAAGAAACTTCCAGGAGGGGCCAGATCACAAAGACCTGGGCTCCTGGAAGCACTAGCCTAGCTGGCTTCCTGTTTTGCCTGCCCTGCCACCTGACGGTGCAGCTCCATAGGTGAGCATGATTCAGAAAAGGGCCATGGCTGCTCCGTGGTAGGAGGTGCTCAAGAGTGGAAGGTTTGGGAAGACTGAGGTGCTGGATATTCAGAGAAGGGTCAGGGCATGGGTGGAAAGGATCTTAAAAACCCTCACAGCAATCAGGATAGAAAATAACTCAGTATTTCATCTCCCTAATTCGCCATATTCTTCTAGGCAATGATCTTCATGCCTCAAGGGTAATCTTGAGGACTAGGATCATTTTTAAGGGCAGAGACATTAATTAACCCAGGTGGGTGGATCAGTGGGAGACAGGCATCAATCAGATCATACTCAGTTTCTTTAAGTGAAGAGAGGATGAGGAGGTGGATGGGTGCATTGTTCTTGCCTCTGAAGGAACTGTGTCATTTAAACCCTACATCCTTGTATTATCATGAACAGTATACATGACTTTCACAAATGCTTTCAGTTTATCCTCATTTTATGGGAAAGAAAAAACCCATAGGCATTTGGGATCAAAGACTGTCCTCACTTATGTGGCCAGTTCAGCACAAGAAAGGATAGAATGGCTGGCTCCTGACCCCTGCTTAGGTCTGCTCCCCAGGAAGTCACTGTGCAGGACAAGAATCAGGGTTTGGGGCACTGGCCTGACATGTGGGCCTGCCTTCCCTTCCTTCCTGCAAGGACCATGCCCTTCAACAAGAGAAAATGAGTTTTATTAGGACACCAGCCAGTCTTGGAAGCCTTCATTTTTCTCCTCCAAGTACTCAACTCCCAGAGAGGCCAGCAATCTGCCTAGTGTAGCAGAAAGCCATGTCCATTTTTATTTGGAGCTATTTAATACATATTAGCAACATGCCAAGCACTGTTCCATGATCCCCAGGAGTCTTCCTCCCACTTTGGACTGATTTATACTAAAACAATTACACAACCCGGAGCTTCACTCCAATGCCGGCTGTGAAGGCCACCCCAGGAGACCCTATGATAAGTCAGAGTGTTAGGGCAGCATCTCCTTGGCATTTCTAAGGTTCAGCTCCTCAGATGAACTCTCAGGCACATCAGCTCTACGTTGGGTTTGCATGACGTGCATCAGGTTGGGCAGAGGTTTGTGGTGCATTGCAGTAAGAGATGCTCATGGAGCCCTAGAAGCTCTCTCAACGCAAGATTCACCAACTCCCCAATCCACAGGTGCACTCTCATCTCTCTGGAGGACACAGCGACGCAGGCCCTGAGCACTCATACACGCATATAACAGAGGCCACTCTAGCTGGCTTGCAGGTTTCTACTCCTGTGCTTACAAGAGTCGGTTGCCTTGTTGCTTAGACTCCTCGTTCCAAATTTCCTTGTTATAATAATTACATTATTTTGGTCAATATTATGTAACCTGATGAAATGTGAGTTCTGAAGAAAATCTGTGTCTATGAATACTAAGTAGAATAATCTGGAAAGAATTGATAAGGGCAGTTGCTAAAAAGAATTACTGTCTATTGACAACTGGCAAGGATGGGGGCAAAATAGTAAAAATCCAAAATGGTTCTAATTCACATTGCTTCACAGGTGTCTTTCTATTTGCTTCCTACATTAAAAGAACCTAAGCTGGAAATTATAGCTGTTGATTTATGGGTGTGGTTTATGCAAAATGACTGGAAAAGCTTCAATCAGTGGACCCTAACTCAAAAAAAAAGCTTTGGCTTTATATTTTTAAAAAAAGAGAGAGAGCTGATGAATAAAAGTACATGTATTTATGTGATGATAAAATAAAAACATTAAAGGTAAAGATGCCTACTTTTCTGATCCTCTTTAACTCTTTTTTTTTTAAAAACAGCCAACTACCCACCTGAAAAGGGAGATTCTACTGTACTAGGAGATAAATATATCAACCTATGACATGCCCAGAAAGCTCATTAAATAAAAGAATGTACTGCCACAAACCTGAAGGCTTTGTCCAAATTTATTGCTCATGAGGGGTTGTTGCTCTTTCATTTGTTCATTTACTGAGTTTCTCAATATTCTAAGTGCCTCCTGCAAAAGGCATCCTTCCAGGGATGGGGAATGTGGTGAGTAGCAAGGTGGATGGCCTCATCCCCAGGAGGCATGTTTTGCATGAACTCCGTTCTTAGACCTGAGCTCCCCTTCCCCTCCACCTACAAGCCAAGGCAGACCCCACCTCTACCCCATCATGTACCCTCCTGCCACTGTGACCCCTTGACTTGCTTCTGCTGTCCCCTTTGCCTGAATGCTCTGCCTCCACTTTCAGCTTCCCAAAGCCTTCCCATCACAGATGGAACCTCCTCCTCAGAGTCTGTCCTGGTCCCCCAGGCAGAAGCGATCCCTTCCTACTGCAGCTCCCACAGACTTGTGTTTGTCGCTCCTTTGTGGAATGTACAGGTTTCTGCCTTAGACTTAATCCGCTTCCTAATTTGCAAGGCCACTTAGGTCAATGACCCAAGATGCATTCATTTTGGCATCTCCACACTGCCTGGTCCAGGGTTTTGTTCATAAATTGTAACCGCTGCTTTGGGTACTAAAGTACTACATATGAAGATTAACTAAACCCAGGAGATAAGCAAGAAAAAAATGCCTGTTGATAGATTATGAATGTGTCTCCTTATCCCTACGAAACATTTTTAATTAACTATGCAAACTTCAAAGCATCTTTTATTCACCAGCTAGTATGCTAGTAATACAATGAGATCTGCTAAAAGGAAAATTCTTGTGAAAGTTTTATTTGTTTGGGAACCTTGCATTCTATGGAGATTTTCCTTCCTGCTGGAAAACATCTGGATATAAAATGAAAGAAATTAAGTTTTTCTTCATATTTCTAGAAATATTATTCTTCTAGGGATTTTTTTTATTCTCTCATGCCCAGATGGAGAGGTAAGGGACTATGAAGCACATGATACTCTTTCGAAATTTCAGAATTCTTAACGCATTATTATCCAACTCGCTTTATAAGGGCTGTGAATCTGCCTTGACATAACCTCGGCAACTGTAAGTGAGAAGGACCTAAGGAATTACCCAAGATGGCCATGATTCCAAATGATTACTGCCTTTAGCCCTATGAACCAAATGTATTCATAGATGCCCAAAATTGCATGTCTCTAAAACATTATCATTTTCAAAGAAAAGAGTCATACTCAGTAACGCTCTTTATGTTATTAAGGAGAGTTGGTCAGTCATCTTGCTGATCCAGGTTGTGCCTCCACTGCTTTGGCTTATGAGCATCTCTTATTATGCCACAGAAGCTGATAATGCCTGGGAGGAAGCCAGTTTACCAGCCTTTATAAAGGACTTGGAGGGTCACACAGGAGAAAGGCCAGGGGGCCAGACCTCCCAGGGTGACCGCCAGCTCTGCTCCTTGTGAGCTGTGTGACTTAAACTGGTGCAGCCTTAGGTTCCTCCCCTGCTAAATGGGGGAAAGAATATACACTTAGCAGGGTTGTGGTGAGAAATATGCAATCTACCATAGCTTTGTAGCTAAGAGTGTCCAGGTGAATTCCTTACTTTGATTCTGTTCGTTGTCCAGTAAGCATTTGAGTGCTCAGTCTGTTTGCATCTCCTCAGTTCCCCATGAGAGACGCAAGGCCAAGTCTGCAGGTTGAACTGTTTGAAACAGCTACTCACTGACTATTTGATCTCCTAGAAAGGATTATGGATCCCCTAATATTAAGCCCATTTTATACAGAAGGAAACTGCAGGCCCAGTGGTTCTGTCTCTCCACCAGTGTGTGGTGTCCCACCGAGGAGAGTTCTGTCACCAGTGGATGTTCAAAATGGAGAAGACAAACACACCAAAAGAAACATAGACAAAGACTGAGCAGACATTCCACAGAAGGAACACAAATGGCCAATGAATGAAAAAAAATGGGCAAACTCACCAGTAATCAAAGTGTATATTTGTATGTGTGTGTGTGTATATATATGTATAAATATATACACACACACACATATATATCAAAACCACGAGATGCTTCATCCCACCTATCAAATTAGCCAGTTTTAAATGTTATCACTCAGGGTTGGAGAAGGTACAGGGAAATGTGTTTGCTCATGCATTCTTCATTGGAATGTAAGCAGTATAATTTTTATGAAATTAAATATGTATAAAAATCTTAAAACAATTCAGGAGTCAATGTCCAAGACTTTATCTAAAAACATACCCAAAGATTTGAAAAATCAAAGATGCATATTATAATCTTATTTATAATATAAAACTGTACACAACCTAAATATCCAAAATTAATTAAAAGTTTAGCAACATCTGCATATTCTATGGACTCTGCACCCATTAAAAATCATGTTTCAGAAGAATATTTAATGACACAGGAAATATTACATGTTATGTTAAGCAAATGAATAGGTTTAAATGATGTATTTATAGAATGTGTTCAATCTTGTGATTGACTATATATACATACTCATGTATTTTTAAAAATCCAGAAATAAATATACAATTTTCACAATTATTCTCACTCTAATGAGAAAATGTGGATTTTTTCTTTTTCATATGCTTTTTGTACTCTCTGAATTTTCTTTTGTGAGCATGCATTTATCAAAAAAAATTGCAGAATGCTAATATTTTTAAATTGAAAGATTACATCAAATAAAAGAAACAATATTCCTAGAGACAAAAGTGTAACCATGATCTTCATGCCTCTCCTTACTGGATGAAACAGTATTTTGATGTGCTATTATATCTGATTATTATGCTAAGTATTACACCAAAAACAGAGGTGTTTATCTTGTCCCATTCAGAACACCATTGAACTTGTCCAGGAATCAGAAATGGGATACAGCAGATGAGGAAAGACAAGGATATGGGAATTAACTCACCCATCAAACTAAGATCAGTGTTATCAGGGTATTGAACATGGACCAGGGTTCCACGACCGGAATTCTAGGAAATGGTGAAAATGGGAAGGCCAGGCAGCTGAGAAGCCTCAAGAATGGCCATCTACTGAGCATATTTTTGGAGCAAAAAAGTGTCTGCTTCTCCACCAACGTATGGTGTTCCACCTAGAAGAACGCCAAAGAGGTGTTCAAAATGGAAAAGACAAACACACCAACAGAAACACAGGCTGAGACTTAGCAGACATTCCATTCCACATAGTTTGATAGCTTTTTTTCGATTGCTTCTGTTGTGAAAATTTATTGCTTATTTTCCTTCCTTTTATCTCTCATCCATTCTATAATAATATGGCTCAAGCTGTGCAGCTTAGTTAGTGCTGAATAGCCACAAACTGCCCTCCCCAAAGTGGCATATGACAGGGCCTTTGTGTCAACCTAGGTCCAGCTGGTAGACTGCCCCTGGCCAGAGGGGCAGCTTCAGAGGTGGGTGGACGGCTCAGTCAGACCAATCGGTCTTTCTTGGTATTTCACTTGGGGCTGCCAGCAGCCATCTTACCTATTCATGAACAGAAACTACCTGAGAATTAAGCCAAGCAGAGGAATGCAAAGAAGAGAGAGAGATGATATACACTACATTCTAATATGGAGACAGGCAATTAACAATAAATACAATAAACAAACTTTGTAATAAGGTAGAGGATAAGCAGAAACAAACAAAGAGCAGAGCAGGATGGGGGTGCTGAGTGCTAAGGCTGGGGAGAGGGATTTTGTGGTTCTAATGAGGGCAGGTCCCATTGAGAAGTGAGGTAAAGGATCAATCAAACCAACATGAGAGAAAGTCTTCCAGACAGAGAATGAAAAAGAAAGACACAATGGTTGGAAAACCAATATGGAGGACAGGAAGTCTGGAGTGGAGTGAGCGAGGGGAGAGACATAAGAGATGAGGTCAGGGAGCCGATGGGGACCGGGATCATGTGGGGCAATGGGGCCACTATAAGACTCTGGCTTCTACTCTGAAGAGAATTGGAAGCCATGCTGATGGGACCCCTGCAGTGGTAGTTGGAGGAAAGGAGAGGTGCTGTAGCAACAGCCTTGAGTAGAAGAGGGGGTATGCAGAATACACAAGTGGAGAGACTAGCTTTAGATGGAGCATGGGCGGTTCATCTTCAGGTACAGCCTGCAAGGCCAAGTGTGAGGGTGAGATGACAGTGGGTGGGTGCATGTGGGGCGCAAGTCTGTGGACTTCCTCTTCTGATGGCTTCAATTTTCTCAGTGAAGTAGGAAGCAAGGCCCATTAGCTGAGGGTGGGTATGGGGAGAGGTAATTAGTTAAGTGAGAGAAGGAAAGGAACAGGAGCTAATGAATTGCCTGGCAGCATTCAGGACCCACTAAAGGTTCATGGTCATGAATTTAAGGTGAGACCAGTCTGCGTGGCTGTGTGTTGCTCTCCAGGCACATTCAGCTGCAGGGATGGAGGAGGAAGACAGTTGGATCTAACCAAGATTGGTTTCACCAAATAAGTTGGAGGAAATGAGAAAGGGGCAATGGAGTCAACAGCACATGACAGGATGTAATTATGATGACTGAGTATGGAATTCAAGGCCAGTAAGGAGAAGAATGAGGACACAAAAGGGTAAGAGACAGTGAAAATATGGAAGAGTCAATAGAGTATGGTCCTGCTGGCCAAAGGATTTCTCAGGCTGGAGTACCATAGAGAAAGAGAATGAGCTCGAAAAACTTTCGGTGGGGCAGTGGGGTGGAGAAGTGGTGTCGAGAGTCAGTGCATTAATTTGAGATTATAGAAGAGCTGTCACTGTGGACAAGGATAAGGTGCAGGAGTGAGTGGCTGAGGCTGAGGAGGATCAGCTAACTGGAGAAACCACAGCTGGTGAGCCATGCTAGAGGCAAAGATCCATGGGTCATGAGTGTTTGAAGCTGTGTTATGACCAAGAGTCCCAGAGAAAGTGCACAGTGAGAGGAGAACGGGGCTGAGCTCAGGGTCCCGGGGAGGCCAACGCTGGACAGAGGAAAGCAGTCAGGAAAAACGGGGGTCCTGGAAGCCCACAGAGAAACAATTTGAAGAAGAGAAAATTTGCCTACAGAATCAGATTCCTCAGAAAGGTCAAATAAGGTAAGGCCCAAACATTGTTCATCAGTCCTGAGAGTAACCATCATCAGTGATTTAATAGCAGCTGGTAGAGTGAGGAGTGAGGGGGAGGTAAAGAAAGTGAGGCAGCAAGTGTGGACTCCATCCTCTTTGAAGCAGCTTGGGAGCAAATCAAGCCAGCTGTTAGACTACATCTGAGAGCTAGTCCCCTATGGCTATAAGCTGAGCCTACTGACAGGTCCTTCCCTGGAAATGCAAAATAAGAAGAGAAAAGTACAAAAGTGACTTCACTGTTTTAAATCATGCAGATCAGCACACACATCTGTAAAACACTGTTGTCAAGACAACTGACAAAGCCTGGCAAACCCACCCCTCACTTCATTCCTCTCACCTTGTTCCGTGCCTGTGGGTACCTGCCTTCTTGCTGCTGCTGTTATCTGACTGTAATTTAGATGAGGACCTGCCCATTTCAGACCCAGTGAAGCCATCCTCATTTGGGGGTTGGATTATTGCCCATCTAAGGTGGCAGTGAAGAGGACCTGAGGTAATGCAGGAGATGAAGGGATAGCAGGGACCCTACACGCCAGATAGCCAGTCACAGTCCTACTGGGCACAGACAGCTTGAACATTTCAGCCACTCATTAAAATATAAATAGGTAGGTAGACAGGTACATATATAGATATATTTACATAGATAGAATAAATGATAGATCTCCTTTAAGGGCCTCCTACTTGCTTATTTGAGGAAATGAGAATGAAAGCATGAACCCCTTACTTTGTGGGATTGTTGGATCCTATATCCTTAGTAACCGCAAAGTATGCTAAGGGAAAACAAGGCCTTGCAAATAATATTTTAGTTATTCTAGCGGTTTTGGAAACTTCTTGACCATTGATTGGGTTTAAACTATAAATAAACCTATTTCACCTCAGTTACTGACAAAGGCAGATAAAAATAGGGTGACTTCAGGATGTCCAGTCACCCTGTAACTGTTACATGAAACATGAACATGAGTATGAAGTCCATGTCTGGGGTAGGCAAAGGACCCTAAGAAAGTCAGTAGATGAAAGCTGCCTGGGGATCTGAAATCAGATCGGCACTCTCTCTCTTTGATAGGTCAAAAGGTAAAGTAAACAGCCCACCATCACACACGAGTAAGTGCCAGAACCAGGATCAGACGTGTGTCTGTCTGACTGCCATGCTGGCAGCCAGCACAGCCCGGAGCCAGCTCCACGTGCATCTTGCTCTCTCCATCACTCCCCCAGGCGTACAGTCGGGGTGTCAGTGCATCCTCAGAGAGATGGGTGAATCAGCCCAGGAGCACCGGCAAGGAAGAACTCACATCTCTGGACATGAATGTCTGTCTCTCAGCCTAGAGCATCTAGACATTCCCAGCCAGTCTCTTCTGTTCTTAGGTGTGTTCAGTTTATACAATCATACTTACCACCTCATAAGTTTCAATAAAGCACCTTTAATAAAAAAATCTCCTCCCCTTCATTATGTCTTGTTACCTGCATGTCCCCATCCTTTCGAAATTGTCTTTAGTTGAACGTGCAGATTTTTTTCCATTTGTTAACCACAAGCTTGACTGTTGGACCACACGACAGGACATTGTCTTAGCTGGGGGCATACTGTTGCTTACATTCTTTTTTCCTTTTCACCTTTGGGCATTTGCTTCAAAAAGCCCGTTTGGGTCTCCCTGCTCACCTGGGGTCACATTTTCAGGCCATTTCCTCGGCGTCATCGGTCCTCTGTGTGCACCTGAGTTTTATGCGTGACAGCAATGGGTCATTAGTCCAATTAAGTCCGCAGCTATTTCAATGGCTCCTATAGGAGGAGGTGGAGCATGATACGTAATTTCAGCTTTTCTTGTGAGGAGTTTCAATCCTGCCATGAACAAAATCATTTTATCAGTTTTTAGTTTTGTTTTTTTTTTACTTGTCCCATTAAACTACAGAACTGGAACATACTTATGAATGGTTTCTTTCTGCTTTTACTTGAGTTCCTAACATAACAAAAACTGGTAATTAACTGGCTCAGAGACTTTTACAATAGCCTCTTTAAATAGACTCCAGCGAGCAGCACTCGCAGGCTGGCCACACAGCCCGCAGCGTGGCAGGGCGCCCGCTGGACCAGGCTGCCCGCAGGCCTTTGCCACCGCCCACACTATCCTGCTGGGCAGCGCCCTCCTCTCCCCAGTGTCACCCCCCAGCGAAGTCATGCCCTGTGCGTGCGGCTCTTCCCTCCCCTTCCCCAGCCGGGCTCCACACTGCCCCAAAACGCAGCTTCCCCAGCCTCACAGGGGCAGCTGGGGGTCTCCCACCTTTCCTGGAAATGTCGACACCAGGGCTCGGTCTACCGGCACATCGCCTTGATGATGGCACTCCCAGCCGGCGGCTGGTGAACCCCTGCTTCTCCTCCACTTCCCACTCCCAGCCTGGACAAGGACAATACCAATGTCTTTCTGCTGGTAATCCAGTCCGTTCAACAAATCCACACAAAAGCGCCCCAGCTGGACTTGCTGCTCCACACTTGCCCTCTCCCCCGGCTCCTTCCCCACAAAGCAGCCAGAATGCTGTCTGAGATGTATGTACCTAGAGTGCGTCTCTCCCTAGGGCTCCCATTGCCCTGAGGCTGGACCTCATTCCTGAGCAAGGGGGCACCGTCGGGCCATGCCTCCCCAACCAGCCTCATCTTTACCACCAGCCTCGCGTTCACTGCGCTCTCACCGCCCCACTGCCCCTCAAAGCCGAGCTCCTTTCTGCCTGGGACCTTGTGTCAGCAACTCCCTCAGCCTGCAGTGATCATCTATCTGCACAGGGATGACCTCTTCTGGCCTTCTGGTCTCAACTCAGAAGTCACCTCTTCTGGGAGCCCTTCTCCAGCCATTAATATCACACACACACACACACACACACACACACACACACACACACACACACACACACACACACACACACAAAACCAGTCATTCTATTGCATCCTCCAGTTTTATTTTTAATAAAAATCTTACTCTACAATTATTGCTACAATCCTTTGCTTACCTGTACCTGCATATCCCCCATAAGGTGGGAGCCCCTCTTGAGCAGGTACCTCATTTGTCTTGTCACAGCTACTGCACCTGGCACGTAATAGATGCTCAGGAAATGTTTCTCAAGTGAAGGTGTTTGTTACAGGAGCTGTGTGAGGCACTGAGACTGCAGCAATGACCACGTCCATGGACTCTGTCTCCATAGTCCAGAGGAGAAAACAAACAAGAAAATATCATCTAAACTCAAGAACTCTTTGAGATCACCACGACTGTGTGCTCTGCTGGAGCTCTGAGTGGGAGCAGAGTCCTGCCCTCGAGCTAAGAGACTGTGACATCTCCAGAGCAAGGATAGGTGTCCCGAGGCAGAGATTTGGTCCTGCAACAGCGTAACTGTGCCCTGAAACGGAACACCAAAAACCGAACTGAAAAGAGGGCGGTCCCCAGTTAAATACACCAATCCTGCTACTAACTCACCCCGCTGTGCAAATTTATTACAGCAGTCTCCAAATAAACAAGTCCTAAAACTAATCAGGAAGTGGAAAAACATAAAAATAATCCCCAGCCCACAACACACACCCATGAAAACAAGAAATAAATAAAAATGTTCTATATAAAACCCGTGGGGCCCAACTCTGTCCTCAATTAGTGGTGCAGGCTGCCAGCCGAAGTCAATGGAGGTTTTCAGTCCAATAATAGAGGCAGGATTTGGGGCCCACTATGCATTGAATTCATTTTTGGGTAATAAATCAGGAATGTCAAGTAGTTGTGTGTTGGCCTTGCTGACATGGTAATTAAACTGCACAGCACTGTCTTCCATGTTGAGATCCACTGGAGCTCACAGCAACCAAGGAGGTTCTGAAGTGTGTGCGTGTGTGTGTGTATGTGTGTAGAGAGCCCTGCATGGGCTGTGCAGACATCACTAAGGCGAGAGAGCCCTTCCAGCCAGAACCAGACTTATGCCTTCCTAGGACTGGCTACATAATCTATGGGATCCAGAGCAAGATGGAAATTCCCTGTGTTCAAAAATAATAAAAATTTCAAGGTGGTGATACCCAAGTGTAGGGTCCTCCTGAGCAGCCTCCTGAGTAGGCCTGCACAGGTGCACACCCGTAAGGCTGGCCCTGACAGTAGGTATAATTCTGGAAAGGAAGCCAGGGATCAGGTTAGAGCTCTCGCGCATCATCACAACCAACAATTTTTCAGTACTTCCTAAGTGCCAGGAACAGTTTTAAGTACTTTATGTACATTAACTCATTTATTCCACACAATAAGCCCATGAGATAACAAGCTTAATTATCTCTGTTTCATGTTGAAGAATCTGAGCTGCCCAGAGGTCATGAAGCTTGTAAGTGGCAGAGCTGAGATCTGAACCCATTGAATCTAGCTCTCTTAACCACCTTTTCTCCACATCAGTCATTGCACACGCCCTTTCATTTCCCTCATTCTGACACGCCTCTCACCCATACCTTCGGGGACAGATTCCCAACCCAATCAAGGGTTGTCTGAATTCAAATATTCACTTTGTGACCTGCTACTTCTGTGGCCTTTTTTTTTAGATAATTATTTTTTATTGAAGGGTAGTTGACGCACAGTATTACATTACATTAGTTTCAAGTGTACAACACAGTGATAAAACATTTATATACATAATTCTAGGTTCCAGCTATCACCCTACCAAGCTGTTACAATATATTGACTATATTCCTTATGCTATACATTACATCCCGGTTACTTATTTATTTTACCATTGGAAGTCTGTCCTTTTTTTTTTTTTTTTGTGAGGGCATCTCTCATATGTATTGATCAAATGGTTGTTAACGACAATAAAATTCTGTATAGGGGAGTCAATGCTCAATGCACAATCATTAATCCACCCCAAGCCTAATTTTCGTCAGTCTCCAATCTTCTGAGGCATAACAAACAAGTTCTTACATGGAGAACAAATTCTTACATAATGAATAAGTTACATAGTGAACAGTACAAGGGCAGTCATCACAGAAACTTTCGGTTTTGCTCATGCATTATGAACTATAAACAGTCAGTTCAAATATGAATACTCATTTGGTTTTTATACTTGATTTATATGTGGATACCACATTTCTCTCTGTATTATTATTATTTTTAATAAAATGCTGAAGTGGTAGGTAGATACAAGATAAAGGTAGAAAACATAGTTTAGTGTTGTAAGGGAGCAAATGTAGATGATCAGGTGTGTGCCTGTAGACTATGTGTTAATCCAAGCTAGACAAGGGCAATAAAACATCCACGTATGCAGAAGATTTCTCTCAGAACAGGGGGGGTGAGGTTCTAAGCCTCACCTCTGTTGATCCCCAGTTTCTCACCTGATGGCCCCCCTGCGACTGTGCCTGTCTTAGGTTGTTCCTCCCTTGAGGAATCTTACCCGTCTCTGGCTAACCAGTCATCTTCCGGGGCCATACAGGGAAATGTGAAGTTGGTAAGTGAGAGGGAAGCCTTAATGTTTGAAAAGGTTAGCTTTTTACTTCTTTGCATATTTATGCCCTGTGGCTTCTATGCCCAGCATTTGTCTTGAGGTATCTTTACCACTTGGAAGAATTATGATACTCGGTAAATTTGATATGAGGCACGAATTCTATTTAAGGGTTGTAATTAGGAAGGAAGAAGAAAAGCTATAGAAGTAGCAGGCGGAAGAAAACATGGGAAGATTGATTATTTCTTTGACATATCTTCTTGTAGAGTAACTTCAGCATGTATAGGTTTTAAGCTACTACTTAAATTGCGCAGACACATTAACATAATAGGAGTATAGTTACATAACCAAAGCATACCTGTAATTACCAGCCATCTCCAGTGAAACCAAGAAAACCAGTTAGGCACCTTAGGCATTTGTGAAAACTTATCTATGATATGGTGGATATTGTCCAACTGAACTTGAACAGTGAGAGAAATCAGACAAATTAAAACAACCCATTCCTGGGGAATGTTCACATCCCTTATGTTCTTTTAACAGTAAATAGTCTGTAGTTGTAAGATTTTGGAGCGCTACAATTTGCACTTCTCCTAATTCTTAGTTGAGTTCCAACAGTATAGATCCAGTCAAATTTGTTGTTTTACTGTATGCACAGGCCAGCTTAGATATCCCCTTCATTCCCATGGCAAGTCCAGGAGCTGGTGGGATGAGTGCATCTACAGCTGTAGCAGTGCGTGGATCTTTGTTGGGGTCTTTTGATGATCATCTTCTGGCATGAGTCTTCCAGAGAGTGCTGATGTTGGAAGTTCTCTTTCATATCGTATCTTAGTTCATTTTCGGGGTAGCCCAATTAGGCTTTGATCTTCTGTATAAACGCAAACAGACCCTTTGCCTACACTTTTATATGCCCTTTATACCCTTGTGTAGAACTCATTGGAGGTTACCACACAGGAACTGCCCTTTTTTTTGTTTGTTTGTTTGTTTTGTTTTGCTTTGTTTTTGGTATCACTAATCTACACTTACATGATGAATATTATGTTTACTAGGCTCTCCCCTATACCAGGTCTCCCCTATAAACCCCTTTACAGTCACTGTCCATCAGCATAGCAAAATGTTGTAGAATCACTACTTGCCTTCTCTGTGTTGCACAGCCCTCCCTTTTCTCCTACCCCCCCAATGCATGTTAATCTTAATACCCTCCTACTTCTCCCCTCCCCCTTGTCCCTCCCTACCCACCCATCCTCCCCAGTCCCTTTCCTTTTGGTACCTGTTAGTCCATTCTTGAGTTCTGTGATTCTGGTGCTGTTTTGTTCCTTCAGTTTTTCCTTTGTTCTTATATTCCACAGATAAGTGAAATCATTTGGTATTTCTCTTTCTCCGCTTGGCTTGTTTCACTGAGCATAATACCCTTCAGCTCCATCCATGTTGCTGCAAATGATTGGATTTGCCCTTTTCTTATGGCTGAGTAGTATTCCATTGTGTATATGTACCACATCTTCTTTATCCATTCATCTATCAATGGACATTTAGGTTGCTTCCAATTCTTGACTATTGTAAATAGTGCTGCGATAAACATAGGGGTGCACTGATCTTTCTCATACTTGATTGCTGCATTCTTAGGGTAAATTCCTAGGAGTGGAATTCCTGGGTCAAATGGTAAGTCTGTTTTGAGCATTTTGATGTACCTCCATACTGCTTTCCACAATGGTTGAACTAACTTACATTCCCACCAGCAGTGTAGGAGGGTTCCCCTTTCTCCACAGCCTCGCCAACATTTGTTGTTGTTTGTCTTTTGGATGGCAGCCATCCTTACTGGTGTGAGGTGATACCTCATTGTAGTTTTAATTTGCATTTCTCTGATAATTAGCGATGTGGAGCATCTTTTCATGTGTCTGTTGGCCATCTGTATTTCTTTTTTGGAGAACTGTCTGTTCAGTTCCTCTGCCCATTTTTTAATTGGGTTATTTGTTTTTTGTTTGTTGAGGCGTATGAGCTCTTTATATATTCTGGACATCAAGCCTTTATCGGATGTGTCATTTTCAAATATATTCTCCCATACTGTAGGGTTCCTTTTTGTTCTATTGATGGTGTCTTTTGCTGTACAGAAGCTTTTCAGCTTAATATAGTCCCACTTGTTCATTTCTGCTGTTGTTTTCCTTGCCCGGGGAGATATGTTCAAGAAGAGGTCACTCATGTTTATGTCTAAGAGGTTTTTGCCTATGTTTTCTTCCAAGAGTTTAATGGTTTCATGGCTTACATTCAAGTGTTTGATCCATTTTGAGTTTACTTTTGTGTATGGGGTTAGACAATGGTCCAGTTTCATTCTCCTACATGTAGCTGTCCAGTTTTGCCAGCACCACCTGTTGAAGAGACTGTCATTTCGCCATTGTATGTCCATGGCTCCTTTATCAAATATTAATTGACCATATATGTCTGGGTTAATGTCCGGATTCTCTAGTCTGTTCCATTGGTCTGTGGCTCTGCTCTTGTGCCAGTACCAAATTGTCTTGATTACTATGGCTTTATAGTAGAGCTTGAAGTTGGGGAGTGAGATACCCCCTACTTTATTCTTCTTTCTCAGGATTGCTTTGGCTATTCGGGGTCTTTGGTGTTTCCATATGAATTTTTGAATTATTTGTTCCAGTTCATTGAAGAATGTTGCTGGTAGTTTCATAGGGATTGCATCAAATCTGTATATTGCTTTGGGCAGGATGGCCATTTTAACGATATTAATTCTTCCTAGCCACGAGCATGGGATGGGTTTCCATCTGTTAGTGTCCCCTTTAATTTCTCTTAAGAGTGACTTGTAGTTTTCAGAGTATAAGTCTTTCACTTCTTTGGTTAGGTTTATTCCTAGGTATTTCATTTTTTTTGATGCAATTGTGAATGGAGTTGTTTTCCTGATTTCTCTTTCTGTTGGTTCATTGTTAGTATATAGGAAAGCCACAGATTTCTGTGTGTTGATTTTGTATCCTGCAACTTTGCTGTATTCCGATATCAGTTCTAGTAGTTTTGGGGTGGAGTCTTTAGGGTTTTTTATGTGCAGTATCATGTCATCTGCAAATAGTGACAGTTTAACTTCTTCTTTACCAATCTGGATTCCTTGTATTTCTTTGTTTTGTCTGATTGCCATGGCTAGGACCTCCAGTACTATGTTAAATAACAGTGGAGGGAGTGGGCATCCCTGTCTAGTTCCCGATCTCAGAGGAAATGCTTTCAGCTTCTCGCTGTTCAATATAATGTTGGCTGTC
The DNA here is from genome assembly GCF_030020395.1 of Manis pentadactyla. Lineage (NCBI taxonomy): Eukaryota > Metazoa > Chordata > Mammalia > Pholidota > Manidae > Manis > Manis pentadactyla. Next base: position 74,279,968 of record NC_080022.1, on the reverse strand, counting down.
GGTTTATCATAGATGGCCTTTATTATGTTGAGGTACTTGCCCTCTATTCCCATTTTACTGAGAGTTTTTAACATGAATGGATGTTGAACTTTGTCAAATGCTTTCTCAGCATCTATGGAGATGATCATGTGGTTTTTGTCTTTCTTTTTGTTGATGTGGTGGATGATGTTGATGGACTTTCGAATGTTGTACCATCCTTGCATCCCTGGGATGAATCCCACTTGGTCATGGTGTATGATCCTTTTGATGTATTTTTGAATTCGGTTTGCTAATATTTTGTTGAGTATTTTTGCATCTACGTTCATCAGGGATATTGGTCTGTAGTTTTCTTTTTTGGTGGGGTCTTTGCCTGGTTTTGGTATTAGGGGGATGTTAGCTTCATAGAATGAGTTTGGGAGTATCCCCTCCTCCTCTATTTTTTGGGAAACTTTAAGGAGAATGGGTATTATGTCTTCCCTGTATGTCTGATAAAATTCCAAGGTAAATCCATCTGGCCCGGGGGTTTTGCTCTTTGGTAGTTTTTTGATTACCACTTCAATTTCGTTGCTGGTAATTGGTCTGTTTAGATTTTCTGTTTCTTCCTGGGTCAATCTGGAAGGTTGTATTTTTCTAGGAAGTTGTCCATTTCTCCTAGGTTTCCCAGCTTGTTAGCATATAGGTTTTCATAGTATTCTCCAATAATCTTTGCATTTCTGTGGGGTCCATCGCGATTTTTCCTTTCTCGTTTCTGATACTGTTGATTTGTGTTGACTCTCTTTTCTTCTTAATAAGTCTGGCTAGAGGCTTATCTATTTTGTTTATTTTCTCGAAGAACCAGCTCTTGGTTTCATTGATTTTTGCTATTGTTTTATTCTTCTCAATTTTATTTATTTCTTCTCTGATCTTTATTATGTCCCTCCTTCTGCTGACCTTAGGCCTCATCTGTTCTTCTTTTTCCAATTTCGATAATTATGACATTAGACCATTCATTTGGGATTGCTCTTCCTTTTTTAAATATGCTTGGATTGCTATATACTTTCCTCTTAAGACTGCTTTTGCTGTGTCCCACAGAAGTTGGGGTTTAGTGTTGTTGTTGTCATTTGTTTCCATATATTGCTGGATCTCCATTTTGATTTGGTCATTGATCCATTGATTATTTAGGAGCGTGTTGTTAAGCCTCCATGTGTTTGTGAGCCTCTTTGCTTTCTTTGTACAGTTTATTTCTAGTTTTATGCCTTTGTGGTCTGAAAAGTTGGTTGGTAGGATTTCAATCTTTTGGAATTTTCTGAGGCTCTTTTTGTGTCCTAGTATGTGGTCTATTCTGGAGAATGTTCCATGTGCACTTGAGAAGAATGTATATCCCGCTGCTTTTCGATGTAGAGTTCTATAGATGTCTATTAGGTCCATCTGCTCTACTGTGTTGTTCAGTGCTTCCGTGTCCTTACTTATTTTCTGCCCAGTGGATCTATCCTTTGGGGTGAGTGGTGTGTTGAAGTCTCCTAGAATGAATGCATTGCAGTCTATATCCCCCTTTAGTTCTGTTAGTATTTGTTTCACATATGCTGGTGCTCCTGTGTTGGGTGCATATATATTTAGAATGGTTATATCCTCTTGTATGACTGAGCCCTTTATCATTATGTAGTGTCCTTCTTTGTCTCTTGTTACTTTCTTTGTTTTGAAGTCTATTTTGTCTGATATTAGTACTGCAACCCCTGCTTTCTTCTCACTGTTGTTTGCTTGAAATGTGTTTCTCCATCCCTTGACTTTTAGTCTGTACATATCTTTGGGTTTGAGGTGAGTTTCTTGTAAGCAGCATATAGATGGGTCTTGCTTTTTTATCCATTCTGTTACTCTGTGTCTTTTGATTGGTGCATTCAACCCATTAACATTTAGGGTGACTATTGAAAGATATGTACTTATTGCCATTGCAGGCTTTAAATTCGTGGTTATCAAAGGTTCAAGGTTAGCCTCTTTAGTATCTTACTGCCTAACTTAGCTCGCTTATTGAGCTGTTATATACACTGTCTGGAGATTCTTTTCTTCTCTCCCTTCTTGTTCCTCCTCCTCGATTCTTCATATGTTGGGTGTTTTGTGCTGTGCTCTTTCCAGGAGTGCTCCCATCTAGAGCAGTCCCTGTAAGATGTTCTGTAGAGGTGGTTTGTGGAAAGCAAATTCCCTCAGCTTTTGTTTGTCTGGGAATTGTTTAATCCCACCATCATATTTGAATGATAGTCGTACTGGATACAGTATCCTTGGTTCAAGGCCCTTCTGTTTCATTGTATTAAATATATCATGCCATTCTCTTCTGGCCTGTAGGGTTTCTGTTGATAAATCTGATGTTAGCCTGATGGGTTTCCCTTTATAGGTGACCTTTTTCTCTCTAGCTGCCTTTAACACTCTTTCCTTGTCCTTGATCTTTGCCATTTTAATTATTATGTGTCTTGGTGTTGTCCTTCTTGGATCCTTTCTGTTGGGGGTTCTGTGTATTTCCGTGGTCTGTTCGATTATTTCCTCCCCCAGTTTGGGGAAGTTTTCAGCAATTATTTCTTCTAAGATACTTTCCATCTCTTTTCCTCTCTCTTCTTCTTCTGGAACCCCTATAATACGGATATTGTTCCTTTTGGATTGGTCACACAGTTCTCTTAATATTGTTTCATTCCTGGAGATTCTTTTGTCTCTCTCTATGTCAGCTTCTATGCGTTCCTGTTCTCTGATTTCAATTCCATCAATGGCCTCTTGCATTCTATCCATTCTGCTTATAAACCCTTCCAGAGTTTGTTTCATTTCTGCGATCTCCTTTCTGGCATCTGTGATCTCCCTCCGAACTTCATTCCATTTCTCTTGTGTATTTCTCTGCATCTGTCAGCATGTTTATGATTCTTATTTTGAATTCTTTTTCAGGAAGACTGGTTAGGTCTGTCTCCTTCTCTGGTGTTGTCTCTGTGATCTTTGTCTGCCTGTAGCTTTGCCTTTTCATGGTGATAGGAATAGTCTGCATAGCTGGGACGAGTGACGGCTGGAAGAACTTCCCTTCTTGTTGGTTTGTGGCCCTCCTCTCCTGGGAGAACAGCGGCCTCTAGTGGCTTGTGCTGCGCAGCTGCGCGCAGACAGGGTTTCTGCTTCCTGCCCGGCTGCTATGGAGTTAATCTCCGCTGTTGCTGTGGGCGTGGCCTGGCTCGGGCAGCTACTCCAAAATGGTGGAGTCGCGTTGGAGCAGGAGCTGCTGGGAGGCTATTTATCTCCGTAAGGGGCCTCCCTGCTCCCTGCAGCCCAGGGGTTAGGGTGCCCAGAGATCCCAGGATTCCCTACCTCTGGATTAAGTGTCCCGCCCTGCCCCTTTAAGACTTCCAAAAAGCACCCGCCAAAACAAAACAACGACCACCAAAAGAAAAAAGAAAAAAATTTTTAAATTAAAAAAAAAAAAAAAATTTTTTTTAATTAAAATAAAAAAGGTGGTCGCTCGTTTTTCTTTATTCTCTGGTGCCAGCCTCAGGCCTCTGCTCACCGGTCTTTCTGCCCTGTTTCCCTAGTATTGGGGTCCCTATCCCTTTAAGACTTCCAAAAAGCACTCACCAAAACAAAACAGCAAAAAAGCAAAAAAAAAAAAAAATTGGTCGCGTGCTTTTCTTACGTCCTCCGGCGCCCGGCCTCCAGTGCCCGCTCACTGTTCTTGCTGCCCTGTTTTCCTAGTATCGAGTGCCCTGCACTCTGGCCCGGATGGCTGGGGCTGGGTGTTCGGCAGTCCTGGACTCCGTCTCCCTCCCGCTCTGCCTATTCTTCTCCCGCCGGGAGCTGGGGGGAGGGGCGCTCGGCTCCCGCAGGGCCGGGACTTGTATCTTACCCCTTTCGCGAGGCGCTGGGTTCTCTCAGGTGTGGATGTGGTCTGGATATTGTCCTGTGTCCTCTGGTCTTTCTTCTAGGAAGGGTTGTCTTTGTTATATTTTCATAGATACATCTTGTTTTGGGAGGAGATTTCCGCTGCTCTACTCACACCGCCATCTTCCGCCCCTCTCTTCTGTGGCCTTTTACAAGCTCCTTGATCACTCTAAGTGCAAGTTTCCTCATCTGAATACGAGTAGATTAAAATAGTGCCTATTTCATAGTATTGTGAGAACTTAACTGAGTTTATTAGAATAATGGGTCAGGTGCATAGAAAGCACTAATACATGTCAGCTACTGAAATTATTATTACTGCTGTTATTATTCTTAGCATACTTTACATAGAAAATTTCAAGCAAATTGCACTCACTTGCTCTTTTCTGGAATTTCTAAAGAGCAACTATAACCTATCACATTTTGCACAGGGATTTATACATTAGCCTAACAATAATAGTAAAAACAATAATACCTACCATAAGTTGAAAGTTATAATTAACCAGAAACTATACATAGATTTTGTCATATACTTTTTCAAAACCTAATGAAGGATGTCAAGATAGTTATACAGGGAAAAAATAGTGTTTTTAACAAATGATCTTAGGACAATTGGATATACATCTGTGTATATATAAAAGCTAAACTACAAAACTCTTGGAAGAAAACATAGGAGTAAATCTTCAAGCTCTAGGGTTAAGCAATGGTTTCTTAAATATGACACCAAAAGTACAAGTTACAAAAGAAATAATAAATTGGACTTCACCAAAATTAAAAGTTCTCATGCTTCAAATGACACCATCAAGAAAGTGAAAAAACAGTCCACAGAATAGAAAAAATATATTTTCAAATTATGTATCTGCTAAGGGGCTTGTATCCAGAATATATAAAGAACTCTTAACACTCAACAATAAAAAGAAAAATAGCCCATTTAAAAATCAGCAAAGCATTTTAACAAACGTTCCTCCGAAAATATATAGGTGGCCAATAAGCACATGATAAAATGTTCAAAGTCATTAGTCATTAGGGAAATGCAAACCAAAATCACAATGTGATACTATTCCACTAAAGCTAAAATCAAAAGGACACACAATAACAAGTGTTGTTGAGGATGTGAAGAAATTGCAATCCTCATTTATTGCTGGTAGGATTATAAAATGGTACAACTGCTTTGGAAAACAACCAGGCAGGTCCTCAGAAACGTACGCATGGAGTTTTCATATTATTCAGCAATTCCACTCCTAGGCCTGTATCCAAGAGAAATGAATACATGTGCACAAAATCTGGTACACGAATGTTCATAGCATTATTCATATAGCCCAAATGACCATGAATATAGCAAATGAATGGACAAACAAAATATAGTATATTCATACAATGAATGAAAATTATTTAGCAATAAAAAGGAATGAAGTATTGATATATGCTAAAAAATGGATGAATCTTGAAAACATTATGTTATGTGAAAGGAGCCAGTCACAAAAGAGCACATGTTGTATGATTCCATTTCTATGAAATGTCCAGAACAAACAAATTCATAGAGACAGAAAGTAGATCAGTGGTTGCCAGGGACTGGGGGAAATGAGAAAATGGGAAGTGACTACTGATGTGTATAGGTTTCTTTTGGGGTGATGAAAATGTTCTAGAATTACAGAGTGCTGTTGGTTACAGACCATAATATACTAAAAACCACTGAAATCACATTAAAATGGTAAATTTCATGGTATGTAAGTTATGTCACAATAAAGCTGTTTTTAAAAGTAAACCCCCAAATTCTAATGAGGTTAGTCTCATTTTCTCTCTCTTGTGGGCATAGAACTGAGGTTCAGAGTGGATAACTTTCTCAGGGTCAAAGAGCAAGGCAGTAGGGGCTTCTATTTAAGCTTCCATGCATCTCATTTCCACCTCTGTGCCCTAACTAAACTGCCTCTGAAGCCTTGAAAATGAAAAAAACCTCCTCTTCAAAAGAAGAAAAAGGTTCCAGACACAGCTGGCTTAGATCTAAGGTGACTTAATTCAGTCCTCATTTTCCCAAGTCCCTTTACTGCCGGTTTGGTCCTAGGTCGTGGGCAGATGGGTATGTGGCCAGGCACACAGAAGGCCTATGAAAGGTCATAAACCTTATGTCAGTGTGACCACCGACCCAGTCTGTGGTCCACTGGCTCCAATTGAGAAGTCTATCCCAAAAATCGATAATAATAGCAGAGATCCAGTTCAGTTGCTCACAAATCCCCATCCATCATTAGAACAGCAGAATGACAGCACCGGCCTTGCTGGGACCTAGTCTCACATTCACAGGCTTAATTCAAGTAGATGGCCTTTCACCCTTAATGACTCCCTATTTCGGAGCACTGAAGCTTCTCCTGAAGTAGAACCCAATATATACTCCTATTATTTATTATGCATAGTGTTTACTATATGCTGTATATCACAATTACCTGCTGACCTGCCTCCCTCTACTCCCTCTTCTGGCATGATTCTTAAGGAACAGACTGTGTTTTCTTCATTTTCAAATTTCCCACACCATGGAAACACCCCATCACTTATGAACAGAAGTTCTAGTACCATTTCCTGAGTGTACACTGTGCACCAGGCTCTGGGCTAAACTTCGATGAACCTGATCTTATTTTGATTCTCCCAAAACCCTGTGAGGTAGAGACTATCACTACCCCAATTTTACAGCTAGTAAATGGCAGCCCAATAAATCTCTTTGAATTTCTCTGGAATTTATTCTCAGTCAGTGTAAATATTCTTCTTTCTGGCTCACAGTCAGGGTAAAGACATGGGATATGCTTTCATTGATTTAGATCTTGTTGTATATACCTGGCAAACAGAGATGCTCGGCAGGTGGTGTCGACTGGAACATAACAGGCAAGAAGCACCCTCTTGGATTAGATCATAAACACCATCCCAGGGGTCAGCTACCTAAATTCTAATCTTTCCACTCAGAAGACAAGTTTATACAATTGTGTACTTGGGAATGACCTTTGTCAGAATTTCTATTACTATACTAAAGCAAAGTGAGAAATGGTGTTGTGTTTTTAAAATCTGAGTGATTTAGTTGAATGCCTTTCTTTCTCTTTTTGGTAGAGGCTGGAATGTCTTCCAACCATCTGGGGTTATTTTTCTAAGGGCTATGTCACCCACAGTCTGACAGTTTTCTGAACATAGGAGATTACCTTCAGTTACTGAGGCAAGTCTTTAAACATGGGACGTGTATTCCTCTATGCACAATTAGCCAGTTGAAGAATCTGAGGTGTTTTACTTACATCCCAAACATTCATAACATCAATTTTTATACTAGCTACCCGGTTCAAAATCCTTCAGCCCAGACATGAAAGGGGATCCCCTCAAGTTCTTCCTTTGTGCTGTCAGCCATGGACAGGATTCCCACCCCTTTATCATCCCTCCTCAGCACTCAAAAGGCCTGTTTTAATGGGCCTTCCAGTTTTAACTTCACACTTGGGGACAGAATCGAAGACATCGGTTCTCACTGGCATGGACACGAGAAGAGCTGCGTAAGCATGAGATATCCAGTGGCCGCCTTCTGCTGTCTTGACCCAATGCTCTTCTACCCACCATGCAAACAGGTCACCCAGGCTTGGCTGCTCTTTCCTGTTCTCACCTTATCTTCCCCACCTGGAAAGAGGGATTTTCTTGTTGTAGGGATGGAGTTTTTAGAGGGAAGGGGGATATTTCTATTTTTGTGTCAGTTTTAACTTGGGATATGTGTTTGTTTTGCTTTATTTCATTCAACAGAGGAAGGTGTATGAAATGGAATTTCCTTTTTCTTTAAGGATTAACCTCTTTTCTTGCACCAGCCTCTCTTTCACCTCCTGGAGTTCCATCTTTCCTAATCTTATCTCCAGTATCCCCCTACTACCACCTGGCTATGTTAAGCCTCCATGTGGCCCAAGGATAAAAGTAGGGAGATAGGAGAAGAAAAGGTTTGATGTCAGCTAAGACCCAAGCTTCCTGGTTCATTTGGAGAAGCTTCTCCAAATGGAAACTAGAGTTTCCATGACAACTAGAGTAATCTAGATGCTAGCCAAGGGCCTCCCAGTTCTTTGTGGATATGAAGAAAATTGTCCAGCACCCACCTCACCCATCCTATGGCCTTTGAAAACCTGATGCTCTGCTACCAATTTCTTCTCATTCCAAGGGCCCCTCCTCAAGGACGTTGGCTCCAGCTGCCTCCATCACACAGCTGTCAGTCCCAGAATGGAATCTAGTACCTCCTTCATTTTCCATAAGCAAAATATAAAAATCCATCCCTCAACTCTTTCACAGGATTATAAACATTATCAAAATGTCCAAGGCAGGTTTACACACTCTCTCTCTCCTCCTCACCTACCTCTTAGATGTCGCTCACCCAGGCCCAAACTTTACTCCATTTATCACGCACTCCATTTATCACCCCCTGCAGCCTGCCAGCCAGTCCAGACACCTCTCCCCAAACAGCCATCAAGGCATCACTTTAAACCAAAGACACTTTTCCCTACAAAGAACTCAGTTGCCGATTATAAGAATAATAAAATTCTCTCTGTCCAGTTACCCTGGGAAACCCTGGGATTGTTCATAAAATGGGAAGAGGTCATGTTCTGATGAGAGGCTGTTGGGAGCAAAGATGAAGCTAGGTAATGGGGAGAAAGCAATTCACTCCTGAGTCCTGGGTAGGCCCTGCTGCACAAATGGGGGCATTTAAGAGCTCAGCCTCTGAACTTTGGGACCCTGGCGTCTTATGTGAGGCTTCAGGTGCTCTGCTTCCCTCAGCACCATGCCTCCACTGCAGCCCTGGGAGCTGATCTCAGCAGCAACACAGTGCTCACTCACTGTAGGCGAGGAATGTGTGGGGTTCAAGTCCTGATTGAGCACGTAGTTAGCTATGTGAGCAGAAGCAACTTTCTGAGTCTCAGTTTGAGTCTCAACATCTTCCCCTATCAACAGGAGGTGGCAAAACCTGCCTTTTAGGGGTCTTTGAGGACTAGAGACAATCTACAAGGGGTGCAGTTCCTGACACATAGCAGTGCTCAGTAAAGGGCAGCTGGTTCTGGACATGAATCACTTACAGTTAATTATCATTACAAACAATAATACAAGTAATATACCACATTAATTTTGTTGTAACTTTTATTGAACAATGATCGGTGATATATTGGTAAATATATACCACTTATGATAATTAAGTTACAACCGAATGGGGGAAGGTGGAAGGGCAGCCTGATCTGCAGCATTTGCTGACTTCTATGGTGTCAATACTCCCACCATGGTCAACTTCAAGCTACTGACGGGACATCACTGAGCCCCAAGTCAGGAACAGAGGAGGGCCATGAAGAACCACGTGAATGGCTCCAGCACATTGGTGATTGTAACACTAGTCAAGTCTGTTCAGATATGTTGAGATATCACACATCAGTACTTACGAATTACAGTCATGCATGTACAGTTAAAAAAGAGAAAATATTGTATGATATTCCTACTAAAGCAAGAATAGCCTCTTTCCAGGAAGAAGTTATTGCTCCTTTGGATCTCCATATTCTCTCATATCCACTCTGTCACTTCTTGTTAGCATTTGTGTTTTCATTTTTTTAAAAAGAAAACCCATAGCCAAAGCAAACCTGAGAAGGAAGAATAAAGTGGGGGGTATTACACTCCCCGACTTCAAGCTCTACTACAAAGCCACAATAATCAAGACAATTTGGTACTGGCACAAGAACAGACCCATAGACCGATGGAATAGACTAAAGAGCCCAGATATAAACCCAAGCCTATATGGTCAACTAATATATGGTAAAGGAGCCATGGATATAGAATGGGGAAATGACAGCCTCTTGACTACATCAAGCTAAAAATCTCCTGTACAGCAAAGGACACCATCAGTAGAACAAAAAGGCATCCTACAGTATGGGAGAATATATTTATAAATGACACATCCTACAAGGGGTTAACATCTAAAATATATGAAGAACTCAACACCTCAACACCCAAAAAGCAAATAACCCTATTAAAAAATGGGCAGAGGATATGAACAGACACTTCTCCAGAGAAGAAATTCAGATGGCCAACAGGCACATGAAAAGATGCTCCACATCACTAATTATAGGGAAATGTAAATTAAAACCTCAATGAGATATCACCTCACACCAGTTAGGATGGCCAACATAGAAAAGACTAGGAACAACAAATGCTGGCGAGGATGTGGAGAAAAGGGAACCTTCCTATACTGCTAGTGGGAATGTAAACTAGTTCAACCATTGTGAAAAGCAATATGGAGGTTCCTCAAAAAACTAAAAATACAAATACCATTTAACCCAGTAACTCCACTTCTAGGAATTTACCCAAAGAAAAACAACTTCTCAGATTCAAAAAGACATATGCACCCCTATGCTTATCGCAGCACTATTTACAATAGCCAAGATACGGAAGCAACCTAAGTGTCCATCAGTAGATGAATGGATAAAGAAGATGTGGTACATATACATGATGGAATACTATTCAGCCACAAGAAAGAAACAAATCCTACCATTTGCAACAACATAGATGGAGCTAGAGGGTATTATGCTCAGTGAAATAAGTCAGGCAGAGAAAGACAAATACCAAATGATTTCCCTCATTTGTGGAGCATAACAACAAAGCAACACTGAAGTAACAAATAGCAGCAGACTCACAGACTCCAAGAAGGGTCTAGCGGTTACCAAAGGGGAGAGGGGTGGGAGGGCAAGTGGGGAGGGAGGGAGAAGGGGATTGTGGGGTGTCATGATTGGTGCACATGGTGTGTGGGGGGTCACAGGGAAGACACTGTAGTACAGAGAAGGCAAATAGGGACTCTGTGGCATCTTACTACACTGATGGACAATGACTGCAATGGGGTATGTAGGGGGATTCAGTGATAAGGGGGAATGTAGTAACCACATTGTTTTTCTTGTGAAACCTTCATAAGAGTGTATATCAATGATACCTTAATAAAAAAAAACCCTAAGGGGTGTGTGTGTGTGCAGGTACACATGCACATGGGCATACAAGTCCTGAGCTTTTCCACCATCTTCCCTTTCAACATAAATATGCATTATGCTTGAAAATCAGCCTTGAATAAACTGAACTCTTCTAATAGCTTGTAACATCAATTTAATGATAGATAAAATAAAGGAAACTTACATTTTCTTTCATTTAACCACTAAGCCCTTTTAACTGTTTTTATTTTTTAGAAAAATTTTTCCCTGTAATTACCAATATATTTCCATCACCCTAGGAAATAAAAAGGCTCCCTTCAGGGGTATCTTTAACACCTGTAAAACCCCCAGATGTTAGAATGAGTCCATAAGAGCTAGAGAGGGAAGCACTTGTTTTATAGTATGGCAGCTTCTCAGTTTGCTTTTTATTTTTTATCTCCTTACATTGTATTTTTGATTAGTACTGGATAAATCATGTTTGGATTAAGAATCCCTACTGTATGATTATACTCAACATTCCTGCTGTCAGTTTCCCAGACTCAACACTTAATGAAACTCTCTCTATGTGTCAACATAAGAATCATGACAATCATATATAGAACAGGAAGGGGTCTGAAAGGTCATCTCACTCCCACTTTTACTTTTAAAAGGAACAAATTGAGGTCCAGAATGATACCATGATTTGCTCACGTGGGGTTGTATAGACTTTTACACTGCTCTAGACTGCCACAGCTCTCCCCACCCTCCATGCCCTCATCCCCCTACACACACTGTGAGATGTAGTCACAAAATTCAGCAGAAACTAAAACACTGGGTATACCCCAAAAATGCAAAAGTAGGAATTTTAATAATCATTAGTTTATTCAACAAATATTTATTGGACACTGACTATATGATGGGTACCACCATTTTGATACTAAATATGTTTTTTTCTACCCATCGCTGTATTTATTATTTCACCTAAAAAAATGGAATTATGCTATATAAGCATTGTCCAATAGATTTTTCTGCAGTGATGGGAATGTTCTATGCATGCACATCCACCAGCCACATATGGCTACTACAGACTTGAAATGTGGTTAGCATGACTGAGGACTGCATTTTAATTTTAATTAATTTAAATAACCACATGTAGTTAGTGGCTACCATAGTGGACAGCACAGTGCTACACATTTTGGTTTTTTACTTAGAGTATCCTGGACATTTATTTTTTTTTGAATACTTTTATAAATTTTGAAATCATCTCACAGAGAAGTTCCAGTTAAAATACAAAAAAAGTTTTTCCCCTGAGCCATTTGAGAGTAATGTTACTCTCATCACAATGTACTTGCTTATTTCCTTCAAACAAGTACATTCCCTTACATAGCCATAATGCAGCCATCACAATCAGAAAATGATCATTGACACACTACAACCATCAAATCCTCAGAGCCCATTCACATTTTTCCAGTTGTCCAAATAATGGCCTTTACAGCAAAGAGTCCAGTTCATAATCATGCATTGTACTTCGATTTCTTTCTGGTACAGTTCTCAGCTTTTCTTTGACATTCATGACCTTGACACCGTTTTGGGGTTTTTTTTTATGCTTACCTCTCTTTTTTCTTTTAAGGTGTCATTGATATACACTCTTATGAAGGTTTCACATGAAAAACATTGTGTTACTACATTCGCCCATATTATCAAGTCCCCCCCACACCCCACTGAAGTCACTGTCCATCAGTGTAGTAAGATGCCACAGAGTCACTACTTGTCCCCTCTGCAACACTTTCTTCCCTGTGACCCCACACACACCATGTGTGCCAATCATAATACCCCTCAATCCCCTTCTCTTTCCCACCCACCACCCTCACCATCCCTCCCCTTTGGTAACCACAAGACCCTTCTTGGAGTCTGTGAGACTGCTGCTGTTTTATTCCTTCAGTTTTGCTTCATTGTTAGACTCCACAAATGAGGTAAATCATTTGTTATTTCTTCTTCTCCACCTGGCTTATTTCACTGAGGATAAAACCCTCTAGCTCCATCCATGTTGTAAATGGTAGGATTTGTTTTCCTCTTATGGCTGAATAGTATTCCATTGTGTATATGTACCACTTCTTTATCCATTCATCTACTGATGGACACTTGGGTTGCTTCCATTTCTTGGCTATTGTAAACAGTGCTGCAATAAACATAGGGATGCATATGTCTTTTTGAATCTGAGATCTTGCTTTCTTTGGGTAAATTCCTAGGAGTGGAATTCTTGGGTCAAATGGTATTTGTATTTTTAGTTTTTTGAGGAACCTCCATATTGCTTTCCACAATGGCAGAACTAATTTGCATTCCACCAGCAGTGTAGGAGGGTTCCCCTTTCTCCACAACCTCGCCAACATTGTTGTTGTTCACCTTTTCGATGCTAACTGGTGTGAGGTGATATCTCATTGTGGTTTTAATCTGCATTTCCCTGATAATTAGTGATGTGGAGCATCTTTCCATGTACCTGTTGGCCATCTGAATTTCTTCTTTGTTCATATGCTCTGCCCATTTTTTAATAGGGTTACCTGCTTTTTGGGTATTGACTCATGTGAGTTCTTTATATATTTGGATGTTAACTCCTTGTCAGATATGTCATTTACAAATATATTCTCCCATACTGTAGGATGCCTTTTTGTTCTACTGATGGTGTCCTTTTCTGTACAGAAGCTCTTTAGTTTGATGTAGTCCCATTTGTTCATTTTTGCTTTTGTTTCCCTTGCCCAAGGAGATGCATTCAGGAAAAAGTTGCTCATGTTTATATTCAAGAGAGTTTTGCCTATGTTTTCTTCTAAGAGTTTTATCATTTCATGACTTACATTCAGGTCTTTGATCCATTTTGAGTTTACTTTTGTGTATGGAGTTAGACAATGATTAAGTTTCATTCTCTTACATGTAGCTGTCCAGTTTTGCCAACACCATTGCTGTCATTTCCCTATTCTATCTCCATGGCTCCTTTATTGTATATTAATTGACCATATATGCTTGGGATTATGTCTGGGCTCTCTAGTCTGTTCCATTGGTCTATGGGTCTGTTCTTGTTCCTGTACCAAATTGTCTTGATTACTGTGGCTTTGTAGTAGAGCTTGAAGTCAGGGAACATAATCCACCCGGCTTTATTCTTCCTTCTCAGAATTGTTTTGGCTATTCAGGGTGTTTTGTGGTGCTATATGAATTTTAGAACTATTTGCTCTTGTTTGTTGAAGAATGCTGTTGGTATTTTCATAGGGATTGCATTGAATCTGTAGATTGTTTCAGGCAGGATGGTCATTTTGACAATATTAATTCTTCCTATCTGTGAGCACAAAATGTGTTTCTATTTATTGGTATCTTCTTTAATTTCTCTCATGAGTGTCTTCTGGTTTTCAGGGTATAGGTCTTTCACTTCCTTGGTTAGGTTTATTCCTAGGTATTTTATTCTTTTTGATGCAATTGTGAAAGAAATTGTTTTCCTGATTTCTCTTTCTGCTAGTTCATCATTAGTGTATAGGAATGCAACAGATTTCTGTGTATTAATTTTGTATCCTGTAACTTTGCTGAATTCAGATATTAGATCTAGTAGTTTTGGAGTGGATTCTTTAGGGTTTTTTTATGTACAGTATCATGTCATCTGCAAACAGGGACAGTTTGACTTCTTTCTTGGCAGTCTGGATGCCTTTTATTTCTGTGTTGTCTGATTGCTGTGGCTAGGCCCTTCAGAACTATGTTGAATGAAAGTGGGGAGAGTGGACATCCTAGTCTTATTCCCAATCTTAAAGGAAAAGCTTTCCACTTCTCCCTGTTAAGTATGATGTTGCCTGTGGGTTTGTCATGTATGGCCATTATTATGTTGAGTACTTACCCTCCATACCCATTTTGTTAAGAGTTTTTATCATGAATGGATGCTGAACTTTGTTGAATGCGTTTTCAGCATCTATGGAGATGATCATGTGGTTTTTTTCCTTCTTTTTGTTGATGTGGTGTATGATGTTGATGTATTTTCGAATATTGCACCATCCTTGCATCCCTGGAATAAGTCCTACTTGATCATGATGAGCGATATTTTTGATGTATTTTTGAGTTGATTTGCTAATATTTTGTTGAGTATTTTTGCATCTTTGTATATCAGGGATATTGGTCTGTAATTTTCTGTTTTTTGTGGTGCTTTGCCTGGTTTTGCTATTAGAGTGATGCTGGCCTCATAGAATGAGCTTGGAAGTATTTCCCCCCTATTCTACTTTCGGAAAACTTTAGGGAGGATGGGTATTAGTTCTTCACTAAATGCTTGATATAATTCAGCAGTGAAGCCATCTGATCCAGGATTTTGTTCTTAGGTAGTTTTTTTTTTTTTTTTTTATTGAAGGGTAGTTGACACACAGTATTACATTACATTAGTTTCAGGTGTACAACACAGTGATTCAACATTTATATACATGATAATTCTAGGTACCAGCTATCACCATACCAAGTTGTTACAATATTTTGACTATATTCCTTATGCTATACATTACATCCCGGTTACTTATTTATTTTACAATTGGAAGTGTGTACTTTTTTTTTGGTTGTTGTTGTTAGGGCATCTCTCATATTTATTGATCAAATGGTTGTTAACAACAATAAAATTCTGTATAGGGGAGTCAATGCTCAATGCACAATCATTAATCCACCCCAAGCCTAATTTTCGTCAGTCTCCAATCTTCTGAAGCATAACGAACAAGTTCTTACATGGAGAACAAATTCTTACATAGTGAATAAGTTACATGGTGAACAGTACAAGGGCAGTCATCACAGAAACTTTTGGTTTTGCTCATGCATTATGAACTATAAACAGTCAGTTCAAATATGAATACACCTTTGATTTTTATACTTGATTTATATGTGGATACCACATTTCTCTCTTTATTATTTTTAATAAAATGCTGAAGTGGTAGGTAGATACAACATAAAGGTAGAAAACATAGTTTAGTGTTGTAAGAGAGCAAATGTAGATGATCAGGTGTGTGCCTGTAGACTATGTGTTAATCCAAGCTAGACAAGGGCAATAAAACATCCACGTATGCAGAAGATTTCTCTCAGAACAGGGGGGGTGAGGTTCTAAGCCTCACCTCTGTTGATCCCCAATTTCTCACCTGATGACCCCCTGCGACTGTGCCTGTCTTAGGTTGTTCCTCCCTTGAGGAATCTTACCCATCTCTGGCTAACCAGTCATCTTCCGGGGCCATACAGGGAAATGTAAAGTTGGTAAGTGAGAGAGAAGCCTTATTGTTTGAAATGGTTAGCTTTTTATTTTTTTGCATATTTATGCCCTGTAGCTTCTATGCCCGGCATTTGTCTTGAGGTATCTTTACCACTTGGAGGAGTTATGATACTCGGTAAATTTGATATGAGGCACAAATTCTATTTAAGAATTCGTTGTAATTAGGAAGGAAGAAGAAAAGCTATAGAAGTAGCAGGCGGGAGAAAACATGGGAAGATTGATTATTTCTTTGACATATCTTCTTGTAGAGTAACTTCAGCATGTATAGATTTTAAGCTACTACTTAAATTGCGCACACACATTAACATAATAGGAGTATAGTTACATAACCAAAGCATACCTGTAATTACCAGCCATCTCCAGTGAAACCAAGAAAACCAGTTAGGCACCCTAGGCATTTGTGAAAACTTATCAATGATATGATGGTTATTATCTAACTGAATTTGAATAGTTTGAGAAAAATCAGACAAATTAAAACAACCCATTCCTGGGCACTGTTCACATCCCATATGTTCTTTTAACAGTAAATAGTCTGTAGTTGTAAGATTTTGGAGCGCTACAATTTGCACTTCTCCTAATTCTTGGTTGAGTTCCAACAGTATAGATCCAGTCAAATTTGTTGTTTTACTGTAGGTAGTTTTTTGATTACCAGTTCCATTTTATTACTGGTAATTGGTCTGTTCAAATTTTCTGTTTCTTTCTGGGTCGGCCTTGGAAGGTTGTATTTTTCTAGGAAGTTGCCCATTTCTTCTAGGTTATCCAGTTTGTTAGCATATAATTTTTCATAGTATTCTCTAATTACTCTTTGTATTTCTGTGGTGTCTATAGTGATTTTTCCTTTCTCATTTCTGATTCTGTTTATGTGTGTAGACTCTTTTTTTCTCCATATGTCTGGCTAGGGGTTTATCTATTCTGCTTATTTTCTCAAAGAACCAGCTTTTGGTTTCAGTGATTCTTTCTATTGTTTTATTCTTCTCAAATTTAGTTATTTCTGATCTAATCTTTATGCCCCTCCTTCTACTGACTTTGGGCCTCATTTGTTCTTCTTTTTCTATTTTCATTCTTTGTGAGTTTAGACTGTTCATATGGGATTGTTCTTCTTTCCTGAAGTAAGCCTATATTGCAATATACTTCCCTCTTAGCATGGCCTTCGCTGCATCCCACAGATTTTTGCGGTGTTGAATTATTGTCATTTGTCTCCATATATTGCTTGATCTCTGTTTTTATTTGGTCATTGATCCATTGATTATTTGGGAATATGTTGTTAAGCCTCCATGCATTTGTGGGCTTTTTTGTTTTCTTTGTGTAATTTATTTTTAGTTTCATACCTTTGTGGTCTGAGAAGCTGGTTGGTACAATTTCAATCTTTTTTAATTTACTGAGACACTTTTTGTGACCTAGTATATGATCTATTCTTGAAAGTGCTCCATGTGCACTTGAGAAGATAGTGTATCCTGCTGCTTTTGGGTGTAGAGTTCTGTAGATGTCTGTTAGGTCCATCAATTCTATTGTGTTGTTCAATGCCTCTGTGACCTTACTTATTTTCTGTCTGGTTGATCTGTCCTTTGGAATGAGTCATGTGTTGAAGTCTCCTAAAATGAATGCATTGCATTCTATTTCCTCCTTTAATTCTGTTAGTATTTGTTTCACATATGAAGGAACTCCTGTGTTGTGTACATAGATATTTATAATAGTTATATCCTCTTGTTGGACTGACCCCTTTATCATTATCTAATGTCCTTCTTTGTCTCTTGTGACTTTCTTTGTTTTGAAGTCTATTTTGTCTGATACAAGTACTGCAACTCCTGTTCTTTTCTCCCTATTAGTTGCATGAAATATCTTTTTCCATCCCTTCACTTTTTAGTCTGTGTATGTCTTTGGGTTTGAAGTGAGTCTCTTGTAGGCAGCATATAGATGGGTCTTGTTTTTTTATCCATTCAGTGATTCTATGTCTTTTGATTGGTTCATTCAGACAATTTACATTTTTAGGATGCCTATTGATAGGTATGTATTTATTGCCTTTGCAGGTTTTAGATTCATGGTTACCAAAGGTTCAAGGGTAACTTCCTTACTATGTAACAGTCTAACTTAACTCACTTAGCATGCTATTACAAACACAATCTAAAAGCTTTTTTCTTCTTCCCTTTTCTTTCTCCTCCATTCTTTGTATATTAGGTATCATATTTTATACTCGTCTATCCCTTGACTGACTTTGGGGGTGGTTGATTTGATTTTTCATCTGCTTAGTAATTAGTTGGTCTACTTTCTTTACTGTGGTTTTATTTCCTCTTGTAACACCTATTTAGCCTTAGGAATACTCCCATCTATAGCAGTCCCTCCAAAATGCACTGTAGATGTGGTTTGTGGGAGGTAAATTCTCTCAGCTCTTGCTTATCTGGAAATTGTTTAATCCTCCCTTCAAATTTAAATGGTAATCTTGCTGGGTAGAGGCCCTTTTGCTTCATTGCATTAAATATATTATGCTGCTCCCTTCTGGCCTATAAGGTTTATGTTGAGAAGTCTGGTGATAGCCTAATGGGTTTTCCTTTGTATGTGATCTTTTTTCTCTCTCTGGCTGCTTTTAATACTCTGTCTTTATCCTTGATCTTTGCCATTTTAATTATTATATGCCTTGGTGTTGTCTTCCTTGGGTCCCTCTGTTGGGATATCTGTGCACTTCCATAGCCTGGGAGACTGTCTCCTTCCCCAGATTGGGGAAGTTTTCAGCAACTACCTCCTCAAAGACACTTTCTATCCCTTTTTATCTCTTCTTCTTCTTCTGATACCCCTATAATGCAAATATTGGCCCATTTGGATTGGTCACACAGTTCTCTCAATATTCTTTCTTTCCTAGAGATCCTTTTTTCTCTTTGTGCCTCACCTTCTTTGTATTCCTCTTCTCTAATTTCTATTTCATTTACTGTCTCCTCTACTAGATCTAATCTGCTTTTAAATCCCTCCATTGTATGTTTCATTACAGATACTGTAGTCTTCAATGTTTGCAACTCATTACTGAATTTGTCCCTGAGTTCTTGAATATTTTTCTGTACCTCTGTGGGCAGGTTTATGATTTTTATTTTGAAATCTCTTTCAGGAAAATTGATGAGTTCAGTTTCACTTCATCCTCTTTCTGGCATTTGTTGGATTTTGGTTTGACCAGGTTCATTTGATGTTTCATATTTGTAGGTGGCTCCCTCTAGTGCCCAGAAGCTCTACTCTCTGGAGCTGTTCAGTCCCTGGAGTGGTGGTGGCAGTTGCAGGGGAGTGGTGCTGGTGTCTGTTTAGTTGGAAAGAGGTCTTTCCTGCTTTCTGGCTGCAGTGACTGCCTCCACTGCCAGAGCCAGTAGGCCAAGCATACAGGGAGAAGCCTCTATGCTCTGCACTTGTAGCTGCCATAGGCAGGGCCACCCCCTCGCTGGCCTGGTACAATAGCAGAGACAGCCAGTTTGTGAGCTGGTGCCACCAGGAGGAAGGCGCAGCAGGCTATGTATCACAGTGAGGAGCTTCGGAGCTGTGTAGCCAGCCAGGGGGATGGAGAACCTGAAGCTCTTAAAAGTTCCCAACCTGCTGGGCAGAGTGCACCTGGACAATTTCGTCCACTTGTCCTTTCTCCTGAGCAGCAAGCTCAGTGCAATTCTTGCCCCTTTTGCAGCCCTCTTGCTGTTAGGAAATCTCTCAGACTGCCCGCCTTTTTGTCCCAGAGTTTCCAGATGTAGATCCCTGTTTTCCACAAGTGGCTGGAATCTCAGTCTTTCCAAGTATTACTTGTCTTAGCTTTCCAACCCCACTAATCTCCAGAGCACCATGCAATGTAGGTTCGTGCTCCCAGAGCAGATCTCCAGGGCTGGGTATTCAGCAGTGCTAGGCCTCCACCCCCTCCCTGCTCTGTTTCTCTTCCTCCCTTTGGTGAGCTGGGATGGAGGAAGGGCTTGGGTCCCTCCAGATCATAGCTTTGGTACTTAACCCTTTTCCTTGAGGTCTGCTGGTTTCCCCAGGTGTAGACAGTCTGCTGCAGCCTTCTTTCCTGTTACTCTTTCAGTATTTGATGTAATTGCTATATTTTCATATTATATGTGCTTTTGGTAGGAGGATTCTGTCTCACCTCTCACAGTGCTATCTTTAATCCTCTTCCAATACTATATATTTTTAAGCTTATGATAGGTACTCTTTTCCTGAAGCTCCTACATTGTTAAAGTAACATGCAGTCTTCTCAGATGGAAATAAAGGATGCTTTGTAGACATACCCATTTTGTTCACCAGAAACTTGACAGCAAGATACCAGGAGGTTCAGATTTACATCTGTAACAACAGCTAGGAATTTTCTCTCTGTTTTTGTTACCTCTGGACTTTATAAAGACAACAGATATTTTGCTAAAATGATCAAACATGTACTATGGAAGAACACACTATGGCTTGCTAGGCAATTAACTGAAACACCATTAGGAACCATAAATTGCTAAACTCTTACCCCTGAGTCATGCTGCTAAAAGGAAGAGACTAGTTTATTGAATTAGACAGTCCTAGGAACATACCTAGCTCCAGCACTTACCTGCTAGGTGAACTTCAGCAAGTTAGTCCACTTCTCTGAGTCTCCATTTCCTCATCTGAAAAGATGGGAATAATTCCACTTAGTTCAAAGGCTTGTCAGGAGATAAAGCATAACCATGTATGTAAAGCCTCTAGCGCAGCACCCCACCAGATGATCACCCTGCACACATGAGCTCCCTTTCCTTTCATCTTCCTTACTTCCTAGATGGAAGGGCAGAGGATGGGAGAAAGAAAATTCAGTATCCACAGGAGAGAATGGATGCAAAAGTAAAGGAGGTGGGGGGATGGAAAAAGAACAGCTTAGATATGGGACCCAAGGAATAAGAAAGGGAGAGACTGCCAATGAAGCAGAGGTCAGGCTATAAGAGCCCTCCTCAGGCAATGCTAACCCAAGCAATTTCAGAAGGCTTTGTGGGAGCTTCAGGCCTCCTCTGACCTAATTTTAAAGGTCACATGGTATCAGTTCCACTGTATATCATTGAATACAAGCAAGTCCAGATTCAACAGAGGGAAATTAGATTCCTTCTTGGGGTCAGAGTACAAAGTCACATTTTAGAAGACATGTGGGTTGGGGACATCATTGCAAAATAAGATCTACAATTGGGAACTTGAGATAAAATCTCCAGTTGCCTCCCCATGGTATGGAAAAATATCCAGTTATACAGCTTTAAGGCCAAGAGTGCTTTTGTCACCACTGAGAGATTCTTCACCCTTATCTGAAGTTGGTTGTTCATTCATTTCAATCCTAGAATACCTACTTCATGCCAGCCCAGTCAGAGGTTAACAGATGACTCTGGCAGAGCCATCAGGGTAGCAGTTTGGGTTCTAAAATAACATTTGGACCTAAAAAAAATATTTGGAAATGTAATGATATGGAGAAAATTCATTTATCAGAAGTCCTCTAAGGAAGCATATTATGTATCATTGGAGTAAATGGCTCAATAAGATCCCAGAGGCAGGAAATGATACTCAGGAAAGAGCATATTTAAGTAAGAATAGAGGGGAACTGAAGTGTTTTCTCGGGAGGGTGAGTCCGGCTAACTTAGAACTTTTGCTTTCCTGGGTGAATTATGCAAGCTTGGGTCAGAGCTGAATGGCTCATGAGAGTAGAAAAGAGGCAGAGGCTGCCACTAGGGTTCCTTCATCCTCTGCTCATCCCTCATGTAAATTTCATCCTCTCCTCTAAGGAAATATTGAACAGATAGTTAAAGAATGGTATGTCACTTTTGGCCTTGGGCTGTAGATCCATTATTTTAGGTATCAGTCCCCCACCAAACTAACCTTGGATCAAGGTTGGGTGATGATCCTGATGCTGAAGCAATGGGCTTGAGACTCAAGGCAGTTCTGCCCTGTATTGGCTTTGCTCTCTGGAGTTTACTGTGCACTCTGAGAGCTTTAATCTCAATCGTGATCCTTTTTTTTTATTTTTAAAATAAGGACAATAATAATATTTATCTCCATAGCATTGTTGTATGACTTAAATTACATAATGCACATTGGCAGTCAGTGAATACTGAAAATCACGTTACTGCTGTTGGCATGAAGGTGGGGGTAATGTAATGTTTTTCTCCCTCTTCTTGAATCCTCACATGCTGCCTCACCAGCCACACTGCACTTTCAGAATGACATAGGTTTGGTCAGTGTCACCTTCACTATTACAAAATTCCCCATCTACAAAGAGTTTGGCTAATAGTCATCAAATTAAACAAAACACAAAGGACAATCTACTATCTCAGAATACACAGTACCTGATATCATGGAGCAGGGAGCTCGCATTCTCCCAGAGCTATTCTTTCTACCTTGCCCCCACTAAGGGAAGCACCAGGACTCATTGTGACAAAGCCACCAGCCAAGCCAGTGCAGCTCTGAGGGGTGATCTCTGAAGGGGAAGACTAAAGGTGGCCTCTGAAAGCTGTAATTAATGCTAGAGCTTCACTTGCAAGCACAGTTTTCCTTAGGATCTGGGGCAAGCCACCTAATTTCAAACATCTGACTGTGTTCAGAAGTCAAACCACCCAGGCTTCTCTTAGGAAGGATAAGAGGGACCTATGAGCTTCCCTGAAGATGATTCAGGAGATGCTACCATCCCTGCATCTCCCGCTTGTTCTCCCTCTTACAGATGTAAACATGCTGCAAAATGTGATGAGATGTTTGTGAACCAGCTTTGCAGCTGTTTCATTATTTTGCTAATATCAATATTAACTTTTATAGGCTTTCTTTCTCAAAGCATCAGGTGTGGGGTGCAACTTGAACACACTCTGGTGTTTAGCAAGGGGATTTGTGAGCTTGCTGTAAAGGCACCCCCTCACCACTTCTCCTGTGGCACCATGAGAAATTCTGGTGCAAGCCCTAGACAGCAGGGAGAGGTGGGGAAGCAGTCAAGCCACTTCTCTCCGGCCAAATCACAGAGGCTGAAAAACAAGTACCTAGGTAGCATGCGCTTGCCTCTCCAGTGTTTCTGCCGCCAATTTCCCACTTGGCCACATGTGCACATTTAATTAATGTTCTGCTCATCACCTCCTGCAAGTCATTAATAATGATGCTCTGTAGATACCATCCCATCTCAGAGTCTGCCAGAATCATGCCACTGGCCACCATCTCCCAGTCAGTCCACAGCCGCCCACTGGCTGCTTGAGTGGCCTTCCAGCCAGGTTTCAATCCATGAGACAGAGTCAGAACCAGCTCGGTTGAATTCATCTTCCAAGTGAGATTTCTGGATACATCCATTTCATTTCCTTCACCCACTAATGTTGTGGAGGGTTTTTTTTTAATTCTATTAAAAAATGCAATTAAATTTGTCTCATGGAATTTGCTCTTTAAAAATCCAGACAGCTGCTTGCTTGTGGTGGCATTATGCTCTTGATTCTTACGCATTTTTTTTCTTCATCTCCATTCCATTACTTTACTGAGGATTAAAGACAGGCTTACCAGATGGCAAATGCCAGGATCTTTTTCCACCCCCACCTCCCATTCAGAAGACTAGTATCATAATCGGCCATAATACACAGCCCAGGTTCCTCTGTGCAGCTCTTGGAAGAGACAGCAATTGTTTCATTTAAATTCATTAGCTAATGCCCTAAACACAATTAGGGGGCAGGAGTTTAGGAATAAGAAAACCTAAGTACCGCTGACACTAACTTCCTGGAAATACTGCAAAAAGTCTCTCCTCCCTTGCCTCAGTTTCTTTATCTCTTCCATCTCACTTGCTTCCTCCACCATTTCTCAGCCATAAAGCATTCATTAGGCTGGGAAGCAAATGAGGTAATGTCTGTGGCAGGATGGTTTGCGCGCTTCCAAAGAAAGACACCATATAAAAAGCATTATGATTGCTAACAGTCAGGGATGCTGAGGATTGGCCTGGCTAGCTTTATAAACTATTTAACTGCCTCCTTCTTGCAAAAAAACTATTTTCATCAGTTAATTACACATTTTTCTTATTAAATAACAATGTCCAAGAATTTTCTGCTCATTTTCTTGTCATTATTAATTTAATCTGCCTCCCTTTATTAAAAGTCTAGTTTTTGTCCCCTTGTCTTATCCATTCTGACAGGCCAATCAAAGCCCAATGACCGTTCAGTTTCTTTGATTAACATTAGCCCATTCTATGTCCATTCTTTTCTTTTCCCCAAATCCCTGGAATAGCCACTTTCTCTCACAGGAATGTGCGTCTGACATCTAAGCGAGTACCAAACCTTAAAGAATGGATGTTTCCCTAGCAAGTGGCAACCTGTCTGCTCGTTTCTTGGACCCTCCACCAACAGGCAAATTCCCAGAGGTAGACCAGGTTTAAAAGCAGCCCTGGGTCACGTCCTGCCCGGGGAGGAGACAAGAGAGAGAGCGAGCACTGGGCATGTTCCATACATGTGGTTGGGAAGAGTAAGAAGAAACACCAATCCCAGTGGCGTATACTGCACCGAGGGACTCTTTTCTAATAATATTATTAATTATAGTTAATAATCATGATTAACTACTATTATTATTACAGTTATATATAACTATATAATTGTGGTTAATTATTAGTATAATTAATTTATTAATTGAATGATAATTAATTTATTAATTTAATAATAATTAATGATGATTACATGCTTAACCCTTTGACATGGAAAGGGGACGTAGAAGGCATTATTATGTGGGTTTGTGCTGTTACTTGAACTAACAGAGAAGCTAGAGCTTTGAGAAGAGAAACCACAGTTTCTGAAGCAAAGTAAGCACAAAAATTCCAGACGGGGCAACAGGAAAAGGAATTTCATGTGTTTTGAGGGTTTGTTTTGGTTTGGTTTGGCTTTTGCCTCTTGCCGTAGGTTGGCAGCCTCTAGAATGGCTACATCTTGATACTCAATCCTGTGTGTAATCGCCCTCCTTCCACTTGGGCTGGACATACCGACCCACTTCTAATGAATGGCCTACTGATGAATGATGAAATATCACTTCCAAGATTGGGTTACAAAAAGTCGGTGTCTTCTGTTTACTCTCTTTTATCTGCTCGCTCGCCGTAAGGAAAGCAAGCCACCATGAGGCGAGCTGCCGGTGATAAGGCCCAGGTGGCAAGGGTTTGAGACACAGCCAGTGAAAATGTGAGGCCCTCGGTCCTACAGTCCCTGAGGAACCAAATCCTACCAATAACCACAGGAGGGAGCTTGGAAGCAGAGCTGTCCCCCAGCTGAGACTAGAGATTAGCCTGCAGTCCCAGGAGACAGCTTGATTGTGACCACGCAAGAGGCTGTGAGATAGACGCACTCAGCCAGTCCACACAGACACCCCTGCCCCACAGAAACTGGGAGAAGGTAAATGTTTTCTTTTTAAGCCACTTCCTTTTGAAGTAATTTGCTACTCAGCAATTGACAACTAATATTTGATTGTCGTGTATGATGGCTTAACCCAATGAAACCTTATTTCTTGCTCACACAAGTCAGTTAGAGCCAGGCCAGCAGAGGCTCCACTTCATCAGGACACTGACTCAGGACTGACGAAGCAGCGTGGAAAAGCTGGAGAGGCTTTTCTTGCTGTGTCACATTCTACTCACATTTCTTGGGCCAGAACAATCCAATGATGCATTTCACTTCATGGGAGTTGAAAAGTACAGTCTTTCATGTAGAGGAAGGAGGAAAATGGAACAGGAATGGTTTTGACCTCAGTAGGCAAACAAAGCTACCTCCAATAAAGCCTTATCTCCTCTTAAGGTTTTACAAGTTTCAAAAGATATAATACACTTACTCATTTCTCAAACACTCAATAAGCACTGGACTACAAGAGCTCAATAAAACATAGTTACCACCCTCCTCACAAAACAACCATTGAGCAGGTAACCAAACATCTGGATGTCAGTCAAGCTTTGTTTGCTATTTTTATCCCTTTCCAGGTCCTGAGAGTTCATCCCACATAATTTGTCTTCCTCTTGGTGGTTTCAAAATCTTTGCAATGGCTGGGCATAGAAGCCACAGGGCATAAATATGCAAAGAAGTAAAAAGCTAACCTTTTCAAACGATAAGGCTTCTCTCTCACTTACCAACTTCACATTTCCCTGTATGGCCCCGGAAGATGACTGGTTAGCCAGAGACGGGTAAGATTCCTCAAGGGAGGAACAACCTAAGACAGGCACAGTCGCAGGGGGGTCATCAGGTGAGAAATTGGGGATCAACAGAGGTGAGGCTTAGAACCTCACCCCCCCTGTTCTGAGAGAAATCTTCTGCATACGTGGATGTTTATTGCCCTCGTCTAGCGCGGATTAACACATAGTCTACAGGCACACACCTGATCATCTACATTTGCTCTCTTACAACACTAAACTCTGTTTTCTACCTTTATCTCGTATCTACCTACCAGTTCAGCATTTTATTAAAAATAATAATAATAGAGAAATGTGGTATCCACATATAAATCAAGTTTAAAAATCAAATGAATATTCATATTTGAACTGACTGTGTATAGTTCATAATGCATGAACAAAACTGAAAGCTTCTGTGATGACTGCCCTTGCACTGTTCACCATGTAACTTATTCACTATGTAAGAATTTGTACTCCATGTAAGAATTTGTTCGTTATGCATCAGAAGATTGGAGACTGACGAAAATTGGGCTTGGGGTGGATTAATGATTGTGCATTGAGTATTGACCCCCCTATACAGAGATTTGTTGTGGTTAACAACTATTTGATCAATAAATATGAGAGATGCCCTCACAATATATATATATATATATATATATATATATATATATATATATATATATATAAACACACTTCCAATTGTAAAATAAATAAGTAACCGGGATGTAATGTATAGCATAAGGAATATAGTCAAAATATTGTAACAACTTGGTATGGTGATACCTGGTACCTAGAAATATCATGTATATAAATGTTGAGTCGCTGTGTTGTACACCTGAAACTAATGTAATGCAATGCTGTTGTCAACTACCCTTCAATAAAAAAAATAAAAAATAAATTAAAAAAAAAAAGCCAAAAAAAAAAAAAAAATCTTTGCAATGCCATCAAGAGGGGTAATGGCCAGAAAGGACAGGGAACTGATCTGGGGTGGCCCAGTGGCCAGGGATGTGCAAGAATAGTTATCAAGACAACTCTGTGGGCAGTTCAAAGCTTTCATCTGTTCCTTGGTCTTCCTCAGCTCACAGAGTGTCAGAAGAATGAGTGTTTTGCTTCTTTCCAAATCTCTTTTCATATGGCTTGGTTGCCTCATAATAAAGAAGAGATTTCTGATTGAGTCAATGTTAACAGTCCACCACCTCCCCTCCTCCTTTACCTGACAGTATTCTTGCAGGCTCACCTTCTCATGAGCGTCAGCTTCTTAAAGCATATGCCATCATATTGTAGCATTGGCTAGCTTGAAGTTACAGAGAGACCCCAACATTTCAGACAGGCTTCATACAAACTGCTTGCTAGGATTACCTGCTCAGTTGGGTCTCTATGGAGAGTCTTCCTGACATGGTCCTCAGGGAGCGGAGCTGATGCTGGGTTTTCACCCTCAGCCATGCTTTCTAGGGGTGCCCTGGGCATCAATAGCCCTGTAAGCAGTGGAAGGTTTGGTGGAGAGGTTCAGCAAGCCAGGCCTGGAAATGGCATCCATCACTTCTGGCATGTACCATAAAGAACTCAGTCACATGACCACACTTACCTGCAGGAGAGCATGGAAATCTACTCTCACTGTGAACCCAGGAAGAAAGAAGAACAGATATGGTTGGACAGCAGGCAGGTCACTCCCACATTCACCCACACAACTTCCTATTTTTCAATTTGACAAAAGCTGAGATCATGAAATATTTGCATAAAGCAATGTAATCTTTGGCCTGCCATGGCATGGTCTTTCTGGAAGGGGAGTCACAAACCTCACAGTGCAGTTAATGGACAGAGACCTGACCCACTTCCCCTGTTTCCTGTGAAATCCTTCCACCTAACTTTTTGACCAGGTCCTCTAATTTTACACAGATAATCTTGAGGACATGAAGTGATCTAGACATTCCCCACATCAGGATAAACAAATAGGTGCTCCCCACAGAAGAGTCCTGCTTTGGTGAGCAGTAACCCAGGGAGAGAGGCTTATGTGAAACACATTTCACAAGCCAGAAGACTTAGGGAGAGGTGCTTTTCTAAGCACCTTCTATTTACTCATTCACTGAACAAGTCTTTACCGAGTACCCAGCGTGCGCAGGTGGAGGCCCTGGTTATGCTAGGCACTATGTTTGCCTACTGGCAATACGCAGCTGAACTGGACTGACATGATCTGGAACTTATAGTCTGGACCAAAAAAAGAAAGTATACAGGAATAAAAAGTAAATACCTATCATAAAAAGTAATCATTTTTTTAAAATGGGGTGAAGGCAGAGAATAACAGCAGAGGTGGGAGGGGTGACATGTAAGGTAATACCTGAGGAATAAGTTCTTAGCCATACCAAGAGACTGGAGGCGGAGGCAAGCACCCCAAGCAGAGGCGCCAGCATGTGCAAAGGCTGTGAAATGGGAAGGAGCTTGGCATGGCTGAGGGCAGAGAGTAGCCAGTGAGGCTGAAGGTGATGAAGGAGGAACTGGTGGGATGTGAGACTGGAGCAGTGAGTAGGGCCAGATCATGAAGTTCTGTACGTCATGATGAGGAATTTGAATTAGAATCTAATAAAACAAGAAGCCATCTAGGGCTCATTTGGACATGATCCCACCCCGCGGTAGTCTGCGAGGGCTGCCATACCAAAGTGCCATGGGCTGAGCGGCTTAAACAGCAGAAGTTTATCTTCTCAGCATCCTGGAGGTTGGAAGCCTGAGATCAAGATCTCAGTAAGGTTGGTTCCTTCTGAGAGCTGGGAGGAAACTGTGTTCCGCTCCTCCTTCTGAGCTTCTGGGTGTTTGCAGGCAATCTTTGGTGTTCCTTTTAGATGCCATTCTTCCTATGTCTTCCCCTTATCTTCCCTCTGTACATGTGTCTTTCTCTCCATATAGAATTCATTCTATAAGGACACCAATCATACTGGATAGACACCCACCCTATTCCAGTATATTCTCATTTTAACTAATTGCATCTGCAATTGTCCATAAGGTACATTCTGGGGTGTTAGGGGTTAAGACTTCCACATATGAAGGGGAACACAGTTCAACCCATAGCACACACATTTTGAGATTATTTTCACTCAGTATGAATGGGGAGGGAAGGTGGTAGAGCAGAGGTAGAGAGGCAGGTTGGGAAGCTAGACTAGTGTTGTTAACGTCGAGAGGAGAGGTAATGTTTGCCTGGGCTATGCGAAGAAGATTTAAGATATATTTTGTTGAAAAAAACAGCACAGTTGCTAACAGATTGTATTTCATTGATGAGAGAAAGGGGTGAATCAAGGTGACTTGTAAGTGTCTGGCCTGAGCAAGAAAGAAGATAGTGATGCAGTTTATGAGACAAGGAGAAACTTGGAGACAGAGACAAGTTTTAGGGTTTTATTTTGGTTTGTTAAGCCCATGGTTTTATTTTGGAATGTTCAGTTTGCAATATGTAAGAACCATCCAAGTAGACAGATCAAGGAGGCAGTCGTATTTAAGAATGTGGAGCTCATAGGAGAAGTCTAAAGATCTAAATGTGGCGTTATCTGCACATAGAGTATTTAAAATCACTCAGAATGGTAGAAGCAGGGAATTCCCTTCTCCCAGCGCATCTTGCTCCCCAGCCAGCTCCCTCAGTACCAGCATCTTTTATCTTAGCATCTCTGTGGAGCAGCTCAGTAGGTTCTGAACTTGAGGATCAGAGGCTTTGCTGCTGCTGCTTGAGGGCCACAGAGGGCTAATTATCCTAACTTCAGCCCTTAGCAGAGGGCTAAGGATCCTAACATCAACCCTTCACAGAGGGCTAAGGATCCTAACTTCAACCCTTTGCAGAGGGCTAAGAATAGTGCCAACCCGATTATTCCAACTTGGTCTCTACACAAATGCTATGGGTCCTTGGTTTCTGAAGAAGAGGACGACTGACCTCCCAGATCTCTCCCAGGTTTATACAAAGGGTTCACCTACACCCAAGAACACCCACAGCCCAATGTACATGTCCACCAAAATCATATGAACATAGGTGAGTGTGCATACATGCATCCCATCCCATCAACAGAAATGACCTAAACTTTGTGAGGTTCACATGTCCCTAGAGATGATCTCATTTGCCTGCTTCAAAAGCGCTTTGGTCTGCACAGCCTGTAGCAGCAAATTTACACTTCAAAAAGCAGACAGCTTTTTCCACATCTTATTCACTTAATGGGTGAGAATGTAAAATTAGTTCCGTTGCTGATGAGGACCTTGAGCCAAATGAAAAGTGTTCATTTGTCAGCACAGACTTACAGCCTGAGACATGATTATATAGCTAATCCAATAATGGGTTTTGATGCTGAGCATTTATTTATATACAGTATGTCTTGTTATCTGTTGATAATCAGGACCTACAATTTACTCTTTCTTGTGCATGTAGTGTAAAATAGCAACATCTTCCAGACATATTGCATTTAAGTACCAACATGCAAACACATACAAAAAGCACCCTCATCAGCAAAATAATTTTATTTGCTTTCTTTTAAAAAATAAAAAATGGAAAAGAGAATCAGTGCTTGAATTCAGGCTTTCACATTTTTAAATATAAATAGTAAACAACGTATGAAGTCTCTCACCCTTATATAAGCATTTTTAAAGAACCTGAAAACAATGTTTTCCTTTATCCTCTAGAGCCACCCTAATCAAGTGATTTCTTATTATTATTCTCTAAAAATTCTATCTGCAGGTCAAATTCTGCACATATTTTTATATATAATGATATAAGCCAAAAAAATAGAAGGCAAAATCTTCACAAGGCCACCACCTGACTCAGGCTATCTGAGCCTTACAAATGCTCTGCTGGATGCAAAGATGCACATTATCTCCATGTGAGCATGGAGACTGTAATAAGTATCTCAGGCAAAACCTTTCCTTAAAAAATAGTAACTTAAAATTAAATATAAAGCCACCACATTTCTATAAACTCTTCAGAGACTACATACGGCTACATTATATTGTTTCCTACCCTGTGGATGAGTGTAAATGTCTATCACTAAAATATAGGGACACTTTCGGCCTAATATAAACATAAAATGCATAAAATCCAACATTTAAAACAAGCAGGCATTTTTATAGGTATTGCAGAGTATGATGCATTGTAACATATTCGAGCTATAATAAAGCCTATGGGAAAGGAAAGACACATCAGGATTAAGTACATTCTGTTAATTGCAAATGTGTAGCACACCTGCAAAATCTGTAAAAAGAAGTCGTGCAACACTTGGGGAAAGTCATGCAAGTTCCTTTCCAGGCTACCACCTCTTGGACCGGCCTAGAAGAATCCAGAACAAATGCAGGGACGCATCAGACAGCCGTTAACACCTCCAGCTGCTGCTCTCCCCCACTTAGCGGTATCCAGCCCCAGGAAGCTGAAAGGACCGGTCACTCTGTGATATATGAGCAGGAAGGGGGGACAAGTGCACTTTTTTAAGCTGAAATTTATTCCGCAATAAATACTTCAATGTTGGTGCGACATGATGTTTTATTGGATTACACTAGTTTGCTAAAGGAATCACATTGGGAATAGCAAAGCTTGCGGTTTTGTGGGTAATGTGTTTGTAATGTGAGGGCTTTACACTGCGAGAGTGTTGGAGAAGGATAACAAGGCAAATTAGGGAACGGCTAAATGCATGCAAATCTATATTATGGTAATACTCAGCTGCCTAAGTCCAAGAGGTTTTTGTGGTGGTTGTTTTACCTAAGCTGGATAATTCATTAGGTTTTGACTCTGGTAAAGAATAAATGAATATCGCATACATCACATTCTTACTTTCGTCTCAGAAACAAATCTTTCTTGTACCAGCCAGTGTAATCTTCAGAGTTTTCCTTATATAAAACACCTCAAGAAAAATGCACCTCAGTAAGATTTACACTTTATTACTCTAATGATTCTACAAACACTACCACAATGTGATGAAAGACAGAGCAGTCCCGGACTGATTGAGAGCTAATAAAAATCAGTACTGAACACTGAAAAGAGCACCCTTATCATCTTTCTTTCATTTAGAGCTGATTACTAGGGGATTATAATGCAATCACAGCTATGTGTGAGAGGTAGCTATGGGAACCAGTTTTAACTGTTTATCTAGCCAAAGATCTTAATTTAAGTTTGAACACTCTGATTCATTTATATGTAAGACACCAAGGAGACAAAATGCAGAAGAAACAGATGCGCACTTGTTCTTTCCATTTAACTTCATAAGCTACCAGCCAATTTGTCTTTCAGGGACAAAATTAATTTCTGATGACAATGTGAGCAAGTAATAAACTAGAAGTTCCTGTCCTGGGAAACTTGTTAATGCCATGTAATGCTCTGGAGTTATTTAAGAAGGGAAAAAAGAGATTTGCTCCTGGAGTTACCGGTATGTCTGCAAGAGACTTGCTTTTGTCCCGGCTCTCAGTCACTCCTACAGAGGTTTATGACACCTTTTCTAGAGGTTGAATTGAGAAAGTTCAAGAGAAACCATATTGCTTACCATTTCTTTCTCATGGAGTATTTTCAAGCTGCTCATTTTCCTTCATCATGTCTCCATGATTCAGATTTGCTCATAGCACAAACCTCTGGCCTCTTGCTTCCCAGCCCTGGTGTAGGGCAAGGTCACTGATGATGAGGTGGGAGTGAACCTGAGACCTCCTTCTCGGAGCCTACATTCTGACAAAACACAAGTGCACCCCGTGAGCAGCTCAGGGTCATGGCAAACACTCCACAGGGAACCTGGGAGGCTTGCAAGGAAAGCCACTGAGGGGATTAAATGTGCTAACCCACTACCATGGAGAGAGAAGGGCACCAGCATGTTCGACAAAACGCACGCACATACATGCTCAGATGGGAAATCGGGCTGGCCACTACCTCAAAAGCAGTCAAGGAAACTATCCCTGCCCTCCTGTCGGGGATAAAAACAATATTAATATAGCATTTACTGAACTACATACCAGAGAATAAGGCAGACCCTCTACATAAGCTAGCTCATGTATTTGTGGAAGTCATTTTTATGGCCATTTCAAAGGCAAGAAAACTCAGTCACATAAAAATTAACTTGTCCAGTGCCAGAGCTGGCAAGTGGAAAAGTCGACATGTGAACTTGGTCTGTCAGACCCCAAAACTTGTCTTTTCAAGCACTCTCCTCAGGCAGACCTTGGCAGTCTTCCTTACCTTGGCCAGTATTGTTTTCCCATCCCATTATGCATCCAGTTTTTTTAGTATCCCCAGATGATGTGCCGCCCTTCATCCACAGCTTCTGTGCTCTGCCTCCACCTGACCTCCCCAGCCTGTATTTCTCTGCTTTCTGAGGGAACTCCCCACGGCATAATGGCTGTCCATTAGTGTGTTTTTAAAACCGCGCCCTCTCCCATCCTCTGACAGATTTCATATGCTCCACATGAAGGATCCTTTTCCAGAAATACTTTTGAAGAAAGTCTAAAGTAAGCTGAAAAGTATTACATTTTTCATCTCAACAGGGAAATGGATTTAAAAAAAAAAAGGAGAGAAGAGCCCGCAGGTCTTTCAGATTTTAAAAAGAATTCAATACGCTGCTGCACTGGCACTGGGAACACAGCGATCACAGAAAGCAAGAGAGCATCTGCATTTCCACGCCGAAACGGTTCCTTCGTCCTTGATCGCGATAATGACTTGGAGTTCCACTGGGCCTTTCATCCCGAGGGCCGCCGCGGCCCCTGCAGAAGCCCAGCAAGCAGCTCCCCCCAGCCACCGAGGCTCTGTCTCCTCCAGGGTGACGGGGAAACAGCTCTATTGGGGGGAAACTGAAAGGGACAAGCGAGCATTGTAAATGCTGTTTCCAAAGGCAACTAAAATAGCAGTTCGATGGTCCACATTTGTCTCATCTGGAACTCAAGCATAGCAATGTGGTCCTGAAGAAAGCTTCCACGGGCACCAGTAGCAATACAGGCGAGAAGGGGGATGCTTTCAGGGCCTAGAGAAAGGTTTGCCCTGGAAGCACCAGAACATTTTATTAATTGCCCTATTTCCAGTTTTTAAAACCATGTCAGGCAACTGGGCGCATTCCCTAGGATGATTCTCAGGTGCTTCCTCTTACTCACAGGAATCAATACCACGTTTGACCAGAATAAGTAAGAAAGATGACACAGGTTAGTTTGTGGTTAGGGAAGAAAGGGATCCAGCACAGCTATTTCCTATACCAAATACAAACAGTTGTGATAGACACAGCAGGAATGGCAGGCTGTGCCCTGTGGGTTCTAGAATCCTGGGTAAAGTTGGGCTCTCTTTCAGCAAGATGCATATCTGGACATGCCTCTCCAGCCATGCAGTGATCTGGCCCTGAGCTAGCCATTCACGTGTTAGGAGGCACTGCTGGCACCTCTCCTTGGAATGCCTCTCCTCTTGCCCTCCTCACTCCTTTTCTACCCATATTCAACCCACTCATGTCCTCTTCTCCAGGCAATCTTCCTTGAATTCCTGGAAGCTGGGCTAAATGTCCCTCTTCCATGTTTCTATAGCATCATAAACACTTTCCACGTTGTATGATAAGTAGGCATGATTTATTGAACACTTATTATGTGCCAATCATTGTGCTAAGTACTTCACATATAAATATCTCTTTTTCATCCTTACAATCATCCAAAGTATTATTTTCCCATTTTGCAACACATACTTGTTGAGCTAAACATCACTGGGGGATGTCCATGGGGATCTAACAGACCCACATTGAGGTAACTAGAGTAAACTGGCTTTACTAGCCTGTACTCTACCAATTGACTATTCTGATTTGCCTGACTTACAAGAGAACTGTTCTTTTTAGAATAAAAGGAAATATAGAAGTATTTAAGCAGGGTCCTTGGTGTCATGCTGACACACCAGAAAATGTGCTGGCTTCCTGAATTCAGGTGTTCCTTTTACTGAATTTGGTCAAACCAGTTCTGCATATTGACACAGAAGGTGTAACTTACAGCAATTCAATTGTTACACATCACCACATAATCACTTCTGTCATCCATCGCAGTACTTCTCCATCAACAGTGCTGCAGCCCTGCGACAGGAGCTGCATATTTCCCCAGAGAATCAGTGTGACTGAACACTCCAGATGCAAGGATGGTGGTGGGAGAGCTCATCCTCCCTGGGACAACAAGGATCTGTTCTGTCTGCCAGACAGGCAATCCTGCTCATTCTTCTCCTTTCTTCTCCACAACCAGGGACTGAGGCCCACCTGTTTGGTCTTCAATAAAGGATCTCCCTTCCATCCTTTCTCACCGTCCCTGCTACTGCCCCAGCCCAGGATTGATTAAGCATCCCCTGGCCTTCTACCTCCAGGTAGTCCAGGCCCCCTCCAAATTATTCTTCAGCATGGCTTGTTTGACATCTCACCCCTCCTTACACTCAAAGCTATTCATGGCTCCTCATTGCTTTCAGGATAACGTCCAAAGTTGCTAGACATTCAAGCCCTCTATCAACTGGCTTTGACACACCATTCCAAACTCTGCTCCACTATTCTCTAGCCCAACCCCCTGAACCACCCTGCTGGTCTCCACAGGTCCCCTGCATGGGGCCTTATGCCCAGGCACCCACACCCTGCTCTTTCCTGAAGACCTGGTCCCAGTGATTCCTTCTCTCTAGAATCCCCGGTGACCTTTCTCAGAATATCAGGCACTTCCTGCCCACTTTACAGGCACTGATTTGTGCACCATGTTATTGCAGCCATATGTTTTGATTTAACTTTGTGGTTATTGAGTCTTATATCCCTGGTGCAATTATTGGCTCTTTGAGGGCAGCAACCATCCTTCTCACTGACCTCTGCTCCGCAAGGACCTAGGCCCGTCAGTGTTCCTGTGACTCTTCCAGCACTGTTTAACAGACTTGCGTTTGGCCTCACGCTGTCTGTATACCATTCTAGGCATGCCAGAATCCTCGTAACTCCCCAGATTGGCTGTTTTACCTCTTACTTCCATATATTCACATGAGATATACTTCCGCCTGGAGCTCTTAACCTCTCATTGCTCTCCCTTCCTCCAGTTCCAGTTTTCCGGGAAAGCTACCTGGCCTCAGCTTGGATGCCACTGCTTATGGAAAGTCCTCCCTCCTCCTGGGAGACTAGATGAGGGTTGGCTCTCTTGGCAGCCATGTTAACTCCAATCAAGTTGTCACATTGTGTGTTAATTAGGATTCTTTAGGTTATGCTTGGTGGGAAACCAACTAAAACAATGGGAAGGGGATTTATCATCCCAGGTAAGTGCAATAGTCAGGGAAGAGCTGGACTCAAAGTATGTGGCCAACTTACATTCTTTCGTGGTCTCTCCTCATTCTCTTCTTCTTTTTCTCTGTCTCTTGGTTCTGCTTCACTCCGTGCAGGCCTCCTATGCAGCGGAAAGTGGAGGCTGGGGGTAGTGTTGGGGGACAGCCTGACTTTGGAGGTTACTGGGTTTACATCATCCCAATGACCTCAGAGGAAACAGAGCTGCTTTCTCCTGGCAGCTACATATTAAGCCCCAGGGAATTACTCCTATTGCCTGGCTTGGGTTTACAGCTTTATTCCTGGGGTAATCACGATGGCCACAGGCATGTGTCAGCTGCTTCCAGCTCCCCGTGTGTCACGGGCATGGAGGAGTATTACTATGATTGCTGCTCTCCCCAGACTACTTGGAAGTAGAAAAGAGAACTTCTCCACAGGAAGAAGCCCATTTCTAGAAAAAAGGAGGGAAGGGATGCTGGATAAACTGACACAGTGTATGTTCACTACACAGCATCTGTCTTCCTCTGCAGGGTATTATGGTGCCTTGTTCCCTACCGTCCTTGGTGCCTGGCACATAGGATGCCCAGTTAATATTTGATAAAAGTGTGGATGAATGAGTGCTTTGAGTGCCAATTAAGTGCCCTGAGTTCTGGATAAGGAGCACCCTGTCATGTTCAAAAGCTTAGATTTGCATGCGGTGGCCACTGAGTGCTGCTGCTGCTTTGCTTCCCCAGCCAGCACAGTGTGACTCCAGGTGGGTTCTTGGAAGACCTATGTTGGTGGCTTAATACATCCATAACTGTCCAAGGAAGGACCCAAAACTGACTCTGGATCTGACAGGATTTAAACCTAAGGTCAGCCACTACCTCCTTAGGCCTGAGTCCATGCAATGCTGCGCCAATACTGTGCTCATAAAAACGTCCAGTGCATCATGTTATCAAGAAAGAGGACAACAATGGAGATGTTTCACAAAAGTCAACAAGAAGACTCCTCCATTTCTCATCAGATGGGAGTGAAGGGAAGTAGCAAGGGAGTTGCTTTATTTGACCATCCTGATAGTATATGCTCATGCTGTAAGTAATTCCATTCAGAGATCCTAACAAAATTGGTTTATATTCTGCTGCTAGATTGTAAACTCTTCAAGGAAGAGAATTTTGTCTCCATTTCCATGTAATCCCCACAGTTATTGGCTCAACAGACTCACAAAGAGGAGGCTGGAGCTAAAATACCCATCTGGGGATTTTACAAACCTAATTTTACAAATCTGCATCTGATGAGATCTTGACTTGCAGGAACAAAACCTCCATCTTGATTGACTCATTGCTTCCAAAAGAACTTCATTTATAGTATTGGAGTTCTTTTGCTTTATGGGTTTGTAATTTGAGGCAAAAAAAATGCTTTTAAAATCCTTTAAAAAATGTGGGTCTTACACATTTTTCCACCACCTGCCCAAAACCTACAGCCTTTTTCTAATAAATTAGGCACTGTAACTTAACAAATGTGGTGATCATATAATGTGGTGCATCATGAAATAATTTTGGCCAAATACACACACACACACATATTCACACACATGTATTCTTAAGGAATAAATTCCCTAAGAATCCCTATTGGATATGATAGAAGAAAGCCATATCCCTTAGTCTTAGAATGCTCAAAGCATTCACAAGAAATTTTGGGATAAACTTTAAGGTTTATTTTAGTTCTTAAATTCATTAAAAAATTTTTATCTATCACTAAGTTAATCTTGCTATTAAATAATTGCTGGTGTTGTCATCTATTTTAATTCCCAGAAGCTCTGTTAACATTATCTAAAATGATAAATTTTTATTAATACCACTGATATAATCAACTGTTAGCTATCTTTCTATCTGGTCTTTCCACCAACATCCTTTCCCCATCCATCACAACTTTGATTCACAAACAATCTTTAAACATACTGTAGCCTTCTCAAATATAACCCTGATCATGTGCTCCTCAAAATCTTCTCACTGGGCTAAAATTCAAGTGCCTGAGCTGACACTGCAGCACTTTCACAAGGTCCCAGACCCTTTGCTAATTAACCTTCTCCCTCCCTGACAACATGGACATTTTG
Source organism: Manis pentadactyla (assembly GCF_030020395.1). NCBI lineage: Eukaryota > Metazoa > Chordata > Mammalia > Pholidota > Manidae > Manis > Manis pentadactyla. The sequence goes on along the minus strand of NC_080022.1, from coordinate 74,241,516 downwards.
TGCTCACCTCACCCATGTACTCATCAAATACTGCACAAAGTAGCCTCCTGTCTCTTGGCCGTAATGCCCTCTTAACCTAGATTGCTCAGCCTCTCTTCTCCATTAGTTGAACTCCTACTCTTTCTTCATAAGTCAAAGTATAGTAGCACCCCCTACAGTAGTTCATAGGGGAAATGATCCAAGACCCCCAGTGGATGCCTGAAATTGTACAGCGTATCTGTGCATACTGTATATACTATGTTTCTTTCTATACACATACCCATGATAAAGTTTAATTTATAAATTAAGCACAGTAAGAGATTAACAACAATATTAATAAAACACAATTATAGCAATATACTGTAATAAAAGTTATGTGAATGTGGTCTCTTTCAAAATATCTTATTGGACTGTACTCACCTTTCTTCTTATGATGATGCTGCAAGATAATAAAATGCCTGGGCAATGAGATGAAGTGAGGTGAATAACATAGCATTGTGAAGTATTGTTAGGCTACTATTGACCTTCTGAATGAGGTAATACATCAGGAGGTTCATCTGCTTCTGGACCACGGTTGCAACCATGGTGACTAAAACTGCAGACAATGAAACCACAGAAGCAGGGACTCTTGTAGGCCTTACTGCCTTCCCTGAGCCCCCAGCTACAGAGCCCTCCCAGCCTGTGAAATCATGACCCTGGAGGGCTAGCCCTGGACTTGGCACTCAGATACTGACATGTGACCTAGTCTCCATTGTCCCTTACATTTCCCTGCATGTATTTTCAACTCTGCTGTGTAATGAGTACATTGAGGGCAGAAATCTTATACTTGCTTGTGTCTCCTTCACCACTTAGCCCAAAACTGTAGTCATTCCTCAATGTATATTTACTTTTTTTTTCAATTTATGACACTTCTTAATGTTCAAAGAACATTAGAAGAAACAGCCCTCTATTTTAAACCACTGAACTATTCGCTTTTTAATTCAGAATTGGTATGAGCTTTGAACACAGTGGAGTTTTGGTAAGTTCTCTCCTGAGAATTTATTCCTTCACAGAGTGTTGGATGTGGATTTATTTAGGGAAGGAGAGGACAGAATAGAAAATCTTGTAGTGTCCAAAATGTGCCCTTCCAGTGTTACTTTATTGTTCACTATGAGGTGGCTATATACCCAGGAGAGCAGATACAGCACTGTTCAAATTCAAATTCAAAACCATAGAACAGGGAGCTCTGGTTCATGACAGTGTCCTAAGCACAGATATTTCCTTCCTTCTCTTCCTAAAACCCTATATAAATTATAGAGAAGAGATGTTTTAAAATAACAAAACCAAAACTGTTTGGGAAAAGTAGAATGCAACATCAATGGACTAGAAACAGAGGAATTCCTAGAAGACAGAAAACACATGGGACAAGGATGACAGTGAAATGAGAACTGAGGGAACTGCAAGGACGTCCTGGACAAGTTCCAAGCTCAGAAGCAACACATGCAAAGCTGGAGGGGTGGGGGAGTCAGTGGGATGGGAAGTGAGAAATCATAAGAGCAATTAATTAAAAGAGCTACATTTGGAACAGCTGAACCAACGAGGCAAAGCCCCCACCCACCCCATGCCTGTAGATCAGCTATTAATTAGTGGATTTTGCCTCCTGGGTGAAGCCTAGAGAATTATTCCCTAGAGAAGGGGAGTGATCTGCCTAGAGAAGGGTCCTTTATTGAGGCAGGACACAGAGGTAGAAGCAGAGCACAGTCGGAGACAGTTCTGGATTTCTGTTACAGCTACCAGGGAGAAAATTATGAAAAGTAAAGCTTCTCCAGCATGAATGGGGGGACCAGTCATTCTGGGCTGCCCAGACATTCCAGTTTACATTATAATCCCCACATAATTTTTAATAAATAGTTTTCCTTTCATGCCCCAAAATGTCTCAGCTTTCTGCTCTTGTTGGTTTTTTTGTTTGTTTATTACAGGAATAGGTTTGTTTTATTTGCAAGATGAGGGAGACTCAAGCAGGCTAAGAAATGAAATGTGCGAATCCATGAAAGAGAGCCAGAAGTAAGAATGTCAGGTCCCCAAGGAGGTGAGGAGGGAGAAGACCCAGATTTGGTGGGGAAGGAGAGAGTGGCCAGAGGCAGGAAAAAAGCCCATAGAGTGCATGCAACTGGCTTGGGATTTTCTGCAAACCCCAGCTGGGAAAAGCCTGGTCCAGGAGTTTCCTGCTGTTTTAAAAAGTAGGTTTTATTCTATTCAGGTATGGTGAGGCCAACAAGTCAGGAGAAGGCTAGGCACAGGGACTTGGCTTACACTCATGGTCCTGAGACATCCAGCAAGTTTAGGTTCCAGAAGTTCTCCAGTATCACACCCTTGTTACAGGTCCAGCTGCTGTCATTCTTCCTAGGTGACATCCATGGCCATATCTTCAAATGTTATCAAACCCAGAACCTCATTAGCCAGCAGTTGGGAGGCTATCCCTCCACTGCCTTGGAGACTGGCAGCCAAGTTTGCCAAATGTCTCAGTTGCTACTCAGTTTGAGTAATAAATTTTATAGTCACCTTATTGATAAGTGAAATACACTGAGACCATGTTTCTCAAACCATGGCCCAGTCTTCACATATGGATTTGATCCCCCTGTGACTGGTCTACCTGTGAAAACTATCATGCATGCAGATGACTTTGATGTTATTTGGGCATATGAGATATAATGTTGTAGTATAAACACAAATGCAAATGCAGATGCTAATATTGCTTGCCACACTAGATGTTCCAGAATCTGCAACTGATTTTTAAAGGGTTACCATTAAAATGGAAACTAGATTTTTAATTCTCCCAAAGGACTCCTAGACTGCTAAGAATATATGTAGAGACACATCCTAAGAACTTTTAACTATTTGAAGAAGTTATGAAAAAAAGGGAGGGAAGCAATTTACCTCACACAGAACAGAAATTATTCAGAAAATAGAAATAACTTTTAAATATTCAATTAGTGTCAGAAAAGATTCAGTAGAAAAATGTGCCCAACAACAAAAAAACAAGGTGCTATTTCTCTTAAAGTGATAAGAGAACAACAACAAAAAATACTTGAAATAGAAAAACATGTCTACATAAGCAATTCAATGGATGATCTAAAAATTGAATGTATCATAGATGATGAATTGAAATATGGAAGACTCTAGGAAATCTCTCACAATATGGCACAAAAAAAATGACAAGATAACAAATATGAGAAAAAGAAAAGATTTATGGGATCAGTAACTGGATAACAGGAATTCTAGAAGCATAAGACAGACTTGGAAGGGGGAAGTAAGCAAAGACATAATACAAGAAACTCCTCTGAACTGAACGAAAGAAGGAGCTTTTCAATTGAAAAGATCCTCTAAATGATGACCAATATTAATGAAAACAAAACAAAAGAAAGACCTACATCATGTTTCATCCTGAAACTTCAGAAATCCAAAGATGAAGAGAAAGTTTCAGATTTCCAGAGAGAAAAAAACAGGCCACTCACAACAGAATAAAAATTGGATTGACATTATATTTCTTATCAACAACACTTGATGCTAAAAGGTAAATGCCTTCAAAGTCCTTAGAAAAGATATTTCAGACCAAGGGTTCTATAACCAACCAAACTAGAAGAAGGAACAAAATAAACATATTTGCAAAACTGCAAAGGCTGCAAAGTTTGCCATTATGAATTCTACATGAAAAACATTACTCAAAGAGGAATTTCAGAAAAATAAATACTCTAAAAGGAATGAAAGACAGAAGACTACATGAGAGATAAAATGAGTGCAGCTGAGTCAGGAGAATTGAACAAAGCTAAAAAAGACACTTTAAAATTATCCATTTGATGTTAACACTCTCAAAAAATTCTCTTTTGAGGGAAATAAGCTGGTAACCGAGGATTAGTTTATTTTTCTTTAGGTCCAACTAGACTCCTTAGTTTACAGTTAGAACAATATTTTTATAATCATAGGACTGTTTTTGTTGGGTTTTTATTTTTTTTAATCAAATTACAAATGAAGTACAGGAATGAAGTACAGGAAACATAATCACAAAACAAAATACAAATATAAACTTTAACAAGGTGACAAGGCCATAATCAAAATTTGGAGAAAAGAGAAGCACTACAAAAGAGTAAGTAAATTAAACTAATTTTTCGTAACAGAATATAGAGGTCTAATTTCAATAAATCAGGAAATAGAGGTTTGAATATATATTAATTAAAATTACAAAGATATTCTTTGTAATAACTAAACATAATGAGCAAAACCTACAAACAGAGTGGAGGATGAGAAATGAGTAATACTGCAATTGCATTACATATTTCATGTTCCCTTTCAAGAATCAATAGATGCCCTCCAAAGCTGATAAATCAATGGGTAGAAATCCACTGCTTAATGTTCTAACGGTAACTATGATAAGAGTTAAAGAGAGAAACTTTCAACAGTGCTTTTCTACAGATGACTTGTTATTTTATATTATTATGTTTTTTGTTCTTCTTTACATGTGTTCGTACTACTTTTCTAATTTAAAGTAACTTTTTAAAAGCCTTGGATATATGCCTTTCACAGTTTACAGAGACCAAAAGAAGTGATCTCTTTTGAAATATCTGTTTATGACAAAGATTGGTCCATCCACCAAATTGGGACTATTCACTTTAGCTCTGAAGAAAATGCACTGCAGACTGGGCAGCCTGCCCTCCGCTAAGCTGTGTGTCAGAATAGAGCATTTAGAAGGCCCAGACCACTTTATATAGCCAGCTTCTGTCAAGCACCCTTCCACATTAATGTAGTGCAAGGACAGTCACCAGCCCCAGGATGGTTCTCATGGGGAGAATCACCGCTTTCAATTACACTGCATTCCCATTGTACAGGCCTTATCTCACTGGGGTAGATGTGGACAAGATTATTATCCCCACAATATAGAAAATCAAATGGGGGTTCGAAGAAATTAAGTGACTTTCCAGGACTTAAACCCAGGTACCCTAACTCCATGACATTCCCTCATCACCTGTCAGATGGGAGGAAAGGATTTTTACATTGCTGAAAGCAGGGAAATGAAAAGGCTATAGCATCTATTTACTGGATGACAATGAAGTTGATGAGAAAGCCATCGACTGTGCATATATAGCTCCACTGTGCATGTATAGCTCCAAACCATGACAAATTCAATTAACAAAAGTTTGGAAAGGAACAATAAAATATTCCTCTTTCTTAGTCTAATAGCTTGATCTCAACAATGATTAAAAAAATATATATTATAATTTGAAGTGACCTTAGACAATGAATCTATTGAACCCCTTTCTTTATTATGCAGATACAAAAACATGCTTTTCAACATAATCAGTTTACAGTTATTCCTTGACCAATTATGTGGTTGGTGCATTTTCTAGAACCTTTCACAATTTGTTCTTTTATTTACTATTCTTAATTTCATTCTTTTGTTCTCTCCCCTTCCACTATTCCCACTTTCCTCAATCGTCATTACTATTTATCCCACTAAAATTTATGACTAACAAAAAGCTCGCTAAATTTGTGGTATTTGCTGGGAATTTCATCTCTTTATGTCATGCATTCCTCCACATCAGCAAAAGAAGGAGTCAGGGTTGGAAATATTCTGTTATTATTGTATTTTATTCACAACATATCTCTAACTGCATTAATTCAACTTGAAAATAAATCTTGATTGTTATCAAGAGAATTTTTTTTCTCTTTTGGGTGTGTAAAGTTTTCTTTAATATTGTTATATCAGTTTTAGAATAAAAACGGGGGTAGAAATAGAAAGATACTACATGTATTATCTAAACAAAAAAAAAAGTGTGAACAAAAAGTCTATAGCTACTGAATCAACAAGATCTGTCAGAAAAATAATTTAATCAGCCAAGGCCTGGTGGATGATTTCCTGAACCATGCCTCTGCCATTCCTATCTCCTTTACAACCAGGAGAAAAGTGTTGGCTTCACGACTGGATACTTCAAGAGTAACTGCAAAATGAAGTTCACCTTCCATTCCAGTTCTGAGCCACTTTGCAAAGTTGAACAGGCTCTGGAGGGTTTTAAAGGAAAAAATAAGGCAACTGAGATACCTGGTAGTAGAGCTGACATGAGTAACTGGGTACAAGAAAGCACAGGTTTCCCTTGGCTTGAGCATGGCTGAGTCTAGAGCTGGGCTTGTTTTCTTAAGGCTGAGAGCTTAGAAACAAGAAAGCCAGTGGAGCTCCAAGATGCATGTTCTTTCTCCCAAAACTCTCCTCTCACATCCCAGCACCCTCCCCCATTACTGGACTAGAAATCTGCTGCTAAGATTTCAATCCTCAGAAAGGAGATGTGTGCTTCATTGGAACTAAATGCAAGCTGCCTGCAAACAGCTAAATGCAAACTTCATGCCTCCTAAATGCAAACGGCCCCGGGACACTAATACATGAAGCTGTTGTCCACATCCTCTGGGGTGAGCTTAACAGGTTGTCTTCCCCAAAATAAATTGTTAAATGGGCTGGACAGGAGAGGAAAGTTTTGATGAGTGGTGAAACTGAAGGGATATGCCTGGAGCTTAAGGCCCTGCCCAGGGAAGGGAAGGGGAAGAAATGTTTTCTGAATAATTGTTTCTCCCAGGCACTGTCTTAAGTATTTTACATACAGCCTCATAGCAGCCCTGTGAGCAGAGATTACTGTTTCCATTTGCCAGACAAGAAAATAAAGGCTCAAAAAGGTTCTGTAACTTACCTAATTCAATTATCTATTACTGTGTAACAAACTACCCCAAAAGGTAGTGGCTTAAAGCAATGAATCTCACAATTTTGTGGGTTGACTAGGCCTCAGCTGGATAGTTCCAATGGTCTCACTTTGATCTCTGAGATGGCACATAGTGCTAGAACATTCAAGATGCCTCAAACACACGACTGGCGCCTTGCTAGGAGTGGCTGCAAGACTAGAGGCAGCTGGGATGCTGAGAAGGCTGGGCCTTTCTTTTCCTAGGTAATTTCAGAATGTGTCTCTTTCTTCATGATATTTCCAGCAGGAAAGTCACACTTCTTACATGATAGCTCAAAGCTTTGAAGAGGAGGAAGCAGAATCGCCAGTCCTTTTAAGGGCTGGGCCCAGAACTGGCACAGTGTCATGTCCACCATATTCTGTGGGTCAGAACCAGTCACGAAAGGCTAGCTGCTGCATCGCCTCTCAGAAAAAGAGGATGACAAGGAATTTGCAACCATCTTGAATCTACCATATTGTTCAAGGTCACACAAAGTCAGTAGACCCAGAATTTCTGGCCGGCCTTGGTACTCCTGGACCTGTGGAGTGTGGGATGGGGGTGAGGCTGCAGTGAGGACTCCTGTGAAGGAGTTTGGGAGTAGGGAAGGATGCAGGGTAAATACAAATACAATGAACAGCTAGGGGAGGAATGGCTATGAAACCAAGCCTGCAGGAAGGCTAAGAATCCATTCTGGCCTGAAGAGATGAATAAAGTGTCATCCATCAGGGCCAAGGCTTTGGAGCAGACTCAGACCTCCAGTCATAGAATCAACAGAACAATGGGCCAGCATTTTAAGTGAATTAAAAAGTCCAGTTTCCATCTCCACGTGAGGAGCCATCAATGGCAGGTGAGGCAGAAAGACATGCCAATGTGTCTGACCCTATTCTGTGGGGCCCCAAAAACTGAATACATCCTACAATCACCATTATTCACCTTATACCTTCAGGGCAGTCCTTTATCCCCATCTTCAACTCATTCACTCATTTATTCATTCATGCAACAATAATTACTGAGCATCTACTATAAGGCAGACACTAGTCTGTGGGCTGGGGATACAGTAGTGAACATAACAGAAAATCCTGATCTCCACAGAGCTCACTCTTTTTAGTGAGAGTGATTGGATAAACAAGTGAATTATGTAGTATCTCATAGGGTGATACAAATGGAGCTAGGAACTGTGTATTGCTCTGGGGGCAATTTTATTTAAAATAGACTAGTTGAAGGAAGCCTCGCAGAGTAGGTGACATGTGAACAAAGATGTGGAGAAGTTGAGCTCTGCCCATATCAGGGAAAGGCAAGGGTAGAAACTGTCACTCTTTGATTCATTAATGTAACAATATTTATTAAACACCAGCTACTCAACAGCATTACACTCAGCACTGAGTGCACAAAGATATATATAGGTCGCTACCCTCAAGGAGTTGACAATCTAGAAAGGGAGATAGGCACACAAAACTTGTGACATGGCATTTAAAACCATGATGATGTGTATAAGCAATGTCTTAGCAAGCAAGCTGTTCAGCCTGGCTGAAAATGTCTGTTCTCAGTCCATCTGTTGATGCATCAGAGAGACAAGGGTTGTGTTTTGTACTTGAAATAGAATCTACCCATATCCTCAAATATTACAGAATCATAATTTTTATTAAATGCAAATTTTATTATTGCACTTTAAAGCAAAAGTACTGGGTAAACTGCAAAATATAATCACCATATGACTATCACTTTGAATTAGTATTGCAGATACTTCTAACTACTTAATTATTTATTTTTAAAATATATTCCAATATTTTAATTATGTTCAGTTAAATGTACTTGAATATCTGCGGCACTCTGCATTATTTATATTAGAGAAAAAGCAGCTTAAATCAAGTTGCTCTGGCATTCCATAATTTGTGCTTGCACATCTCTAAAATAGATTTATATATAGCTATCAAATGGTTATTCTGGATATGCTATGATTTAAAATTTTTATCTGAATTTTATTTTAATGTACCACAAAAATAAAATTTATTGGTTTCTTTATACTAGTAAGTGTCTTGTCTGATTATTCATATTCAATATTTGTGGAATACCAACTAGAGCTGCATACTCTTCAATTAAATACAAATGCGTAGATTTCAAGTCTCCCGTCCTAACCCGGAGCCCACTCCACCCTGCTGCATTCCTGGAAATACTCTAAATTTGGATGAATCAAATTCTCTACCAGCTCAAGGGTAAAGAGTAAAGGAAGCTGTATCAACTTAGAACAACACTATTACAAACAGGGAGCAGGGAGAAATTAGAAGCCCTGGGGGAATTTACTATCCTGTACCAAGGAGCACAGCATATTACTGCTTACGGAAGAATCTGGATGGGGAAGCTTACACAGATGCAGGCTCTGCTATAACTGGCCTGAAAAATAATGAGAGCTGCTCTGTTCTTTGGTATCTGTCCAATGTCTTTCCTAGTTTCTAAATTCATTTAAGAGTCATTTCTGTATAGAGGATGAAAAATATTAAAGTTACAGTATTTCAATAACTCTCTTTATGTTGTACAAATCCAATGGACAGATGCCCACTAAAGAGATTACAGCTTGAATACTTAATCCCAATTTGGAGGTTTTTAAACAAGGCAAACCTAGCCTTAAATGCAATGTGCACAATTTAGCTAAGTATAAAATATTAATGCACAAACATGACTATAAATATAGCCAGAGAATCTGGCAGGTGGAAGCCACCCAATGGCTACCTCTGCACATTACTTTCCCAAATCAAAGGCTGAGTGAATAATGAACATGCCCATTTTCAGGTCAAAAGTACAGGTGGCTTGTGACAGACCATCTCAAAGCCTGGGCAGGGAGAGCTGCTTAGAATGTCAGTTGCTTCAAAAACTGGGGCTAGGTTAGTAGTTTTATTCAGATAAGGTTTGGCCTCCATATCTCTCCTGCTTTACTGGACTTTCTCTAAAAAAGGACCAGTGTATTCTCTACACTCAGGGATGTGGTTTGTAATGAGGGCAACAGAGAGGCTCCAAGCATGGGCTAAGGAGTCAGAGAACATGGTTCAGATCTCTCCCCCACAATTCATTAGCTGGGCCACCTTAGGTAAATTATTTAATTTCTCTGTGCCTCAGTTTCCTCAGGTGTTCATTTGACACACAGTAGTCATAATAAGCTCATGATATAAAGTCATTTTGAGAATTAGAAAGCACTTAGACAATGCTTGGTTCATGAGACTAAGGTTCAGCTATTACTACCAAGGTTACAATTAGAAAAACAGAGGACAAGGCTTTTAACACTGCTCTGTATGGTGGTGGTTTGGGTGTCATCACCCCGCTCCAGTTCAACCCTATCATCTGCCCTCATCTCTTTCATTTTCCTTGCTCTTTGCCTTCCTGTTCAATCACTTTTCAAAGTGAGCTCATTTTAGAACTAACAAATGGATTCAGTAAAATTGCAGAATACAAAATTAACATACAGCAATTAGTTGTATTTCTATACACTAATAATGAGGTATTAGAAAATTAAGAAATTAAGAGAAAAAACAATAAAACATCTAGGAATAAATTAATGAAGAAAGTGAAAGACCTGTACTCTGAAAACTATAAGAAATTAATTAGAGAAATTGAAGGCAACACAAATAAATAAAAAGATATGCAATGCTCATGGACTGGAAGAATTAATATTGTTAAAATGTCCATACTATTCAAAGTGATCTAAAAATCCAATGCAATCCCCATCAAAATATCAATGGCATTTTGCACAAAACTGGAACAAAGACTCTTAAATGTATGTGGAGCCACAAAAGACTCCAGCGGCTGTAGCAATCTTAAGAAAGAAGAACAAAGCTGGAAATATCATGCTTCCTGATTTCAAACTCTACTATAAGGCTACAGCAATCAAAACACTATGATACTGGCATGAAAACAGACATATAGATCATTGAAAAAAGAATAAATATCCCAGATGTAAACCCACATTTATGTGGTCAGTTGATCTAAAACAAAGGAGGCAAGTACATACAATGAGAAAAAGACAGTCTCTTCAATAAATGGATTGGAAAAACTGGACAGCTACATGCAAAATAATGAAACTAGGTCACTATTTTCCACCATATACAAAACAAATTCAAAATGAATTAAAGACTTAAATGTAAGACCTGAAACCATAGACCTCCTAGAAGAAAATATAAGCAGTAAGCTCTTTGACATCATTCTTAGAAATATTTTTTTAGACCAGTCTCCTTAGGGCAAAGGCAACAAATGCTAAGACAAAACAAATGGGATTACATCAAACTGAAAATCTTTTGCACAGTGAAGAATTTCATCAACAAAAGGAAAAAGCAACCTACCAAGAGAAGATATTTGCAAATCATACATCATTTAAGGGCTTACTATATAAAGAACTTACACAATATCAAAGAAAAACCTAAATAACTTCACTAAAAAAAGGACAGAAGATTTGAATGGACATTTTTCCAAAGATATAGATGGCTAACAGACACATGGGAAGATGCTCAACATCACTAATCATTAAGGAAATGCAATTCACCATAATGAGATATCACCTCACACCTGTCAGATTGGTTATTATCAAAAAGATTTTTTTAAAAAGACAAGCATTGGCAAAGATGTGGAGAAAAAGGAACCCTTGTATAATGTTGGTGGGAATATAAATTGCTGTTGACACTATGAAAACCAGTATGGAAGTTCCTCAAAAAATTAAAAATAAAACTATCATGATTCAGAAATTCCACTTCTGGGTATTAATCCAGAGAAAATGAAAACACCAATTCAAAGAGATACATGCTGCACTATTTACAGTAGCCAAAACACAGAAGCAACCTACATGTCTGTCAATAGATAAATGGATAAAGATGTGGTGTGCATACACAATGGAATATTATTCAGCCATAAAAATGAATGAAATCTTGTCATTTGTGAAAACATGGGTGAACCTAGAAGGTATTATGGTAATGAAATAAGTCAGACAAAGAAAGACAAATACTATATGATTTCATTTACATGTGAAATCTAAAAAACAAAACAGAAACAGACTCTTAGATACAAACAAACTATTGGTTACCAGAGGAGGTGAATGACATAGGTGAAGGGGATTAAGAGATACAAGCTTCTAGTTATAAAATACTATATAGAGACCAGGAATAGAATGTACAACCTAAGAGATAAAGCCAGTGACACTGTAGTAACTTTGTATAGTGATAGATGGTAGCAGACTTATCTTGGGAATCATTTGTATAGAGTATATACAAATTTTATAATGTATAAAATGTACAAAACTTTGTATAATGTATTAAAATATCAAATCACTAATGGACACTAACAGGATGTTGTGTGTCAATTATATTTCAATCTTTAAAAAGGGAGTTCAGGAAATATTTGTCAGATGAGTAAACTCTGAGGGTACTGACTACCAAGAACATCTGCTGCAAAGTGGCCCCCATGCCCATGAGAGGCAGCACATGAGTGAAATGCTCTAGGCTGCTTCCAGCACCAGCCTTGCACACATTTTGATAGATGAAAGCTTACTGAATAAAATGCAGAAAGAAAGAATGGAAGAAAAGAAGAGGAAGGAAGAGAGGGGAGACGACAAGGAAAGGAGAGAGGATGGAACATGCCTTCCTATCCTTGAGGAAGCTAGCAACTGTCCTTCATCTCTGCCTTCTAGTCTGTGAGCTAGTCCATGTGCCACTCCAAAGCAACCCATCTTTCAGTACTGTTTTCCCTCCAATGGATACCTATTACCCATTTTCTATATATATTTTTCTTCAATTACCAAGAACTCCCTCCTCTTTGATTTCCATATACATACAACTTATATTTATGTTTCAGTATTCTGCTTAAGTCCTTCCTCATTCATTATTAGTAATTTTTGTTGAACACCTACTATATTCCAGGCTTTGTTTTAGGTAATAGAGATGTAGTTGTGAATAAAAAGATTTAGTGACCTTATGGAATTATATTCTAGATCTCTTTAATCCCCCTGTATTCTGAACACATAGTAATTTATAGACCATATCTCACAAATTGGTGTTGTCTTATTTTATTTTTCTATTTGTCTCATAGTCTTAATCTTGCCCCTTCAGGTAAAATAAACCCTCCTTGAAAGAAGTGACCAATGTCTTAGTGGCCTCCCAAATTCCCTCCACCTCCACCTATACGTACAAAGACTTTAATGACTTGAAAAGACTGGTTGTATTTTTAGAATTACAAAGTGTTTTCACATTCACTATACCATTATGGCATCTTTAAATTATAAAGCACTATTAGAAATGTGTTGTTGTTATTGTTAATTTTAATACTATTATTATCATGATAGGCTCACAATATCTGCCGAATAAATTGTAAATCTATTCCCATTCCTAGTTCTAGTGGGTTGTGAATGATAATCATTTTATAATTTGAGAATCTACAATTCTTCTCAGAAAATCCAGGCCCCAGAACTGAAGAACAATGGACATCCATTGGTAACGATCTAAAGCAACAGGTATATAAATCCTCACTTACTCCTCAGAGGTTACAGGGTGGCAAAGTTCCAAATAAAACCTAAGAGATGGTCCCATCTCACCTGTCATTTCAGCCCCTCTGTGTTTAAAACTGTAGTTTTCCCTAGGTGGGAGAACCCAGTTCCCAGCACACTGTGATTTGATGCCCCGGACTCAGAAGGCTTTGTTATATCCTATCTGCAATTACTAATCCACCCTCAGTCCCCCACCTCTAGAGAACAAGGATTAAAACAGCCACCTTTTAGACAGATTACACTTTGTGGATTTCGATAGAAAATGAAATCCAGATTTCGATAGAAAATGAAAATGTAATTTGTTGACAAAGACTTATTTTCCCCTATAGAAACAAGCATTGAAATTCAGTGTGTCAATAAAGCCTTACATTTTCTTCCATCACAGCTAGTATCTCCCAGTGACCTGATTTGATTGAGGGTTTTTCATGGATCTTTAAGAGAGAGCAGAACTGAGAAAGCTCTAGGAATACCAGATACCCACAGTTACCACGCTGCATATAAAGTACCTCAGCATCATATGCCTTAAGTGTCATACTGCTTCTTATTTTTCCGGAGGAATTTTAATAGGTAATTATCGAGAACTTAAAGACCAACATGAAGAGCCACATTACAAACTGTAATGACCCCAAAAACCTATGAAAATTAACTTTAGAGACACATGTTTTAATAAAATCTATTGTGGTGTGTGGTTAAAAAGTCATTTAAATGTCGTGTTTAAATATGTGTAGTTTAACTATTTAAACTCATCTCCGGTTTGGCATTTAAATTACTCTGTGACTGTGTAACTATCCTGGCCACATTTGGGCTTTGCTTTTGCCCTGCTCTGGGAATTTCTGCTGTTCTGCCTGGCTGTAAATCACTGGTCCAGAGGAGAACAGTTGATCCCAGCTGGGCCCATAAGATTCTCTATTGGGTGTTTGGAGTCAGAACCAAGGGAACAGTTACCAGACTTTGCAGCTGCCTGGACAGATAACATAGACTCTCTTCATGTGCTCCAAGAAGGACAGAAACCCATGGGGAAGGATGGAGGGAGAGAGGGAGGAGAATCAGAGAAAGAGAAGAGGGAGGAGAAGAAGGGGCAGAAGAAGGAGGAGAAGAGATGGCAAATGAATAAATAGGAACAGAAATGAGAAATGAAGAGATCCCTGATTTCAGGTTCCCAGTTGCATGCTGGTCCTAGAGTCTGGATGTATTCCTCCTACCCTTGACTTCCATGAGACATCCTGGAATTCTTATAAAAATTCTCTCCTTTTTACATAGTCAACTTCAAGTTTGTTTCATTGCTTGCAACCAAAGAGTTCGATGCAAAGCACTCTTTAAAACAATCAAATGCAGCCTGCTGTAGAAGGCCATGCACTCATTTATTCCAGAATCATTTGCCAAACTAGGCACTGAAAACACAGACGCCAACAGGAAACAATATTTGACTCCAAAAGGAGGAAGGCAGAGAAATACATTTGAAAATAAAATGCACAATGTAGGTAAATACACATTGCATATAGTAGATTCAAGGGTGAGGGAATGTGGGGCTAGTGAATGTGACCCGGGGAAATCAGGGAAGGCTGCTCAAACAAGGTGATGCTGATTAAGAAATCTTGAAAGATGTCTAGTGTGGACAAGAGGGGAAAGCTCACCCCACAGAAGGAAGAACGTGCGCGAACCTGAGAGGGATGAAACAGTGTGGTGTGTTTAGGGAACTCTAGAGGGTTCCATGTGCTAAAGAAGCTGGTTTAAGAGGGGACCGGGAGGCGAGGCAGGAGTGGAGGGATCCTCAAGGGCAACGTGGCATTCAGCCTGATGAATGTTAGGCTCCAGGCCCCCGTCTTGGAAGAGAAAGAGCTCCGAGATTTTGTTGCCCCCTTTTAGTTCCCTCATTTTCCTGAGGGTAAGGAGATAGCACTTGCCTCCCTTTTCAAGTATAAAAAAAGGGAGCGGGGTGGGGGGAGAACTTGACAGAATCACAGGATTTGCCCCTGAGACTGCATCTGGGAGCTGTGAACTCGGTGCTCTGAAGTACAGCGATCTCTGCGTTCGCGCTCATAGTCACAGAAAGCCTCAGAGGAGGACGTACCCAGGAAAGAAACCCAGAACCTCTGGAGTCTGGGGGAGGAAAAATTGGGCTTCTTGAATATAGGTACAGAATTAATTAAAGTTACATCGAGATATATCTCAACAGAAGAGTCCTTCCGGACATTTCAATAAATGCTTTTCAGTTTACGTGTGGTAGAAGACTACTGAGAAAGAAAAAGAGGAAAATACTTGCGAAGAAGAGGATTTAAATATGAGAAAGAGAACTCCAAAATATCATGGGGCTAAAAGTCAGGAAGAAAGAAAGAAAGGACATATTCAAAGACAGCAGAAATGTAGACAATAATGAAAGCAATGGTATTTTTTTCTAAGAGAGGTGGGTGTGTGTATACTTGTTCAGCATATATTGAGTTTTGAAGGACAAGTTAGACAAGGATTAAATGAGATAGAATCTGATACCCAAAGCAAATGTAAAAATAAAACTAACTTTCCTAGATCAACATTCCTTCAAAAGGTTTACTTTAAAAAAAATACTTTCAGGAGGGACCAGCAGGTGGGATGACAAGTTTCCATTCTTAACTATCCCCAAACAATTATTAATAATTCTTGTCCTGAATTAAATTATTTCATCCTAGAGAACCAGATGGTCCAGGATTGTCTTTTATTTGGAGGATTTAGTGAAGTTCAAACAAACTTTGCCACCACACGAAAGTTTAATAAAGCGAGAAGGAGTGACTAGTACTTTCTCTCAGGCTGTCTAAGGAGCTCTAATACAGCAGCCCTGGCAAGCTGGCCTTGGTGCCGGGCCTGCTGTCTTTTTATGTTGGTGCTTGATTGAAAAACAGCTCCAGCTGTTGAAGGACTTATTAACCCTTTCTCATTAGAACAGGGCAAGAGAAACAAAGTATCCCTCAGGGCCTGCTCAGCGCAGGGTCAGCTGAGTCCAGTCTTAGAAAGGTGCTCTGTGCTCAGGAATGCTCAGTACGATTCCTGCAACCTGCCCTGCCAAGATGTTCCCTCCTCCTGAAGTGCTTCTCAAACTTTAATGTGCATATGAATCAGCTGGGGATCTTGTTAAACTACAGATCTGATCAGCAGTTCTGGGGCGGGGCCTGAGACTCTATTTCTAACAAAGGTCCCCATGCTCTTGAGAATGTGAACTAGACTGCATGAGGAGGTCTTAGAGGGTTCCCAAACACAAGCATCTGAGCAATCACGTGAGAACCCAGAACATCCATCAGGTCGGGGTAGGTGAGTCCAAAGCAGAAATGACCACAAGATGTAGGAACTTTTGTAAAGCTTCCATATCAGCTGCAACTATATCCCCAAAACAGTGACTTTCATAATGTGCCAGCTGGAGGTTGAGATAATCACAGGACTTCAAACATGGACCTTATTACCAGGGCAGATAATCATACCAAAAAGGGGAAGAGAGCCAGAAGGCATTCAAATCTCTGGGCAAACATGACTTGCAATTTATTATCATGTGAAAGGCGTAAATGGCAGAGACATTGTGATTTTTTTTTTCAGGATATAGACAAATTGATAACATCGGAGTTGAGCTATCTCCTGCCAGTGTCCCCTCCTGCTCAGTTCCATCCTCTGCAGACCTGAAGGGCCTTACTCCTCTTCATCTATCAGAGGGGTCATGTGTGATTACCCAAGTTAGATAGAAAGATTGCAAAAGAAGCATGACAGTGCGATGGACCCTTTGTACCACAAGATTAACGTTTGGAACAACGGACAGTTACTATCCCAGAGGTGGTGTTGCATCTGGTGTCCCTCCATTCATGTTTAGAAATGGAAAGGCTGCAGAAATGGTGATGGAAAAGTGGATTCCAGGGAGTGGCCAGGACCCTGAGGCCCAGGTCCTCGCCTCACTGACCCTTCCTATCCTCCTAGCATCCTGGAGAGACCCTCCTTCCCGAGAAAGGTGTCACTGCTCCCCTCGTTAAGAGGCTTGGCTGTCTTCAGACAGTAGCTTGGGTGTTTTTTTTTTTTTTTTTTTACCTTATTATCAATCTGCCTTTCTTAGCAAAGGTCATGAAATGGACAGGGGATGTCTCATCTTCATTATAATCCCCTGTTTGAAATATTTCAATTAAGCTTCAGATCAGGCCCCAGAACTGAGACTGTTTTAACGAGAGGAGTAATGACCTTCTGTTGCAGGTGGTTTTTGGCACACCATCAGTTTTAATTCTTCTTGATCTTTCTGCACCCTTTGATAGCCAGGATCAAGTGTTCTCTTTATATGTTTCAAGCACACTGGAGGACTTTTAGGGACTCCACTGACATGGTTTTCATCCCTGCAGTCTCAGCCGAGCTGGTTGTCACCTGCAAGTTCTCCATGCTTGTTCAATTTCCCAAAGATTAAAAGACAGCTGAAAAGACAAGGCCCATGTGCTAGACTGTGAGTATGTGCATGTGTTCCCAAAGCGAGTGATCATCGGGAGGATTCCGCTGAGACTGTGGGATCACCCCTTTGATGCATGCTGCCTGGGCAGAAGGAAGCCTCGCAGAGGATGCGAAAGCAGCTGGTTGGGCCTGGTGGGTTTAATGGGGTGCATACTGTGTGCGTGTGTGTATGTGTGCATGCACGCATGTGTGGGTGTTTCTGAAATCAAGAGTTTTGAAAGTTGCACTGGGTTCACATCAGAGGGTCCTGGTTCTTAAGAGATTTCATTTGCTTCACAGAGACATGGGTATTTTAAGAAGGTAAATCTTTTGAAAAGGGTTCATCACATTTCTTATCCTGAATAAAGAGCATGAAGGACCTTTATAAAATACCTTCTTTCCTTTCAGTACTGGAGAATTCTATTCATTTTACTTATTCTTTAACAATTCTTGAATCCTACTGTGTGCCCGGCTCATAGTCAGGCTATCACAGGGAGGAGAGCAATGAAATAAGACAAATGATCTCTGCGTCTAGGAATTTATACTCTATTTTGAGGGAGTTATACTCAAAAATAATTAGGCAAATAACTGCTGAAGATAAAAAGCAAGGACACCACGCAGGAGCGGAGCAGGTTCTGTGTGGATGTGTGTGAGGAGAACCGGCCGGGGCTGAACGATCACATCTCGGGGTGTGCGGGGGCAGGAGCACTGTTGTCCACTGGAACCCTGGTGCGGAGGCCGGGCTTGGAACAAAACCTGAAGATATCCTCACCATGACAAGGCTAGTGATAGGTGCTTATGGGTGTGGATAGGAACAGCCTGGTGAACTTTTAACATTTATTCCAAGAAATTGCAGTTAAATACCCATGCTCATTTTTAGAAACCAAATAAAAGGCTGCACATATTTAAAATATACAATTTGATGAGTTGGGGATAAGACGGCACCATTATCAAGGCTACAGACATATCCATCATCTCCCAAAGTTTCCTCCCACTCCTTTTTATTAGTATTATTTTATGTTGTTTATTACTATTATTGTGTATGTGGCAAGATCTACCCTCTCAGCAAATTTTAAGTATACAACACAGTATTGTTAGTTCCGGGCACTCCGTGTGCAGTAGGTCTCCAGGACTTATTTGTCTTGCGTAACTAAAACTTTATACCTTTGGACTATCACCTCCTCATTTCCTCCTCTCCCCAGTCCCTGGTAACCAGTATTTTACTCCCTGCTTCTATGAGCTTGACTATTTTAGAGTCCACATACGAGTGAGGTCAATACACTTCTCAGACCTTTGAGGTAGAAGAGCCTAACTCTAATGCTCTACTCTGAGCCTGAGCGGCCGGTGTGATTCTTAGCATGGGCTCTCACTAACTGCAGTCTCGGGCAAATTACTTAGCCTCTGTGTGCCTCCATTTCCCCAACTTGTGAATTTGAGACTTGTAGAAATACAAACCTCCTGGGATTTATCAGAGGAGTAAGTGAAATCCCCAGGATGAAGTGCTTACCACTGTGTATGTAAGTGTTCGCTATCATTTGAAAGGGAAGTCAGATTCATTCTTTTCCTCAAAGTTGTATTTCATGCCTCTCCTTGCCCACCGTGGCTAGCCTTGTGGGCCTCCAGCCACGAGTACAGCTCTGTGGGGCCAGCCCCCTTTCCCTGGCCAGGGAACATGGCCTGTCACAGACCTGCTGCCTACTTCCAGCATGTTCCCATCTCCTGTGAGGACTGTCCTCCCACCAGGACACCGGGAATGGATCATTTCAAAGAAATGGTTCCCAGTGCCTATTCATTCCTTACGCTGTTCTCGCTTGCAACCAGATGGTTTATCAGGAAGGGTATCAGCAAATACTGTGTGCTTTACTGCCGTTAGATGGCACTGGCATTGAATTGAAAAAGCCTTAAAAATGGCCATCAGTCATTTGATATATGTAGGCAGTGATCTATATTGATATGGCTCCAGCTACCATCTGAAATGGTTTGTCTTTCATTTTACCCTTTATATGAGGGTTATTACAGTGCACACCACTTACAACAGACATGGTTATTATGGACAATTGGTTATAGTGGACAAAAACTGATTTCCCAAACCAAACATATTAAATCCAATACATTTTTCATAGGTTATAACCGACAGAAACCTTGGTTTCAGCTGACATTTTCCAGGGACTTTAATGACATTACTATAGGACTCCAAAGAGGGAAAGGAGGGATAGCAGGTATCAGAATGAGGCCAGGGAACACCAGAGGTTTCATTTCCAACAAAATAATTATCCAAGGGTGGGAAACTATTTTGGTTTTAACCCCCCAAGTGCCCTGCTCAGGAGGCCAGGTGTCTGCTAGCAGTTTCTCTGCACACCCCACACCAGCCGCAGTCCTCAAGATGCTGGTGGCAAGGCAAGTCAGGACAATGTACAGCCTGTCCAACACAGGCCTTCTTCCAGGAAACAGCCAGCCCCAGCCGTCCAGCGGCCCTCCGGCTTCTCCGCAGCCTTCTCCCCTCCCTCCCTCCCTTCCATCTGGGTACATCTTGTCCATGGGCCACTGACCCCATGAGCACTTTTTCTTCTTAATATACTCAAGCCAACAGACCCCCTTAAAGGAGTATTTAGAAGGTTGAACAAAGGCAGAAGGACAGACCTAATGACCTTTGGAGTTCATTCCTTGAATTCTGTTTCCTCCTAAACCTAAGGTCACAGGAAATGCATGGAAAACACCATCAGATTATGTAATGAATGCCACAACTCAGCACATACCAGGAGGTAAGTTTTCTTTTCTGAGACTCTGCTTGCTCAGAGATTTGAGTTCAAGGATCAGCAAAGTTCACTAGTTATCAGAATGCAAGGTAACTTCCTTTCTGCAATGCTTCTGCTCACCTTTTACCTGAAGCCCACTATTATTCTCCCCTTCTTGTCTTTCCCCTAGAGTATAAGGTCTGGCACTCACAGATCGGACAGAAAAAAACGATACAGCACCTTGGTCACTGAGAATGCAGACATCTCAAACAGCATAATGTCTGGAGCTGACCGAATGTGTTTAAGTTTTTCCTCTACTTCCTATTACCATGCCACCCAGAGCAAGTTTCTTGACCTCACTGAGTTTCGTTTTCTCTTCTGAAAATTGGATGATGCCTACATCACATAATGTAGGACTTCTCTGAAGCATCATACATGAAGACATCTGGAGAGTTCTGGCACAGAGCTGGCCCACACGAGTATTTGGGTCCCTTCCTCTGTCCTCCCAAAGCACACTCAGCATTCCTCTAGCCCACTGGGTGATCACTTGTTTACTTGTCTCTCCATCCACCCCACTCTTACCCTGAGTTCTATAAGGACTGAGGCCTTCATTCATCCTGGAGTCCAGTGCCAGGGGCAAAGCAGTGCTTAATAAAGGTTTGTTGAATGAACATATGGACATTAGCTTCCTTTCCACTTTGGTCCCTTCCCTTGGAGGTAGCTAAGAGCTCCACTTCAGGGATTTTGTCTTCTGGGTTTTATTTCCAGGACTTTGAACATGGTGTCTCCCAATTTATAAATGAAGCCTGTACCTCTGTTCTGCATTCTTTCCTCATGTGTTCCGTGCTCCCTCTCCAGCTCCACCTGGAGGAGGCTGACCCTCTGTCTCCTTTGGAGTTCCAGCCCTTACCAAGTTTAAACCCACTTGCCCAGGATCACCCAGGCCCTGCTCATCTGGATTGAGAATAGGGCCTCTGTAGACACAGGGCAGCGTCCCTGAGGGAGCACGGGCCTGGAGGCAGCATGCCAGGCCTCATCCTGAGACTTGGGCCCTTCGTCCACTGTCCTAAACTCTTCTGTAAAGTGCCCTGCTCTCACTGCTGAATCTGGGATGCAGCAACAGAACGCAGGGGGAACTGCTTTGAAAACTGTAGAGCGTTACCCAAGGATTGCAAGACAAAATTACACTGCCCTATTTGAATCCTTCAGTGTTCAAGTGATTTTTAGACCAAATGACCTATCAAGGTCATTCTAATATGATTGAAAACTGGGGAGCAGGGTGACAGCACCTCCTCACTGGAGCCTGGCACCTCTCCGTAGGCCCACTGACTGGTGCCGTGAAACCAAATGACCTAAGACATCACATACTGCATCCTGGAGAGAACGTGCCTAGATGCACTTAGCTGAGAATCCAGTTCTGCCCCTTCTGCATCAACAAAATCAACAAAATGATTTCCTCAAATAATTCACTCCCACCCTCCTTTGCTTGAAAGAAGGTTTTACTGCGGGAAAAGATAATTATATGGACCATTGCCAGAAAGATGTGGCCTTAACACTTGCACACATGCCCCTTCCTTTTCTCCTTGTCCCCCCTTCTCCAGAGTCCCCCACTACTCCCCAAGTCAGCAGAGGCAAGAAGTCATGCATTGAAAATAATCTTTTCCACTTCTGTCATAGTGCTGGTTGATAAACATAAAATATAAACATTTTTTTAGGTTGATCACTATTAAAAATGGTCAGTTTGTATGAGTTTTGCAAGCACATTCCAAAAAAATGTCTCAGACATTTTCACTGGCCATTCCTGCCTCTGCAGCTTTTCCTATGGGATGTGGGAGAACAGAATGAAAAGTGAAGGAGCTGCAGCAACAGTTCTAGGTTCTAATCCCAGCTCTGCCCTTCACTTGCTGAGCTAACCTGGGAAAGTCATGTACCTCTGTGTGCATTGGTTTCATCATCTACACAGTGGGAAGAACAGCAATAATAGTGCCCTTTTCAAAGAGTTGCTTGGACAATTAAAAGACCTAGTTTATATAAAACCCTTAGAATAGTGCCTGACACATAATAAATGCTTCGTTAAGGCTAATTATTTCTGTGATTCACATTTTGGGGGAAATAATCAGGTCCTGGTGAAAACTAAATGAGTTGGATGCATATAAAGTGTTTACCACACTTCCTGACAAAAAGCAAGGGCTCAGCAAATGTAAGCCCCTATCTGGAAGTCCCTGCCCCCCAATTCTGCCTATGAAACTTCTCCCCTAAAGGAAGCCCCAATTGGAGCTCCATCCTCCCCTAACATGAAGCCTTCCCTGATTAGCCCAGCTGCAAGAGAGCTTCCTCTCTACTGACTCTGTCAGTCACACGTGGAATTTATTATCCTCCCTCAGGCACCATAATATTTGTGCACATACCATCTCTCCAATCTAACTAGAAACTCATAGAGGGCAGAATCTGGATTAAAATTATATGACCTGTACACCCACCACAAGTCCTCAGTAGTGTGGATAAAATGAGAGTTCCTGTGGCCAGGATTCTCACCTGCCCCTGGTTGACTAGCCCACTGCACACCTGTGGGCAATTTGACTCTATAAAAAGAGCTCCACCCAGTGCTCTGTGCATGACATGGTGGCAGGGTTGCAAGGCTGCAGGAGAGCAGAGCAGAGGCTGGAGTGGTGGCAGTGCCGAGGACAGAGGCCCAGAGGACGGCTGTGCAGGACAGCTGTGCAGAGAGGCCCAGAGGACGGCTGTGCAGGACAGCTGTGCAGAGAGGCCCAGAGGACGGCTCTGCGGACAGAGGGGCCCAGAGACAGAGACTGGCTTGGTGCCTGCAGACTCGCTCTGAGTGAATGGGATTCTAGTGGCTGACGTGCCACCTGGAAATAAACCTGGGTATAACCCTTTCACCCCAAGAACGTTTTGCTGTCAATTTCTTTGGTCACACTGAATCCATAGCGAACTTGCCTGGGGGTGAAACCCATTGGCAAGACAAGTAGATATTTGTGGATATATTAAATAAATCAAACAATGTTCTAATGAAACAATGAATTCATTAATCTAATAGTATTTGCCATTTTATGATAATAAAAAGATAATATTAATAGGTAGAACTTTTTTGGGATTCATTTCTCTCAAGCCTCCATCCTTTGGGTGTTCACAGTCTCCTGGTCCTTGGTCCAGGAGGGTCTCAGCTGAAATCATTTTTGAAGCAAGGCAGAGAACCAACAAACAAATAAAACAAAGTATAAAGGGTCTTTCCTTCTCATCCCTGGGTGTGGAAGCATTAGCACAAAAGAAGGTATTTAGGGTGAGAGTGTAAGAAAAATCAGAAAATGATTTCTTCTGCATTATGAGGAGAAACTGATAATAGTTCTAAATGTTTGGCCTTATCAAAGTATTCCTTCATCAAGTAACTCTTTGTTTAGGGGGAAGGCTAACTGTTCCTTTTGTCTTTTACTTTCAGGCCGCTTTTTGTCGCGGGTGTGGTGTGGGAGTCACACGTGTTTTGTGAACCACTCAGAATGCTTAGCTTTGTGTGTGTGCCTTTCCCCAGTCCAGCCTGTTGAGGCCTTTCTAGACCACGCTATAGACAGCAGATGGACATCAGCAAAGTTCAAGTCCATTCAGTTCATGGGTAGTAATTACAGTCCAAAGCTCTGGGGAGAATGGGCTTGAGCGAAGCTGTTGGCTGAAACCAGGATGAAGGGAATATCTGGGAATTTCACTTAGCCCTGGCTATATCACCTGTTTTTCCTTTCTCTCTCTCCCACACCTTCCACTACAGCCACTGTGGAGAACTGAGAATCTGTAGTTTTTCAGATGTATCCCTTGGACCTGGATGGCTTTGAGCATTTTCTATGACAAACTGCTGGCCTTTCTGGGGTCCCAGTTTTCTAGACGGAACCTTCCCGAGAAAGAGGCCCAAGAGAGGGGATTCTGATCTGGGATTTTCTCAGACACTTATGAAAACCTGTCTCTAGGGAATTCCCTGAAGCTTGTGCTCAAAGAGACAATATATTTACAATTGGTGTTTCATTTTGTTGTGAGTGTCTTGCACATGGTAGGCTCTCACACACCTACTCCTAAATGTTTGATGAATGAACAGATGATTGTTCCTCCTAAATAGGTCAGTCACAAGTCTTCCCCAACTGCAGGGTCTGTGTTGCAGTTCAGTTATTAGTTTCCCCTGCACTCAAACCAGGCTCAGCCCTCAGAGGGCCTTCATTTCATGAGGGACAGGTGGATGGATCTGCTCACTCAGCGGCAGCATTCTCTGTCTAGTGAACCCAAGGCTCAGAGGGTCCCTGGACATGTACTAAATGCACCCTTGCCTGAGACCACCCTTTAACCCCTTCCAGATGCTGCTCTGTCATCCTGGGGCACTACTGTCTGCTTCAGTGGGAAGAGGTATAGAGGAACTGAGGCAGAAATAGAAACTCTTCCTTTGCTTTACTCCATGTGCAAGTGAGTGGCACAGGCTAGTAATAGAATCCCCCTTTGCTCTAAGTATGGACCATACTTCCTCCCAAACAGCTTTTAGCTGCTCCACCTGCCTAAGTTACTGCACATATTCCCTGGGGCCTCAGGAGAGATGCCCCCAAGAGACTGGAAAGGCAGACTGAAGATTACTTAGTGGAAATCAAACTACTCAATTTTGCCAGTTGAAGGGCATATGAATGATCTACCTTCATACAGTTATATTTACTGACTTATTAAGCCATTATTTAAGTGTTCCATAACTTAAAAAACTTCCTTACTTTGAAAAATGGTAAGAATTTCCAGTTAAAGACAATCACTATAATCCCAACACCCACTCTGCTCCTGATTAGCCCTGTAATTAAATTACCAATTAACAAGAACTGAGAAAACTCTTCACTGGATAAAGTAAAATGTCCTTAATTATGCTGTTGTATCCTCAATGAACAGAAGAAGAAATATATATACACACACAATCACACACGAGAAATTAAATATACATGCACCCATCTATAAATGTCATCTTTTCATAGACCTTTCCACACTAGAGCTTCACACTCAAGCTGCACACCAAAGTTGTGAATCTCCTTGGTTTTTTTAAGAGCACAGGTTGAGAGAAGAGGGACAAAGCAAGACAACTTTATTGGCTTAAAGTTGCCTCAGGAAAATAATGATACTGATCAGATTTATAGGACTTTATTCAAAAGGGAAAAATTATTCAAGCTACTTCCAAATGAGAGCAATATAATTTTTTTTTTTAAAAAAGCACATATGTTGTAATGTTACCATCTGAAGAGCTAACTTTTACCCCACTTTCTTCACACAAAGGCAGTCAGGATGGTCGGTAAGATATAAGGCTGATTTAGCAGAGTCCATGAGTATTATGCCTTAGTGGGATTCAAGGGCTGGGCTCCAGAAAGCTTCATGTGGCTTTCTCATTTCCCTGATACACAGTACTCACAAGAGAGGGAATAAAAACTACTCTGAACAAGAAGGAAAGAAAACTTTCTTTTTCTTTCTGTAGTTATGTCTTACAAAATTAACCATTTTTTCCTTAGGGTGCAGAATCACTAGTGTGTTAATTAAGTTCTCAACTGCACATACTAAGTCAGGAAATAACAACAAAAAGCTTCTTGCTGCAAAACTGAATGCTGGAGTTGCCCGTGGCATATAATGAAGTTATACACTGCCCTACTGTTCAAGCATTCCAAATCCTGAACCTGCCAAGTAAATCACTCCTTAATTATTGGGGAGTTTAATTCATTCCCCCAACTCCCCATTGCCTCCCCACTGCCCACTGTCTCTCCCAAGTGGTCCCACATATTTGTGCATTTCAGTGTATCACTTCTTAAGTCTTGAAGCTAAATTTTGTGTTGTGTACTTCAATCAGGGGGAAGGAATTTAGCACAAACGTTCCTAACGAAATTCTAGTAGGGCAATGAAACTCAGTGTGGAAATTCTTTTCTCAAAGAGGACATGGGTTTGGGAAAGTTCTTACTGAGCAGCAATTTTCCATGCACTAAAACTGAACTCCTGTCACTGCTACTATAAGAATAGTAAGAGCCACATTTGTAAATATCCCATGTATACCCATGCATTTATAACTTTGAATGAATCTAGAAATGGAATCCTAAAATATACTGGGCCCTTGCTACTTTAAGGTGTATGCATACCATGACAAAGTACAAATTATTGTCCTTCTTCCTTAAAAAGAAAACAAAACAAAACAGCTTCTGGCTATGTTTTGGCATTTTGCTCATGAAAACTCTGAAAAACCCAAAAAGAATGTAGAAGAACAATGCATCCCTAGTTTGTAGGTGAAGCTCAGACACAGTTTCTAGTGGGCAGCACTTTCCTCTTCTCAGTTCTTAGAAATGATGGAGGATTGTGGCTTCCATTTTACAAATGAGGAACCTGAAACTATCAGCAGCTTCCATAAACAGTCACAGAAAATGATGGGCTGTCAGGCTACACCCGAAGATAAGAGCAAAACCAAGATCTAAACCTCCAAACCTGATCATCCTGACTCAGAGATGCTTTAAACCTACGAGAGCATTTCAAACAGAGTTTGTTCAAGTTTCAGAAAGTCAGCCTCTCATCACATGGAAGAGATGGTACAGCTCCGAAAGCATACGATGTTTCTGTTTTTGGCTGACGAAGCTGCACCCTATATCACACGGCTCTGCGGCAGGACCTCTTCCCACTAAACACACTCGCTTCCCATGTGAGCTGCCATATGTCTTACCCTTCAGAGGAAGTTGGGTGTGAATCCATTTTTATTTTAGCAAGGACTCTGATTCTGTTCGTCATTAATCTTCCCCCTTTGTCTCAACCCTCATCTCTTGCCAAGTGACTTTTCAAGTACTCACTGAACTTATTTTAAAGGACAAAGCATTTCTATACTGACTCTGAGAAGAAATGCCATGGGCAGGAAGAAAATGGTTGGAGGACTTTTTTTGTTTAATGAAGGATTTGTGGACAGGCTTTCACATTTTGGTAAATGCCTTTCACTAAAGGGAACCCATTAAAGAAACTCAGTGAAATTTGCTCTAGTGGTCTCCAAGTAGACCCCAGTACAGTAATTCTCAAACTTGAGCATCCTTATAGAATCTTGGGCCCCATCCCTCTCCAGCCCAGTAATTCCTAAGCCCAGGAAACTGTATTTTTGAAAGCCCTCCAGATAACCCTGATGTAGATGGTCCCCAGACCACACCTTGAAAAACACTGACCCAGTGGATGTTTATCCACATCTCAAAGATAATTTGCAGCCTTGGCTCAGGCAGGGCCTGGCTTCAGGATATTGGAATGTTAAGAGGTCAGGGCCAAAGGGCTTGGGCTGAGACAAGGGGCCTGAGATGTCAAAGGTCACCGGCCCACTTCTTTGCTGAGTCGAAGAGTAACTTAGGTTTTCTTGTTTCCCTGAGTTCCAAACTCACCCATTAGCAAAATAAAGAACAGCCTGTTCACATTCTTCCTGTGAATCTTCCCTGGGTTCCTTAGGAGCAAAAGGCCTGTGTTCTCCCAGGAGTTGGCTTTGCTTTTTGTATAGCTGTTTTCTTCTTCCACTCAACCATTAGTACTGAGCCTATACAAAGTGGTTTTCTTGTTCTGAATCTCATTTTTCATGTGTACCATAACTAATCTGGACTTTGAAAATCAAAATGGGAAGCATTTTGTGATCTGAATGTGATTTTCTTTTTTCAATAAGTGGAGCTTTTAGCATTTAGTTTTACTTAACAACCTAAGACATGAATCCACAAGGCTCACTATTTCTGCCCCATTCAATTCACACCACAGAGAGGAATTCACATAACCTGGCTTTAATTTTTTTCATAAAATAATCAATTCTACGTTTAAAAACACGTTAAGATGTTTTATTTCTTAATCAGCTAATTTGAGTGGGAAACAAAGATGCCTTTTATTCACATTTTCTTTGAGTCGTGTTACTGTAGTAAAAGTTCCCCACAAGATTTGGCCTTCGCTCACAAGTTTCACGGCTGCCAATTAGTTTCCAGAGTCTCTATTTTACAAAAATGCTTCTCACTTTTTAAAAATGTAATTGAATGTCTGTTCATCACAGAGTTTCTTGTGTTCAAGCCCAGGGTGTTAAACATTTTTCTGGTTGACTTGGGTCAGCTTTGAAAAATTTCAGACAGTGAAACTTGAGAAGGGACTGTATACTATAGTGTGTTCCTCACATCCTGTTAAGTATTAAGTGGATATTTAAATGGACTTGTTATACCTTGAGTCCGCCTTAAAGTGAACCATATAGTTCATAAGACTATTAATTAAAAAGAGGATTGCATGGGATGAACATGTATTTTCATAATCATTCACACTGGCCCAGAGCTGCCCTTGAATTTTCAGACTAATTAAAGTAACACATTGAACTGCAAAGGGTGGATGGCCGCATTTCTGTGTAGATGCTAGCTAGCACTGTTGAAAGTAGAATGGTGAATTTTTCTTTTTTAAAGGAAGGCAAAGCAGTGGGAGAAGAAAGAATCCGCCTCAGTAGACCTGACTCCATTCCTTTCATGGCTCCCTATTTGTTCCACTCCTGGATCAAGTTTTTAATTTAACAAGACTGCATTTGGGGGGAGTTGTCAACCCCATCTGTTTAGGGCCAGAGTGTGCCCCACCTGGTGGTGCAACTGATTTTTGAATTAGCTGAGCTTTATTTCAGTACAATAGAGTGATTGTTTAGTTGCTTTTAAGCACTAGGATTCTTGGAATCTGATGGGCAAAAAAATAAATCAGACTGCAGCGTGCAGCAATCTGGGCTGCTAATTGCATTTGACCCATTATCCTCCACCGCCATGGTCCAAACTTTGATATGGCTGACTTTGGAGTCTGAAATGGAAATGGAAGCACTGCTGTAGCAGGTTATCATATTGTGAAAAGTCTGTCCCTGATACACTCTCTGAGGCCTGGAAAAGAGAAGAAACCAATATGAGATATTATCCCAGGATGGTGCCACTACTGGCGTTTGGGACAGACAGGCAGATGCAGCCCTGGGCCCCTTCTTTTTGCACACCAGCAGGGCAGGGAGCCGGGCTGCCCAAGAGAGCCGCAGCAGAGCCGCCAAGTGGCCCTGTGTTCATCACACCCTAAGGGACAGGGCCGAAGGGGACTGCTCCACCTGCCTCCCGCACCCCACCCTTAGAAAGCACATTGCATTGGCCCACAGTTAACAACTCTTCCTCTGTCCCTCCCACTTTATCCTCACCACAGTGGCTGTGCCTTGCCACCCGGAAAGCCTCTTTGAAAATAGCACAGCGTTCATGAAGCTTCTCTCTCTTTACAAAGAAAAGTGCCTCTGCTCCTGGGAAGCTCATCCAAAAGCAATAGCTTGCCACTCCCCAGACTGGGTCTAAGTCAGGGTGTGTGCTCACCGCCAGTTTCGCACGCCTGGAACCTGAACCGCAGCTCTGTCCCTGAGCGAGACCCTGCAGTGACTTTAAAATCAGGGCAGGGCCAGTGCTTCTGAGGGATAGCATTGGGCTCTGAGAGGAGAGAAGGGAGAAGAATGGGGAGGGCCAGTGGGGGAAAGGGTGATTTCCAAGTCAGGGGGGGTGCTCTGGAGACTCAGAGATCATTGCAGCTGGGAAGAGGAATTGGACCCCAGCCCAGCTCTCCAGGCTGGACGGAAAACTGGTCCTGGAAAGGAAGGGAGTGGAGGGCGCCTGGGAGCAAGGCTGCTGACATCAAAGAAGCACCTGAGCAATGCTGAGTCTGTGGTAGCACAGAGAGCTGCACCGAGGCTTCATTCCATGCAACAGCCAGGTTCAAGCCCCAGCTTTGCCACCTACTAGCTGAGTGGCCTTGGCCAAGGGACATAACCCTTCCACCTCAGTTCGCCACATATCCAATGCGGCAGTAATAAATAAACTATGCAATAGTATTGCCATGAGGAATTCAGTGTAAAGACTGGTATATAGGAAGTGTTTTTGATAAGTTCCAAGCAATATGATCATTAGAACCAAGGTCAGGCCTCACCTCATTTGCTGAGGAAATCTCAGGGTCTCTCCAGGAAGAACACAAGTTCAATCTACAGCGTCAACTCAGCACACTTCTAAGGAGGCCTGGCTTCTAGCAGGCTGCATTCCTGGCTTGACAGAGCTTACTTACCCACCCCCCAGGAATGAGACAGAGGCAGCCTTACCTGTAAAAGAACAGAGGCGCTGGCATACCAGGCTCCTCAAAGCCCCACTGGCCTTCTTCCGGTGCAGCCTTGCAGAGCTCTCCACACTGCCTCTGCTCAGCACCTCTGCTTGGGGCCCAGGCAACCTCCAGACCAGGTTGGAGAGGGTTCCTGGGAGAGAGACTGGGAGTCCAACCTAATCTTGCTATTTTCTGGATATAACCCTAGTTACTTTTCTCAGTGGGAAATCAAATGGTGCTTTTCTGAGAATTTAATTATAGCTCCTGCGTGTAGTAAAGGCGTGTAAGGCTCCAGACCTCGGCAGTACCTCAAGAGTCATCCCACCCATGTTCTCAGCTCCAAGATAGAGAGATGTACTATGTTTGGGGCCAGGTCTATGCTGCACCTGGATCCCTATGTTTGCCAGCAAATAGAAGCACATGGAGTTATTAATTAGCATTTATGAGCTCATTAGCATTCATAAGTAATGTCAACACAAGATGATGAACTAAGCTGGATTGTTTGGGAAGAGGTGACAAGGGAGAAAACTTCTCTCTCTACTTGGATTCATATGAATGTTACTTCCCGAGAATCAACCCCCACCTAGAAGTCAGCAGAAATAAACACAAATAAACAGAGCAAGACAGCAAATTCCCGGTATATGAGGGTGGCCTTTTCAGAGTTTCTGGTTCCCATTACTAATCTACTTCATATTGAATGGATTTGAGACTCAGTTTAAAGAAAACATACAGTAGCGATATTACCATCCAGCGTGGCCATATGTGATTCTTTTTCATGAAACTTTCAAGCTGAAGGGAAACACAGAGATCATTGCATCATCCCAGCATGCTTCAGGTAAGGAAACCCAAGTCCCAGTGTTGAGCTCAGAGCTGGGTCTAGACACTACATATCTCTACCTCTTTTTCTGTAACTCAAAAATGGATGACATGGATCTAGCAGATTTGGGGCTAAGAAGTCCATCTGGATCCAGTGTTAATGCTTTGCTGAAACTGTCCTCTCCACCAGGAAGGTATGCTTCTTTCATCCTAATGTGTTTTGGGAGCCAAGTAGCATAGCCTTCCCCTCTTGGTCAGTATTTCAGTCCAGCTCAACAAGAATCAATGTCAGCTAATGGCTGTGCTTCAGTTGCTTATAAGCAGGGCAACCAAGTGAATCGCTGTAGGAACCTCTCCCCACACCCCAGCTTCTAATAGAAACAGGATGGAAATTATACTGTGCTTAAAGAATACAATTTACTAGAGACTGAAAGGGATTTTTGCAGGGGAGAGAGCAGCCACTGGGTGAAGGAGGGAACAGAGACATGGTTAGAAATCTAGAGACAGCTAGAGGACTTTCAACTCTCAATTCTTCCAGCCATTTGGAAATCTGACCATTTTTATGCAGAGCTACAACATTTGAATTACATTTAAGAGCAGTTTTAATAGACTGAAGAGGAGCCATTTTTCAAAGCTTCTCCCATGCTCTATTTATACCAGGTGTGTGTGTTGCTCACAAAAAGCTACTCACGAAAGGATGATCGGTCCCACAGTTTTGGTTACCTTTTGTTTTTGTCTTATACAGGCTTAGCCACAGTAGACTTCTATCTAATTTCTAAAGAGTAATCTGTATATCTCTGATTTCAAACCTGATTTTCAGTAGCAGACCATCACAGTCATTCAGTTCTGAGTCTCTGTGTGTGGGATATAGGTTGATACCTTGGGCGATGTTGGAACAAATTAGGCATTAGATCTAGGTGGACTAGATGGGAAATGAGGGAAGACCAAGTGCTAACCCAGGATACAAGCTATTCAGTTCTTAAAGGTTTTTGTGGATTCCTAATTTGAAACAGCTGGCCCAAGTGGCACATCCTGGTGACATAATTTTTCAATAATACCACGCTTCTGCAAACAACCAGCATTCCTGTGCTGGGAGACTGGCTATAGCTCTTAATCTCAGTGCTGATTATTCCAATCCATCATCCTGTGTTCTGTGCGGTCAGCCAAAGGCAGCCTCTATCTCATATTTGAGTTCATCTGCATAGAACATTGGATTCTACCTGCAATTCAGTGCTGCCTTTTAACTTGGTCAGCAGCTTCTTGCCAGTGTTGTTTCCTTATACACGATGGTCTTTCTTGCCTTTTTTTCCTTCTTCAGCTGTCAGGTCGTCACTGGATACAATATTGTCTGATAACTAGAGCTCTTTGCCTTCTATAAGCTCCCTTGGGATGCTGACATCTTGGGTTTTGTGACTAGGATTGGGGGTTAGTCTCATGTGTATTCTCTGTCTTCAGAATGATCATCAGTGAGTTTTACTGACTCAGCTGAGCCACCCACGCCAGACAAGCCCTTTCCAAGCATCAACAAGGTGCAGGAGCTTCTGGATGGCTGTCTCGAAGAACCAGGATTCTCCTGGAGTTCTGGGCCATAATCAATACCAACTCCCTGCTATGGCTTTGGGCATTGCTATTTTAAATCATTTGGGAAAATGGGGCAATTTTCCACAATATAGGAAAGGTAAAAAGGCATCAGCAACTCCAATGTTACAGACCTTACCAACAATGAGTGGCCTCCAGGATATCTTTCTAGCAGCCAGACTTGCTAGTATCTGCCACAGCTGAGATCTGCTGTTGGCGTAGCATGTAAGGGTATCATGGACAGTGACCAAAAAAAAAAAAACCTCAAGCAGCTGCATTTCAGGAAACTATTAGAAGCAGCTACAAGCAGGAGACTGAAGAGAAAAGATGGAGTACACATTAGAACCCATTCCCCATTGAAACCCTGTCGATAGCTCCACAGTATCCATGGGATAAAGTTGATTTGATACCCTTCAAAATAAAATGTAAGAACCTTCATTTTTTTACTCCTGCTTTCCCTGATCTTGTCTTCTGTGTCCAGCCACATCTAGCCATGCAATTTTTCACCCTGGATCTTTGTTCTGCCTAGAATATCCTTCTGCATCCTGATCTTCCCTTTCTTACTCTAGAAGACTAAGTAAGCTCAGACATCAACTCCTCCTGGCAGCTTTGCATTATTCATTATTGTCCTTCCCCTCTGACCACCAAATAAGATAAGGCATCTTTCCTCTGGGTCCATCTCTACCACTCCGTTCACCATAGTATTTATAATAGTTTGGTTAAGAATGTGTCCTCCACCCAACTATGTGTTTCTTAAGGGCAAAAGTTCTGTCTTATTTCCCTTATTCATTTTTTATTTCCTGTACCAGGAACAAAGCCTAAGACATGGAAATGTAATAAATGTTTAATGGATGAACAATAGGCCTCAAATATTGTGAAACAGCTAAAGAGAGGCTGCCATCCAACAGCCTAACCTGGTGTATCAGAAATGGAAGCACTAATTTTGAGCCAAACAGTCAAGCAACCTGAAAGACAAAGACCGTGAGCCCCTACAAGTGGTAGTATCTACCCCCTTCAGCACCAGCCCTGCACACACAGTCCCTGCTACTGTAGCTAAGGCAGACTGTATCTGCAGCTGGGCCGGGATCTGTCACTGTTCCATCTACCCCCAGAGATGGGGTCTTCATTACAAGTGGCTAGCAGGTGACCAAGCTCCGGGATACCTTCTCAGCTTCATCTTTCTCAGACCACTCTGGTACCAACTCTTTGGGCTGGATTTTCTGAGAATCAAACTTTAAATCAAAGATTTATGTGCAAAAAAATTTCTTAGTGTGTGCTCTTGGGCATCATCGTTTGTAGAAGGGAGTGCAAAGCAAAGGAAAGAAGATTGGGTCAAAGGGGAAGTTGGGCTACAACATAGCCACAACAAAGGCCTCAGTCAATCTCATGGGCAGCTCTGAAGCTGGTTTGCACTAGGAGTTTTAGGAGTTGTCGAAGTTGGAGTGAGGTAGACCTTTATACCCCCTGAAAACAAGTCTTTGGATGCAGGGGTGTGACACAGAGTGAAGAGGTTAGCTTAAGCAGAAGCAATTAGCTGCCAGGGCTGACAGTCAGCAGCACTCCCAACAGCAAGTCCTTCAGTGCTGAGGGGCATCTGAGTGGTAGACCATAGTGACTACTACAGATCCTCGTTCTGCGTCTTATTAACTGCAGGCCCTTGGATAAATCAGTCACAGCTCTCTGGGCCTTAGTTTCCTGGTCTGTAAAACAGAAATGATAATAATGCCTATGTCATAGGATTGTCATAAGGATTAAAGGAGGTAATAGTGTGATTCACCTTAATACAGAGCCTGGCACTTAATAAGCATGGTAACTTCTCACAGCTATGAGGAGCTTAGGGTTTGGGGGAAGCCAAGACTAAACTATAGGCTACAACTGAAGAAGTTGCTAAGCTGCAGGCAGTAGAAGCTTAGAAGAGGCGAAGATCAAGGAAAACAAAGAACAGTTTCAAAGAGGAGATGTCAATGATACATAGAGCTTAGAAAGGTGCAACAGGAAGAGACAGCTTCCAGGTAAGATATTAACAAGAACAAAGGCCCAAGAAAGGCATTTGCAGGGTGACAAGGAAGTCATCCTGGCTGCTACTGTGCTTCCTGCCCAGAAGGAGGCTAGGTGGAGTGTGGGTTATGGAAACTTAGAAATCCAGACAGAAACAACTGCTCGGAACACCCCAACAGACCATAGTTCAGTTGAGCTCTGAAGTGGTATAAGGGGCATTGCTGAGGAATAAAGTATCTTGGCAGGAGAGGGAGAAGGAGGATGGAGGGAGGGAAGGACAGGTGAGACACACATTAAGGAGAGAGACATGCCCAGGAGATGGGCGGAGAACAAATTGGGATTAAAAGCCAATCCAGAGAGTGAAAGAGAAAATCAGAAATGAAGAAGAAATGTAGACTAGAGCTTGAAGAAATGATGGTCTTTTGATTTCAAAAGCTCTAATTCTAAGAATTAATGTTATGGGAAAAAGTAATAATAATAATAATTTAGGGCTAGGCCAGCTGTGTTACTTCCTTGAAAAATAATACAAATACACTTATTACACTTATTAAGAAGCCCAGTGTTTGCTATCTTATAAATAGTTCTGAATTATTGTCCCTTCCCAAAAGCTTACTCTCTCCAACAAGTGCAGTATGATACCATCTGCCTGACAAAAGAGTTTAAATGTCACTAATTTCATAAGAAAATGCAATTGGCTATTTAGGACCCTAGTTTATTATGATGATATTTAATAATTTGTACTTACATGGCATTTAGGGTCAATGTCATGTAAATTGAGTTATAATGCCAAAATTGAGTTATAAATGTTAACTCACTAACTTACACAATAACTTGTTAGAAAGACAGGAAACATGGCACTCCCCTTTTTCAGATCCATTCATTCAACAACCATTTATTGGGTTCCTACATGCTA
Organism: Manis pentadactyla; assembly: GCF_030020395.1. NCBI lineage: Eukaryota > Metazoa > Chordata > Mammalia > Pholidota > Manidae > Manis > Manis pentadactyla. The sequence continues at coordinate 74,205,689 of NC_080022.1, read as the reverse complement.
GACATTTTAATGATGCAGAGATGTGGCTATGTGGAGATGGGTTCATGCTGTTTGACTGCCTGCTCCCCCAGCAGAATAAGGAGCCTTCCAAGAACAGGGACCATGAATTTTCCTCTCTGAAGTCCTAAGGCCCAACACTGCACCTGGAATAGGGGAGTCATTCCATGAATGTATGTAATTTTTTAAAAATTAAATACATGGAATGAGCTATAAGTCTATGCTACTGTTATTAAAAACATAAACCTAGAAACTCTTGACCTCTAAGCCATTGCTAGCCACTGGACCTTACTTCCTGTAGAAACTCCTCATCTAACACTCTCCTGCTCTTTTAGATAGTAAAAATTCACTCATTCTGTGAACATTGAAATACGCAATTTCTGTAGCCCTTTGCACTTACTGGAGACAATATCAAGGCTAAGGCTGGGCCCCACACTAAGCTTTGCTTTGTTCAAAGATTTTGGCTTTTATGAAGATTATTATACTTAACAGCAAAAGAGAATTCTGATTCTAGAAACCACTCCAAGTTAATATTCTATTGTTAGTCTGGGTTGGGTGTGGGAAAGTTCCATTTGGCAGTACTGACTAATAATGAGGTCCTGACTGATATCAAATGGCCAGCAGAAAAAAGGAATAAATTGGACTCTGGACTTCTCTCTGACTCAGGCCTCAGGTTCTCACCGTGTCTGGGAGACCACACTTCAGGTAGATTCTTTGTAGGTGTCTGCTCATTTAATCCCCTCTCACAAGGTCCAAAACAAACCTACCGTGCATGCACCATACCCAAATCCTGGTGAATGGGAGAAAGAGATAAAGTCACAAGTTCATGCCCAAACCTTGCCCCTTCTCCCCCTCCAGCACCCCAATGTGGATACTTTTTAGGAAACTAGATTACTAATATCAGGAAGGTATCTTCTGTTCTCAGAAGTAAGGCAATGGTGTCGCCTGGCCCAGATCATGAAAGCAGAATGTCTCCAAGCCTGAGGAGCGAACTGGCACCAAAAGGTCCAGGTGTTCCACCCCAGGCCTGGAGCTATTGCCCTGGGGACGTCACAGCAGAAAGTCCATTTTCACAAACGTGAGAATTCAGGCCCCGGACACTCACTAGGCCAGAACAAACCCTATATAAGTTGCTGGCCATTTCAAAAGCACAGGTTACCATTTCTCTTTACATTATGTTCCCTAATTCTGCTCGGTGAATGTCATGTAAACCTACTGCTAGCTACAGACCTCCAAATTGTTATATGTCAACGGTGCCATCTGAAGAGGGCCAGAGAAGCCCAAAGAGGGTTTGGCTTCCTTCATTCTTTGAAAAATATATCCTATATCATTTGAATGAAATTTACAGGTGAAAAAAAAAAATCTCAGAGTTTCTTTCTTCTGCTTTTCAGGGGACGACAGTGGCACAGTCTGTCTATGGCTGAGCCCACAGTTGTACATGAAAGTTAATATTTCCAGGGCCCTGTGTGGGCTACCTTTCCCAGGATTCATGTTCGCAATGGGAAACTGAAATAGCGCATGAGAGTTACCCTAAGTAGATTTAAATAATTAAATTCAAAAATTCTCAAACCACTTGCTGTTTCAAATTTATTTCTTTAATAACAACTCAGACTCAGCAACAGACTGGATTAAGATTTCATTTATTCGAAATTTAAGGTATATCCAGCCTTGGGTGTTGTTTTTGAGTATTTAAGGGGAAATTTGTGCATGGTAAAAAGTGAAGAGACTGCAGCATTAGAAATTCATTTCCTCTATTAGAAGCAGGGCCACGCCTGCACTCTGCAGCTGTTCAAGGAGGCGGTGCCAGTGGGCTGGAGGGTGCACCGCGGGAGCAGACGACTCTTTGTTTCCCCATGAGGGGAGAGCTGGACAGCCCCACACCCTGAACAAGAACTATTTCCTCGGTGGCGCCAGGCAATTGGGCCAGATCATCTGGGGTGGTTTCCATGTGGCAAAGGAAAGCATCCTCTGGGAACTGCAGGGCAACTTCCAAGGATCCATTTTCATCCATGACCTCAAATCATGTCTTTTACCAGAGCCCAAAGATGGGAGGCCACCGCGGCCTGAGCGGAGTTCACTAACCTCTGAAATAACCCATCCAGATACCTTCCACAAAGCGGAGAGCAGCTCCGAAAACAGGTGTTACATTGCAGGTAACAGCCCCACGGTACTTACTATTCATGCTAACAGTTTTACAAACAAGTGAGTTTCTTATACATTCATCGCCACCCCCAGGCATTCATATTCTTTTTAAGTACAGAAACCTTAATTAGATTTTGACCACAGACCCGGATTTGACTTACCCTGACAGGGTTTCCATTAGTGTAATCTGTAGGGGAATTCACTGTTTTAACATCTGTGTGCCTGAGGCCTATCTCACATTTACTGCAAAACTCTGAAAAGCCTCCCTTGTACGGCTGTATGTTTCCTCATGCTCCCAATTTCACAGAAGTCATTTCAGCACCAAACGGTAATTAGCAAAGGGATGGGCCTCAGCTGACATGAATGCAATTTATTGTTTTCCACCAGGCCCTGAACCAAGCAAACAAAGAACACAGTCTAGCTGTCTGGCATTTTATTAACTTGTATTGTGCAGTGCACCTTACTGGAGGGAGATCTTCAAGAGAAATTCAGCAGTTTGTGTGTGGCAACATGCAGACTTTGGAAGAATATTAATTTCAGTTCAATTAGGCAAGTTTTGTGGTACCTCAGCCTGTAATAGGGGACAGCCACTTTTATAATTATCTTCCATATTAACTTTATCATCACCAGATTTTTGCATAAATGCAACCTTTCATCTTTAAAATGCCAACACTTCTTCAATTTTGGCAACCGTACAGCACTGCTAATTATTTGCTCATTATGTGTGGTTAACTGATGAATCATTAATAAATGAATGAATGGCTAATATATTTTTATGGTAATTGGAGATATAACTGATTGCAGACTTCCTTAGCTTCTCAAAACAGCACTGAATGAGCAGTGGCTGCCTAATTGTTTACAGATGCTATTCATGCCCTCACCCAGTGTTTCCCACAGTTGTGGTTTATCACTGGCATATTCTCATCAGTCCAGGGTGGCAGCTTGCCGAGGCCTAGTCTCTTTAGAGGGAGTGGGCAGCACGACCATGCTTCCTCTCTTGTGTCTCTGTCACCTCATTTGTTTTCAGCTTAGCTGACACGCAACCGTGTATGGGCCTCATGGCCATTTGCTACCAATTCGAAGACTCCTCCCAGACATGATTTGCCTACACATTGGCAGAGCCACAGCTAGAGTGCTGCTGCGGTTACCCTTAGTCAAAAACATATAAAGAATCAGATGCTGTCAAGCAAACACTCCTGCCATCCAGTTGCCACTTGTCTCACCTGGCACACCCGAAGGAACAGTGGCCGATGGCCACCCAGCCTGGTGTCTCTGTGGTCAAGGCGCTAAAGGAGACCCTTTGCAAAGTTTGGGTAGAAGCCTGGAGTTCAGTTTGCACAGAAGTCCAGAAAATAGAATCAACCAAGCATCCTGAACTCCACTCACTGACTCACCATTCTGCAGCTGGTTAATGGGCTTGAAGATAACCACTGCATTACAAAAATTACATCTGTCACCCTGCAAATCAGTCACCACCTCTAAGTTAAAAACAAAGAGTCCGTCATTGTTGACGATTCTTGTGAAAATGAAAGACAGAACCCTGGCCAAGTAAGGCTTGTTTAGCTTCCTACAAACAGACGGAAGATCAAGTTAAAAATGCAAAGGAGATTACCAATTCTTAATTATAATTATTTAACCAGGTGGGTAGTTTCTCCTAATGAACATTTCCATGAAAACAGAATAACTAATGACAGTCTTAAAGAAGCCTTTGTCTTTCCATGTACTAATGATCACATTTATAAATATGCAGCAAGGCCCCCGTGTACATTGCTAATGATAAGTAATTAAGTACCAGGCGTGGGAAGCCAGTGAAAAGGGTCATGTTAATGCAGGAGAGGAAATTAAAAATGCAATAAAATAAGTTGCCTAGAAAAGATTAAATAAACTTCTGCTTCTCCTCCTTCCAGAAGGAAAAGAATGGTTTCCCCATTCTCTCAGTAAAGCCCTGTCAAGCCATTCAACAGCTGGGTATAAAGTCAGAGAGTACACGTGATCAGCCTGTTCTCTGCCCCATCCTCATTTCACCCTGTTGGTTTGCAGACAGAAGGCGTGGCTTCCATGGGCACTTAGGGATGTTGGGTGAGAAGAAGGACCACTAGAAAAAGAAAACAGTTGGTCTGCAAGGATGGATTCTCCGCCACTGGGAAATTAAACTGGATTTTTTTTGTTATTGCTGACGCACCATTATTTGTTTATTAAACCATGTGGGCTAACCTGGAGTTTTTCTCATTTTCTAGATGAAAAAGAGAGGACAAGATGGGTGCCTTTTCCAATACAGCAAAATAACTTCTGTCTCTCTTCATACTGCCTACTTCCCCACCAGACTGCAAGCTCCTGGAAGGTGACACCACGATTCTGAGTTGCTGGACACTGCATCCTTCATATCGAGCACTGCCCCAGATACAGTGAGTACTTCACAAATGCTGGTTCCGTAAGTGAAGAGGTGAATGTTCCAAACAGATCATCTCTAAGCCAAGTAGCAGCTCATCAGAGCCCTTTAACATCACTCCCAGTCCTGCTATCCAAACACTTGGTCCCAGTCAAAAGTCATGAGGCATTTCACTCTCCTTCAGGTCCTGAAAAAGGCACGAGTTCTTCAATGTGCCATCACCAAAAGGAAGAGAAAAGTCAGGCTTTAACAAAAAATCTGTCTTTGAAAAAAATTATACAGTTGGCTGTAAGGCTCCCATGTGGGGAATGAATAGGAATCCCAGCATGTCCATTAAGCATTAAAGACACATAGAATGAATAAGTGGCCTTCTTGGCGAAAGAAAAGGGACTTGTATTTGGATCTCCAGAACTCTTAACGAAGGTCAATTTTTATGCTTTTTTTAAAGTATCTTATGAAGCTCTTAAACCACTGAAGATTTTTTCTTTCAAACATTACAAACTCATTGATCTCAAATCTCTCAAGGCTTCCACCATTCCCTAACTCTTCTGGACCGTTAATCCGTCAGTGAGGGGAATCTCATTTTCTGCGGCTGCAGTCTATGGGTTGTCAAGAAGACAAGCCTGATCTGAAGAAAACAGCCGCAACAAACAAAAACTAAACCTTGGTTAGGTATTTTGCATAGTTTTTCCCTTTCGTTGAATGTCTTTCTCTCCTCTTTTCCCTTAAACAAGTCCTAAGAAACAAGTCATCAGGCAGAAAGATCCAAGGCTTGGATCTTTCTGCCTTGTTTTAATATACCTTCTGAATGTAAATGAATCATTTCCTTTTACGTAAAATCTTCAGCAAGGCCACACTTCTTTTGGTGTAAGAGTGTTGTCATCGGGAAGCCTGCCTGACTCTCAAAAAGGCAGCTCAGTACCTGAAGCCCAGCAAAGTGTGTGCGGGCCACGGTTTGCCTTACAAACAAGGGCTGCCCAGGGGGCCTCCAGGGAGGCCGGCGGGGCTCCCGGACACCTTACGTGCACCTTCCAGCAACTTCCCAGGCAGGCCTTTGGTTTCTTGGGGCGTGTCCGACTTCCCTCCGGAGAAAGCTCGCCGGCGCAGAGGCACTCTGCGAGCTTAGCCTGACCCCCAGTGGCCGGCCCTGTCATCGGCCCCGCGCCCGTTCCCACTCCGCACCGCCCCTAGGTTACCTAGATCCCAGGGCCGAGGCACCCTTCGCTTTAATTGACAATTAAAACCAACTTCAGTTCTCACAAGAAATCAACAGAGTGAAATTTCGCAACTGCCAAGTTTCACAATTCAATTCCCTTGAAGCAAAACCAACAGTTTCCCTGAGGTTTTACTCTGCACCTCTCCATTTGTTGTTTAACTTCCCCCTCAGGTTTCTCTTCCCACACACAGTTTTATTTTAGAGTCAGTCATGGAAACCGTCTCATGGTGCTTCTGGGGGTCCCGCTAGGTGCCCGGCCTGGGGGTTGAGTCAGCCCTGGCGCGAACCCCCGCCTGGAAACAGCGCGTCCGGGACCTGCCGGAGGTCAGCCGCTGAAAATCAAACCTGAAATAAGGCTTCTCTGGCCGTGAATAGAAAGAATGGGGTCAGCAAACACGTCTGACCCTGGTGGCAGGGTTACCGGGTTTAGCAAGCGAAAATACAGGGCACCATGGGACATAGGTATACTGAAAAATGCTCTGCTCTGCCTAGTAACTACCCTCCGTGAAGAAGGAGAGTTCTGCTTTACGGTTTTACAGATCAACTTCTGACCCAAGTCTTGGGTAGTCCAGGGGGCCTGGGTGCCCCCTAGGAGTTAGGAGGATATTGTTTTTAAACGATAAGAAAACAGAAAGAACCCAGTTTCTGGTGGCCTCTCTGGAGGCTCAGGCCTCCTTAGGCTCTGGGCCACCTCTCAGACTAGCACCTCTCCTCTGCCCCCTCCCTCTGCTCCAGAGCAGAGGCAGGCCCCTGTCCTGAAGCGGCCCTTTCCCACAGTCAGCCTTCTGGAATCTGCCAAGGGTGTCTTTGCCCACAGATGTGGAAACAAAAGTCACAACCAAGGTAACTGTTTTCCGGGGGTGATAGAATAAACTGCAGCTGCGTCTTCCATGGATGGAAGTGAATACATTCTGACCTGTGGTTTGTGCCCATGAAATGTAAAAAAGTTTAAAAAAAAAAAAAGAAAGAAAAAGTTTTGCATTACTGTTATCTTCCTTTAAAAAAATATGAAGACTATAGCCTTGGGAATACTGTACATATCTGTTACCGACAACTCTGAAACCACCTCAGCAAACTTGTCAGTTAAACCAAATGTTAAATGGAAAATATTTGGCGGGATTTAAAATTAGACCCGCACACATTACTTACAGATGTCTCCATGAAAAACACTTGAAACTGAACCACACCAAGTAATAAACCCCACAATGGTGTATTTTTTATACCCCGAGTTAATATTTATTATATAAGTAGCCATATGAAGAAGGTATTGCATACTGCTTAAATTAAATAGGGAGGAATGAAATCAGCAGTATCCCTTTACAGCATATGGCCCAGCAAATCAAATTACAAAGCTTTCCACATCTCATTAACTGCAATGAGTACAGTGAGTTTTCTAATAAGTCACATCTTTTTCATGTGAGTGGTGAGCAGTGACTTATTGTAAGAACTCACAGGATGACCCTTGTGCTGAAATTAAGAACTAATCTAAAATGGGCAGGGTCATCTGGTCAACACTGATCATAACATTTCCTCATTATTGTTTTAGTTGGCATTGAAGCATATGTTTTCCTGGTGCCCCAGCTGAAAAATGCCTTTGATAATTTCACTGACAGCAAATAACCCACACACTGCCATTTAATGAGTTCGGCAAGATTAGCTGACAATAAAGAATATAGTATAAATGTTTTTATTAGAACTGATTTATTTTTTAGCTGCAAAGAAAAAAAAGTCACATAGAAATGCTGAACTGACTTCTCCCCTCCTGATAGCTCTGGCAGAGATGCAGGTGAAAGGCAGGAGGCGCTTGGAGCCCAGGGTTGGCCACAACAGTGCCTTTGGACTGCAAATGGTGAAAGGCAAATACCAGCTGGAACCCACCCTCAGATGTTGGGTTCCTCCTTTGCACAACAAGGGGAAAAATACTTGTACAATTGCTCATCATGTGGCCTTTGGTTGAGATGAATTACCAATTTACAACCTCTTGTGTTTGGAGAGAAGCAAACTGTGCTCTTTTGAGGCCAGAATCAGGAACCGAAAATCGTTCAAGCCTTCTTGTTTATAAGGCCAGAGTGAGGTCAAAAGTCCGTTTCCCTCTGCTCAAAGCCCTTTCAATGACGAGTTTCTTGCCATCTGCACTAATAAATATGGTCTGGTGTGTGTGTAACCATACACTGAGGAGATGGGAAGAGTGAAAGGTTTTTAAATGGTTGCAAATTGCTCTCCTGCTGAGATAACAGCAGGTTGCATGTGAGCCTCAGTTGTTACACATTAAGAATGGGCATTTGGCTTCTTTTCACACAGCTGTGAGAGAAGGGGTAGGTTTCTACTGGAGAGGAAAGGGGTCTGTATTCTTAGGGAGACAGGCTTTGCTAGTGGCATCTTGCCCAGAAGCTCTTTCTTCACAGCTCCAACCGTGGAGACTAGGGACAGGATAAGCAGACCTTTGTGCTGGGGGCAGAGGCATCACTGGGACTGGGGGGTGCGGGGCAGCCCTGAGACTGAGGCCATAAATCCCAAAGCTTGGCCAAGTCCAAAGGAATCAAAAATGGAGGCAAGGCCAGATGATGTAGGCCAGCGTGGAAGAAAGTTATCCTTGAAGTCAGGGAGAGTTGCTGGGAGGGTCTAGAGGCCTAAGAGTGGCCCTTAGGCACAAGTGGTCTTGGGGAAATCTGACCATGCAAATAAACTGCATTAGGAAGGTCATGGTGGTGAGCAGGGCCCAGCAGTGAGTATAGCATAGGAAAAGCACCTTCGGGCTAACTGAGACTCAGAGGTTTCCTCCCTGACAGACAGAAAGCTTTCTGTTTTCAGCAAAATGTAATATGCAACTGTGGGAGCTTCAAAGAGACTGCCCAGTGAACTGTGGACAAGTCATGGGAACAGAAGAGCAGCCACTGGAGGAGTGCCTGGTGCAGCAGAAAGCACACTCTAGTGATGTTAAGGAGCATGAGAAGACCCTTCAGTCTGAACACTTCCAAATACAGCCTGCAACGGACTGCTGCCCCCTGCCCCCCAGATGGGACTGTGGAGCCCAAGTCAGCTACTCCTCCTCTCAGATGATGGAAACATGCAGGGAACGTGCCTAGGAAGCTAGGGAGACTCTGAGGCCTCTGGTCAAAGGAGGAGATGGAGAGAGAGAACTGAAACCAAACAGGGTCAGCCACTGAGCCCAGGCTGACGGTGGGACCAGGTCTGGAAGACAGAGGCCAGAAAGGCACTGAAGAGGGGAGACTCATAAGAAGCACCTCTGGCTGAGCCCATGGGAGGAGAAGGAGCTGGTAAGGGTGCCAAACCTTCAGGAAGACCCAAGACAAAATGCTGGGGGTGGGGGATTAAATACAATCCCTAGTATTAATACATCTCACCCAATTCCTGATGAGAAGGAATTAGTAGTTACCACCCAAAGCAAGTGTTCAGGAAAATTGTACATGGCTCCCCTGTAGTGTTCTTGGTCTCCAAAACATAACCCCTATTAGAGCCTTCATCATCTAATTTCATCCTTCAGCTGTAATTGAACCTGCCAAGCCTTCAGTTACACAGACCCTGGCTACGCGACTGGAACCTAGACAAGGACAATCCTGAGTATTGCTAGGTAACAATAACAAACTAATTTGCCCTTCATTACTATGCTGCGAAGAAAGCAACTTAGCCATAGCTAAGAAGTAAAGGAGCCGATCTCAGACCTAAGTCTGTGGATTCCAAGCCCAACATAATTTTTATTAAGCAAGTAGCTTTAATGTACTATTCAGATAACACAAAAATGCTCTGGCAGTCTGAGGAAATATCAGTGTTCTACTTCTAAGAGAATGTATTCAGGGGGTGAGGAAGTCCTCCTTTTCCTCAAAGAAAAAAGAGGCCCCCTTCTGAACCTCCCTCAGACTCTGTCTGTATCTAAAGTGTGTGTGATGGGCCTTCTGCCTTTACTCCTCACTGGTACAGACAGAGCAGTGTTGCCAAGTTGAGATTCTTAAGACAAATGACGTCTAAGAAACCCCACACCCCACCCCATGCCCTCACCCCCGGTAGCCACTTACTGACCGTGTTTGGAATCGGAGCCATGGTTGCTTCTGCAGCAAAAAAAGAACGTGAGGAAAAAAGTCATGTACAGACTTGAACAACAGACAAAAGGGCCATAATAAATGAGCCAGCACAGCTTTTAAAGCAGCCTCAGCCAGGAGCAGCTAGCCCAAAGGCACGGGAGCCACCAGGTGGTGCCCTCCACATGCACCTTTGCCTGCCTTACCCCATTTCTATTTTCCATCTCCACACTTGATGATGCTCAGGATACAGTCACTGTTTAAAAAGGAAACAGGAAGCTTTTCCTTATCTCTGCATTCTTGCCCCCAACTCTAACGGGTGACCATACACCAAAAGGGGTCTTGTTGAAGAAATACAGGCTCCAGATGAAATGTTAAAGATCGGCTGTGCATGTAGATTATAAAAATTGTGCTCCCTGCAGGAGGCTTTGCAGCCTTGTGCTCTGCAGTGGTTTCCGCATCTATTTACCCAAAGCAGCCAAGCATGGTGCAGAGAACCCAAGGCATACTTATGCAGATAATTGCCGTAAGGCATGAGTTTTATGTTGTTGAGTAAGAAAAAGGTGTAAACCTAAGAAAACACACCTCCTGCTCTTCCTCCTCTTCTTGGTCAAACCTCCCATTTGGCCCTCCACCATTTCCTGCAGCCCTCCTTCATTCTAGCCAACAAGGGCTTCTGACAGTCCACCCATTTTCCTTCGTGTCACCTCCAAGCTCCTGCCTAAGATACCCCACACCGCTGGGAGCATCCCCTTCCTATTTCCTGTGCTGCTTTCCAGTCTTCCTTTGAAGTTTCTCTCACAGACTCTAGGAAGACTTCCAGGTAGTATAGTCCCAAATCCACAGATCTCCAAAGCTCATGACTTGTACTTTATTTACATATCAAAAAATTCAGCAATCATTTACAAGTTAAGAGTCATACAATCTTAAGGACCCTAAAATCACAGAATTTGTCAGTTTTCAAGCATTTCAAACATTTCTGTAGCTCCTGACAAGTTTCATCTGCAAAATGAAGGTTCTGGGCCTTCATTTCTAAAGTTCTACAACTCTGCAGCTTGCTTAAAGTCACACCGCTAGAGTGCACTAAAAACTGGGCTGGAGGTGCGGCTTCCTCCCTTCTTAAGGCCACACTCTTCATTTCATCACACTGTGTGTGCACTACAAGCATGAGCCCCTCCTTGCTTCCACTCCTGTTAGAATGTTAACCAGTGCGAGACCAGGGATATCTTTTATACCCTGAAATACTTAATACAGTATTAGCTACAGAACTATATCTTAATTGCAAACACTCTCTGTATCCATCTCTGTGTCCACCCACCACCCACAACCAACCACCACTCCCTCCCTTTATATTTTGCAGATGGCAGATACCTGATAAATGCCTTTGGACGATTCAGTGAGTGCAGGACCTCCCATTTTGGGTTATCTCAGTGAGTACTACTCACCAGTTGATTGAAACAGGACTCCTAATTTCCAGGCTAGGTTTATCCTCTAGATGTGTCCTCCAACCGTCTGGGCTCCACCATTAAATAGCTGTGTCACAATGAGCAATTACACAAACTAGCTGCACCCTCATTTCCTCTCTGTAAAATGGGGATAAAATAGGATTTACCTCACAGGATTACTGTCAGGATTAAATGAGAGGATCTGTAAGCAGCACTGAGAATAGTGCTTAGCAGTACACAGCAAAATGTTCAATAACTGTTAGCTATTGTTACTTTATATGTCATCTGGCCTACTCCTCATCACACATCACTGTGATTTCTTATTTAATTTGTTGACTTCCCAGAAAGGCTGTTAAGTTAGTCTGTCTTGATTTTATCCCCAGCATGGTGGTCTGGCAGGTGGTAGGCAGTTAATAAATGTCTGGATGTATCCGGACAAGGATGGGGAGACCTTAAGGCTGACACAAGTTTCCTCAACCTTTGGACACAATAAGTGAGCGTTTTGACTCATGCTCCTACTGTTAAAGGAGCAGATGGTGGGAGCTCCTGCAGAGTTAAGAGCACAGATGGCAAACCCAGAAAGAATGGATTTGAATCCTGGTTCCACCACTTACTAGAAGGTGAACTTACTTAACTTCTATGCCTCTATTTCCTCATCTGTAAAATGGTGGTAATAATAATAATAATAACCGAACCTAGCACAGAGGGTTTCTGTGGGGATTAAATGAGTTGATGTCTGAAAAGTCCTTAGCATTATGTTGTGGAAGTCCTTGGCTGCTGTCTCCATCATCATCACCGTCACTTGTGAGGCCATGACACAAAGGAGAGCTGGGAGTGAAAACAGACTATGTCATTGTGCTTGTAGGAAAGTGTTTTCCTGCAAATACAGAGAATCTATAGGACAGCTAAAAGGTTGTACTCAGAATACAAGGATGCTGCGCCGTGACAATTTAGCTGTAATTAATATGCTGCTGGAATATTTTAGGTTCATACAACCAAGGCCACAGTTGAGGGTAGGGAGTTATGAGAGGAGGGTTTTCAGAAGAGTGTCTGATTTGCAAACGGCAAACACTGCCTTGCCCACCAGCTCCCACCACAAGTCTTGCTCTCCAGTTAGGTGGAGACACATCTGTGGCCCAGCACCACTCCTCACATCCTGCTGTGGCTGGAACCTCTCGTTCTCTCCCTGCCAGCTCCTCCCAACATGGGTTTCCTCATCACACTCCAGTTCAAGGACCCTCCAGAAACCGAGGGCAGCCTTCTCTTCCTCACTGCTCTGTCTCCAAAGCTGTGGGGCCTCAGAAAAGCCCAGGTGCGCAGACAACAACTGCCCCTTCACTGGGTCTTACTGTGCACTGGACCCCAGGTCACCAGGGATATCCAAGGGGCAGAAACCAGGCCTCTCCCAGCTTTCCCACTCGTCCACTGCAGGACACAGGGGAGCAGCTCACCCACTGAGCAAGGCAGGGGACAGGACTCTGCTCTGGGAAGATGTGGGACACTCCGTTGCTCCAGGAAACTTCAAGAAAAGGAATCTTAGGTCTCAGAGCAATTAAAGAGCAGGAGTGGGATTAGAGGAAGGAATGCAGAGAGCTTTGCACTTTCTGTTTTTCACTCTATTTCACCACAATGGCTTCCCCTACCCCTGCAGCCCAAAGCAGGAAGGTGATTTGAAGCTCACCACATTTAGCCACAGACTGACTTTTAAATTACTCATGATTAGCCACCTCACCACTATCTACCTACCTCAAGATTAGATGCTGCCTCTAATTTTACCATTCTCTTATAAGGGACTGAAGTCAAAATCTCTTCATGAATTATTCCATCAGTTATGAATATGCACTGTGGTTTACGTGGTTATCATAGAATTCTTTATTCCAGTGTTTGCTTAATCTACCTACCTAGTTTATCATGTACATGAGCTTTTATATTGCAAACCCTATGTTAGGTCCAGCAAGAAAATCACAACAGACCCTGTCACCTGTCATGGTTCGATTACAACCCAATGCCTTATCTGTTGCATCTATTGCATATCATGACCTTTTGATGTTTCATACCCAACTCCCACCCTTACTCATACACACAAACTAAAATGAGTCTCTGAAGATACATCACAAATGGATCAGATTTGCTCAAGAATTCATGACAAATTCATTGTTCTTACATAACGCTTTTATTAAAAACGGATGTGCCTATTTAAGTAATTTTAACAAGATGTTAATAAATAAATATTATTTCCTTGGGATGGCCAGACTATTACATCATGTTTGCAACATGAATGCAGGCACAGGTGCCTGGTTGCTGACAGAAGTTACAGAGCTTGATATCAGAAAGGATCTCAGAAAGGATCCGGAGCACAGAAAAAGCTTCACTCAAGTCATTGACCTGACCCTGGTGGGCAGATTTCATCTGTGCAACAGACAATTTAAAAAAGTTTTTTTAAGGGGATGATGCCCCTCTTTAAATTGGCCATGCAGTTATATACAAACTGAAGTCAAAATTCATTGCAGCCTTCCCATGAGCTGCTCCTGCTCTTGGAGCAAGAGGCAGGGCAAGGGCAGAGATACGCGTGCCGGAATGTGCCAGGCTGTGGTGGAGCTCCTCTGGAATACAAGACAGGCACAAACCTCTTTAGCCGGTTGGAGTCCAAGGTAAGCTGCTTCACAAACACTCAGCCAATAATAAAATGTTTTGAAAAGCACTTAAGCTTAATGGGTTGAGGTGTTAACTCGTGGAAGCTTCTGTTACTATGGAGAAGGCCTGTGTAAGAACAGAGCAATGCCACAGGGCTGGAAAGGGAAGGCCATCGGGAGGAGGCACGCCTCACACAGCAAACAGCAAACACGCAACAAGGAGGCCCCCTGTGCATGATGGGCAGCCACACCTGGCTCCATGTGAGTGTTGGGTGCCCCAGGGAGCCCAGTTAGTGCCAGGATGGTGCTCGCACCTCTTGGTGCCTCTCAGTTCCTATCAGGCTCCTTGACTACATACCAATCCTTGTAGAACCAACCCCTATACTTATCTTCCAACCCTTTTTTGGCCATTAGCTCAGAAGCCAAGGACCATGCTGAGATAACCTGGGGTATGGAGGTGGGTTTGTGCCTATGGTATCACAGGTTGTCATAATACATTCCCCCAGAGTCTCTGACACAGGCCAGGCCACAGACGCATCATCAGGCCCAGGAAGTCCTTCCACAAGAATTATGATTTTAGTTCTCCACAACTACTCACTCGGTGGTTAGTCTTTTTATAATGTTTCCAATCAAATAAAGCATTGACTTCAAAAGGATTTCAGCCTCAAACTTGCTGTAATTGCATCATCCCCTGAATGCTCATGTTCTAGCACTCCTGCCATCTGGCAGAGATTCTAGTTCAGGGGCTGTGCACTAAGGGAGAAGCTGGTTCATCCCAACACCATTTACACATACCTTCCTGACAGGCTTCTAGGGTACAAGACATTGGGAGGGGCTGAGTCACCAGTCAGCTAAGTACCTTTCTGACCCACACTGTTGAGTCATCTGAACAGTATTCAGAACCGTTGCTGTTGGCTCAGCAACAATTTATACTTTGAAACTTATCCTTCATCAGGAGTATCAAGTCTCCTAGCCCTAGATTTATAACATTCTTTGAAATGGATAATATATTTTTGTAATGAAAGAACCAAACAACACCATTATTCACCTACGGAACGGACAGACCTCTGCCAACCCAGGGGGAGATGATGAGCCTAGGGTTTGGTTTGGCTAATGACACACAGCTTTAGGATAGGGGTGGTCGAAAGGATACTTTACTCCTGTCCCTGTAGTTATGATTGTTCTGTTGCAGCTACTCAAACTTGAATTCATTAGAAACTGGGACAAGAAACAAAGAGAAAAATAAATGATGGTTTCCACCAGCCCTTAAAGCCCTATGGGAATCTCTGATTAAATCTGGCACCTGGGCTCTGCTAGAATGTGCCTCCATGAGAGTGAAGGCCTTGTCAGGCTTGTTTACCAATGTATCTCCAGCACCTAGATGAGCACCTGGCACACTGTGGTCCTTTAATAAGTATTTGCTCAGTGAAGTGATGAATGAATGAGTGAATGAACAAACAAGGCCAGAGCCATCCTGAGCAGCAGACAGGCCAAAAGTCAGAGTGGATAGAATATGTAATTGAAATCCAATGCCTTGGATTGGATCCTAAACCTTCTGACTGGATGAACTTGGGTAAATTCCCTCACTTCTCTGTGCTATTTCTCCACCATAAAATGGAAGTAACAAAAATATTTATTCCACAGGACTGTTCTGTGAACTGTATGATAAATTTGTGTGAAAGCATAGTGTTGCAGAAAGTACTGGTTGCCCACACTCAAAATCTGGAAGTTACCGTATATTTCTCTGGCCCACTCACCCCCATTCTCTCCTACTTAATCTCTCTCATCTCTACTTCCTCTGTTCCCATCACCACTGCCTTAGCTGCAGTTCTCATGACTCATCCCCAGATAGCTCTAGTCCCTTCCTAATGAACTGCCTGCTTTGAGCCTGGTTTCCCTACAGCCCCCTGCTGCCAATGAGCTTCAAATGTTAGTGGCCACTGCAGCTGCCCAGGGCCCCATGCTCAGGAGGGCTCCATACTTGAGGTTTAATGCTCTGTGGTTGCCATCTTGAATTTTCTAATTATTTAGTGTTTTGGAAGTGACATGGGACAATGGGCCATGGGCTGGGGGCTCAGGTCTTGGCTCATATGTGCCATGCCTTCTGCTACTGCCCACCTCCTGAGATGGGTTCTCAGCCACCCACTTACCCATGCCAAAGGCTCTGCTCTGTCCCTTCCCCCTAACCTATCCCAGTGACCATTGTCAGCCCCACCACCAGCAGGGGCCTGAACACAGACCTGGGGAGGGCCAGGGTTGGACAAGCATGTTTCACAGTGTCTATGGGTGGGCTTGATGGAAGCTATGTCCACCCCAGGTTGACATTTTCGAGTGTGGGCAACCAGTGCATTTGACAGGCAACTTGGTGCAAGCTAGCCTTGCAGCTACCTTGGAACCAGATACCTAATGCATCCTGACACAGACACTGCAATACTCTTAGGGGCCACCTATCTGCAAAATTTCGGGGCACCTGGCCGCTGGGTAGTGAAGATTCCTGGCTCCACTTTCCCACTGCTAGCTGCGGCACAGCCCATAGTCCAGCAGCTACTGGGAGCTATTAGTCCAGCAGCCAGTGGGTCACATATTTCCTAAGCCACAGAGTAGGACCCCAGGCTCTTCTGGGGGGTCTGTACTTGCCCCAGAGTATCCCTGCGCCTAGGAGAGATGGCACTAAATAACAAATAAAAATAAACAACATGACAGATCTGATACAGGGTTGACATCCAAAATATATAAAGAGCTCACGCACCTCAACAAACAAAAAGCAAATAATACAATTTAAAAATGGGCAGAGGAGCTGAACAGACAGTTCTCCAAAGAAGAAATTCATGTGCCAACAGACACATGAAAAGATGCTCCACATCCCTAGTCATCAGAGAAATGCAAATTAAAACCACAATGAGATATCACCTCACACCAGTAAGGATCGCCACCATCCAAAAGACAAACAACAACAAATGCTGGTGAGGATGTGGAGAAAGGGGAACCCTCCTACACAGCTGGTGGGAATGTAAATTAGTTCAACCATGGAAAGCAATATGGAGGTTCC
Source organism: Manis pentadactyla (assembly GCF_030020395.1). Classification (NCBI taxonomy): domain Eukaryota; kingdom Metazoa; phylum Chordata; class Mammalia; order Pholidota; family Manidae; genus Manis; species Manis pentadactyla. The sequence goes on along the minus strand of NC_080022.1, from coordinate 74,188,781 downwards.
TCAAAAAACTCAAAATAGACATACCATTTGACCCAGGAATTCCACTTCTAGGAATTTACCCTGAGAATGCCGCAGCCCAGTTTGAAAAAGACAGATGCACCCCTATGTTTATCGCAGCACTCTTTATAATAGCCAAGAAATGGAAGCAACCTAAGTGTCCATCAGGAGATGAATGAATAAAGAAGCTGTGGTACATATACACAATGGAATATTATTCAGCTATAAAAAGAAAACAAATCCTACCATTTGCAACAACTTGGATGGAGCTAGAGGGTATTATGCTCAGTGAAATAAGCCAGGCAGAGAAAGGCAAGTACCAAATGATTTCACTCATATGTGGAGTAAAAGAACAAAGAAAAACTGAAGGAACACAACAGCTGCAGAATCACAGAACCCAAGAATGGACTAACAGTTACCAAAGGGAAAGGAACTATGGAGGATGAGTGGGAAGGGAGGGATAATGGTGGGGAAAAAGAAAGGGGGCATTACGATTAGCATGTATAATATAGGGGGGGCATGGGGAGGGCTGCACAACACAGTGAAGACAAGTAGTGATTCTACAGCACCTTACTACGCTGATGGACAGTGACTGTAATGGGGTGGAGGGGGGGACTTGGTGAAGGGGGGAGCCTAGTAAACATAATGTTCTTCATGTAATTGTAGATTAATGATAATAAATAAATAAATAAATAAATAACCAACATGACAGATTGAGAGACTGCCAAATAAAGGAAAAAGCTCTATATTTTAGTAGCTGTTCAAGGTACAGTTTTTGAATAGGAGGCCCCACTTTTCATTTTGCACTGGGCCTCAATAGCTGGTCCCGGCTCCCAATATGACTCTTCTAGAGCTTGCCCCTGACATGTCACTCACCTGTGAGACTCTCTCAGCTTTCCCACCATCTGAAACCTCAAGTTGTCAAAGCTTCCTGGCTAGGCCCCCAGACCTTTCCTCACTTGGCACCCATGGATTTCCTCAGCCCTATCCCCTTCCACTAGCCCACCCTCACCCTTCTCCTTGGCTGTCCTGAAATATGAGCAGCTTCCTGAAAGCACCTTGTTGCTTCGTGTCCCTTGTCCTCATTAGCCTTCCCCTACCCCCACTTTTATCTGCCCATGTCCACTTGAGCCTCGCTTCCTTCCATGGCCATCTCCAATTGCCTCCCACCCCAAGGCTGAGCTGGGTGCCCCTCCACTGTGTTCTTCCCTCAGGAGAATCCTGTCAGGGCCCTCACCACTCTGTCCTGCAAGCACTATGCTCCTATGTGGCTTCTCCACCAGACTTGTGCAACCCAGTCCTGGTCACAGGGACCATGTCTTATGTGACCTTCAATTTCCAGCACCAAGCATAGTGTCTGGCACTTTTTGGGGGAACTGGATTCTATATGAAGGCAGACATCCTGTCTCCCTCTGCCTATTCCCTTCACTGCCTGCATGGTGAGATGATCTGAATAAAACAGATTGGTCACATCAGCCACTTTCTCCTGAGAGAGGGGCCTCTTCAGGAACAAAGATGGGAAGGCACCACTTGAAGCTTATTTTCTGGGCCTCCCGCCACCTGACCATGCTGTTTTCCATGATCCCTTGGGTTGCAGCCCTTGCTTATCACCAAATCTCAGCCACAGAGACTGGAGATAGAAAACATGGGACACATTTTCTTAAGAGAATGCATCATTTTTTTCTCTTCAGCAAGTTCATAAAGCTCTAACAACTCAACCCCAGTCAGTACTCGGCCTTTCCCTCCATCACTTCTCTGTGGAGATCAGTGCCCCTTAGAACAGAATTCGTGATCTTGGACCCAGAATCTCAGCATAAGCTGTCTGACCCTCTGGTCCTCACCTTACAGCTGCAGGAGGCCAAGCAGCTGCCCCTGATTCCAACCTCAAGCCCAGGCTTCTTCCACTGCTCCATCTGGGTGCTCGGGAACTGGGAGTATGGTTCACTGGCTTTTCCTTTAACCCTTTACCCATCTCTGTTTGAAGACGCAAAGTTCTGGGTTTCTCTTTCCCAGGATCTCTAGACACGATGTTAGCCCATCAGTGGTCTAATAACTCAACACCTACCAGCCAATACTGACTGAACACATGCAGGAATCTGCCATTCTATCTCGTCATTGCTCACCAGGGCTTTTTTTTCCCCTGAATGTCCATCAGGTGCTTTCGTGAATATTGGAAAGGGCATGGATGAGACTATTGATAGCCCGCACTGATGGGACAATACAGTTCACTTCACTAGAGCTTGGGGGAGCTGACAGTGAGGAAATGGTGCTTGTTGACATGCAATACTGACACAGCAGCCACCCAAACCACACTCACTCTCTCTCTAAACCTGCTGTCCATTTGCTTTTGGGGGCAGTATAATTTCTGCCACCACGATTTCATGAGCAATCCCCTCCTTATTCCACCACCATTAATGGATTCGTTAAGAAGCTAGCAGGTTTCTGTTCCAGGCAGAGAGCAATCTGCAAATCAGCTTTCCAACTAGAATGGAAATGGATGCTCTTATTATACACATCCCCTGTCACCTTGCTAACAGCCCTCAGATTTCAGAAATGTCATTAAATATTCCTTTTGAGAAACACATGAACTCCACAGTGTGGCCGGCCTCCCTCCTCCCCACCCTCCACCCGCCACACCGTTCATCCTTCAGGCACACTCTCAACTTACAGAAATGTGGCCAGGAGAGAGTCAGACTATTTAGTGTGGTGCAATACAGCCTGCTCAACTTTTGCATAGCAATTCAGCAAACACAGTTTTAAGCATTCAATTCTACTTCTACAGCTTCTTAAAATTCCCTGCAATATAATTATACTGATGGGAATGCAGAAAGATAATTGCTTTTAGAGGAAAGTTTCTCCTTTGTTCCATGTTCATCTGGCTTCCAGAAATGGAACAAGAGCCCTTGAACAGCAGAAATACACATCCATGTGTCTCTACTTATCATTTATTTACAAAGATAGACCTTGACAAATGTAATTTGTTCAATAAAATTAAAAGGATGCACGATAATTCACTTAGACAAAGAGACTTGAAAGGGGACGTCATCGGCAGCAGCGCCGTCCATCATTCCAAATGATCAGCTGACTCTGAAGAAGTGGCAGGTGTCCCCCTTTTGGAATGCAGCATTGAAATAGTATTTAGAAGGGGGAAAAAAGAAAGAGCTAGGAATTGGAGCAATTCTTTATTCAGGCAATAATTATACAAATTAGATCTATGAAAGCCAGAGAATGACTGTGCCTTGAACCCTGTCTGTGTGCATAGAACAATGGGGAAATTAATAATTAAATCTATTACATACGCTCATAATTCAATACAAAAGATACCTCAGTAGTTCAAACACTCCTGTATTTTCATTTGAATAAGGCTTTCACACATTCTCCTCATTATATATGTATTATATTTTAAATTTAACAGCTTATTTTGTTGCCTTTATGTTTGAATTAATAAGGGCACACTTTAATGCACTAATGGGGAAATGCATTAGCTGGCTTTGCAGACATAACTTTGAAAAATCTCCAGTTTCCCAAGGGTGAAATCAATTTGTCCCATAACATGTTGTCTCACAGACACATCTGGAATCTTTGGAAGAATAGCTCCCCTCTATAAGCTTCTGATTTGGGCCTCTGTATCTGAAAGAGGACCCCCAGGATAGAAAACTTGGCTAAATAGAACAGACCCATCAAGATCTTTTTCTGGATTTTGCAACCTCTCAGCCAGCTAACATGGTTTCAGTGCCTGGCCCATGTTATTTTTTCCAGAGAGCAAAAATCATTTTCCTATGAAAAAGTAAAGGTTTATTTTGAATTCAATAATTCATTTTCTCGCTTTTTGCCTTCTCACTCCCTCTCTCCCTCTGGTTCCCTTCATAGCCCTATTTTTAACTCTTCATAGCAAGAATTTTTTCCTGAGCCAGAGAGAATGGCAACAGAATGGAAGTCAGAGAAGAAACAAGAGAAAGGAAAGTATACCTTATGGTGGGTAATGGTGGCGGCCCCCACATTTGCTGAGGTGCCAATGAACAGCTCCAGACTTAATGAGGTTTGGGATTGGAAGAAATATGGAGCTGGACCGCTAAAATCCAAGAGGGGAAAATGAGTTCACAGAAATGAGGACCCCAATTCCCTAGAAACCAGAGTGAACCATTAGGTTGAATGCTAAGGATATAAGCAATGGAAGAAAAGTCCACCCCTTTGCAACCCAGAAAAGAGACAAAGAAGTCAGTTGCTGAGAGAGAGGAAGAGAGGAAGCCTAACCAAATGTTTGTATTTTGGTGCAAAGTGGCTGCCAACACAGCCAGGGCGGCCCAGGCGTGTGGAGGAGTTTACCGCGGCTGCCACTGCGGGATGACAAGGAGTTTTGTGCCTTCGGAGGAGCGCCAAGTCCAGTGATGTTAATTGTATTGCAGATTTCTGGTATCATTAGCAATTCTTAAAATTACATTTGCCCTGCTTAAGTTCTCCCTTTCCAGCTTGGTAGATGGCGGGGGCCGGTCTCTGAAGGGGATATAGGTTACAGAGAAATTCAATTGGGCGCGTTGGGCTCAGGTATGCAGGTGGAGGCTGGCCGGCAGGGATTCACAGACCAGGAAAAATGCTTATTTGTCTTATTTTAAATGCCGATTGCCGGGAGAATAAACAAAACCCACAGCTAAATGGGCCTTAAAGGAACGCTGAGAATTTGGGAAAGAAGGAAAGCCTTACCAGACAACAGCTGGAACTAGCCCTGTGGGTCCCATGGCGACAAGCACCATCCAGACACCCGGAGTGATGGAGTAACTCGCATTTGAAATAGTTGGTGCAGAAATAACCACTTCACTCCTCTCTTTTTGTTTGTTTGTATTTAAAACAAATGAATAAAATCCAGATGAATCGGTGTTTTTGCTTTGTTTGTTTGTTTCCTTGAAGAGAACATATTTGCTCATTAGGAAAGCTCACAGCCAGCTCCGAAAACAAAAGCCTGAAGCCCCTGTCTCCTTTGGCAATGATGCTTCCCCCCAACATTCCCCAGCTCCACCACCGAGTACTGTTAGGGCGGGTAAGGGACGTCCCCAGAGGAGCATAGGTGGCTGCTGGCCTGCTACACTGAGGCAGGGCAGCTGGGGCTTCCACTGTAAAGCCACTGAGAAACCGCCAACGCTGCTCCCTCACAGGGTGGCCTCTACTCTGAATCTGGCAGAAGAAACAGAGTCAACTTCTGGACATCTTTCCCAACAATTTATACCAGGTAATTAAATTGCTAAATATATATCTATATAAATACACACACACACACACACACACACACACACACTTAGAAATATATATATATATATATATATATATATATATATATATATATATATAAACACAAACATAGAAGGTATCTATAGCTTTTAATTGGGCTGTCTTTTAAAAATAATTATGCCAGTTTTAATGAAATACTGTTTAAGGCTGCTGGCAAGCAAAGGAGCCATCCTTTGCAGAGCATTAATAAACAGAGTCATTCGCACTAGAGGATGGCTAGCTGTATCAGTCAATTTCTGGTATTTATTAATAAACGAGCTCAGTTCTCTGCTAAAGGCTGAGGACCACAAGGTTGGGAGCATCGAGTCAAGAGCAGGGAGCGCAGGGCTTTCCTGTCCACTTCCACAGACCGTTCTCAGAGCTTCAGTGTGGTTCACAGTCCTGAAACAGAAGAAGGGTTTGCCTCCTCCCAGGCAGGACCACATCAGGAACCCAAGTCCATTTGCTCTGCTTGTGGATTGACAAGGTGACTGGCCACTGGGGCTGATGGGACCTTCAGAGCTCGCTTTATCATCTGTGAGTGTGCTGGGCCAGGCTGGGGAATGAAGTAGACAGGTGATCAAAGTTTTCCTTTGTGGATCCCAGTTTCCTCATCTACAGAGTGAAAGATATGAGCTTGTCAACCCCCATAGCATCAATAAGATAAAAACAGGATTATTCAAATGTGAAGTGCTGACAGTGTTAATAAACTCTTAAAACGAGGGTAGTCCACTTTAATACACTGTAATATGTCAATCATATCTCAATACAACAGGGGAAAACTGGGTAGCCATTCTCTCACAACATATGACATCTCTACAGGACAACAGTAGGCATTTAGGTCAGACTTCCCTTATATTTTTGGTAGAAAGAGGTATTTAGAAGCAAAGGAATGTCTGGTTCGGTTTTTTAGTCACAAGGATGATTTACACAGTCTCATACTGGGAAATCTTTACAAGCTCTATTGATGCTTACCAAAGGCAAAGAGACAGACTAGCCACCACATGCAGGTCCAATCCAGTGAGATGGCACAGCCATACCTGGTGTCCCAGAACATTTCTTGAAAGGAAGAGTCCCATATGAAATCTCCACTGTGCTCTGTTCTCCTAACCCCAAACACGGTGAGAATAGCAGGTGCTTCTGGATCTCTGTAAAACCAGTCTGGGAAAGACTAGAGCAGCAGCTTGAATATGACCATGCTAACAACGGTCACATACCAGCCTTCCTTTTTTGTTATTAGCCTATGCTACTCATAAACATATAGCTCCTAATCCCACCACAACCCTCTGAGGTAGGTGGTAGTGTTCCTACAGAACCGGACCCTGAGGCTCGAGACGTTAAGCAGTTTACCCACAGTCCCAGGGCTCTCAGATGGCAGAGGCAGGGTCCGGACTGACCACAGGCTGCAAACACGGGCACCCTGGTTCCTGTACCCCTCCCAGTCCTGCCTCTTCTTCTTCTACCAACTCTTTAAGTTCTGTACAGGGTCTCTTTGGCCTCACAGCTGAGGTTACTGTAGTTGAAATTTCCATCAACTTCAGGCCTGCACTCCTTGGACATTGTACTTAGGGAAAAAAAGGCACTTTCTGGGCAGAAAAAGAAAGTGCTGTTGTTCACACATCATTTCCAGATCTGCCAGCCCTGGTAAACCAGAAAAAATACCTGACGTGTACCCTGAGCACTAAGAAGGAGGCAGAGACCAGATTTGGGAAAGGGCGAGCGGCGGAAGCCTTGGGGTGGGGAGGCACCAAGCTGGGCCTGCCGGGTCAAGGCCGCGAGGCCCTGGGGGAAGAAGAGGGCGGCCAGGGCGCGCAGCCACACGAGAACCCAGAGGCCGAGAAGCCAGGTGTCTGGATGGGGCAGAGGAAACCGGCCGGAGTAAAGGGTGGTACAGACGGGGACGTGAGGGCACAGCGGTTGGCTCTGGGGTGGACACACGTAATTGCGATCTGAGAGGCAATGGGGAATCTCTGCAGGACACCAAACAGGAGACGGAGAAGTGGCTCGCCGGCCCGCCTCCAGGGGGCGCCCGGGCGGCAGGGCCGGAGGAAAAGGCTGCGCGGGACACGCGGCTGAAGAGCATCGTGACGACGCCGCAGGCCCTTAAATGCCTTCCGCTCCAGCGCTCCCGTCCCCACGGCACCCGCTCTAAGCCAACTCGGAGGCGCCCACCTTGCAGGCACGTGCACCACGTTCTGCAGCCTTTTAAAAACAGAAAAGTAGGGAGGTATGTTAGCGCATACCTCAAAGCAAATGAATCGTTAATACCACGGGGGCGGGGGGCAGCGACTGATGAGGAACCAACACGCTTAGTCTTTTGGGGTTTAAAAGGCTGGACTGGAGAATCCTAACACCGAATGGGGCCCGACTCCCATCGCCGAGCAGGAACTGGCCCCGGAGAGGAGCGGTGCTTTTGATGCGAGGATACGGTGGCGAGAGGCGGCCAGCGGCGACCCTGACCCTGCGTGGAAAGCCCGAGAATTCCGCCCCGCCCCGGCGAGTCCTCCGAATCCTACCCGTCCTCCCTGGCTGCGACCGCACCTCGCATGCGAGGATGTTCCTGTGGCGCCACCTAGTGTCCCAGGCGCAGATAACGTCCTGGCGAGGGCTTCAAGGACAGGCTGAGACCAGTCCTGGGACCACAGACTCAGGCCTGGACCTTGGAATGGCCTGGCATGCTGTGGACCAGTAGCACCCTTCGGCTGGGCAAAAAGCCTTCCAAGACCCTTATTCCTGCTGCCACCAAACCTAAATAGAAAATTCGCCAGAATGAGTGGAATAAATGACGCTTGCTCCATTTCAATGAGACATCCATGAGGTGATGTCTGGTTTTTCCTAAATACAATGGCAAGTCGCTTATTAATTCAGCCAGAAAAAATATAGATGTTGTCATCATATAAACATGAGTCCAGAGCAGTACTGAACCTTAGACCATCTGGACGGGCCTCATCTGAGAAACACTGGACTAGAACTTTGGGTGGGACAAAAAAAAATCTTTACTCTTTTTACTTAATGGCAAATTGATGACATCCACAGAAGATTCTGCAGTGTAATGGAAAGACTAGAGATTTGGGAGCCAGGACAGTGGGGTCTAGCATTGGTTATGCACCCCATTATCTGTGAGAACTTGACCAGGAGCTGTTTTTTCTTCTCACAACAATTCTGTGAGGGTGGGATTATTATCTCCACATGATAGATGAGGAAACAGGTGCTCCAGGAGGATACCCAAGGTCAGACAGTAGGTCAGTGTCAAAGCCAAGCTTCCAACCCACGTCTGCCCACCTCTAAAGAACATGTTCCCTTCACGGGCTATTGAGTCCCTCGGTGCTTTGGCTTCTTCAATGCCACGTGGCCACTTGGCCCCTTCCAGATACAGCGAAGTCTGATCTGAGGCCTCTTTGGTCCCTTAAAACCCATGTTAGTGCTCACAAACCATGTGGCGATAACAAAAGGGCCTTTTAAAAGGATTTATGCACCTATAAAAACCACTGGATTTTTATTTTCAGCTATGGGCAAAAGAACACCAAAACAGACGTGTTGGAACATCAAACCTCTTTTAAAATTTAAGACGGTGGGGAAAGGAGAAAATCTGATGGGACGGGGGTGGAGTGACAACTTACAGAAGCATGGCAGAAACCAGACCCGTAGGGCACTGCTTATCTCTTGAACCACTGGCCTCCCAGGGGATAATTGCCTGCTGATAATTGTTTAGACTTGATAAATACATGAAATCAGGCAGCCAACAGTTTATCTGGCTACCAGTTCAGATCGGGACAGAACTAGATTAAAGAGTCAGGCACATTTGCAATAACCTAAAAGATAAACCCTTCCTATCTGAGGCAGTTTATCTGCCTCAAGGACCACGCTGTCCAGTAACTGCCACCTCCCAAAGAAGGAAGGGAGAGACACACCAAAGGGCTCTGAATTGGCCTTGAAACCTCTCTTCCTGCTAAGCTTCACAGGTCACCAGCTCGAGCACCATGGGGTGATTCTCTGCCCCTGTCTGGAAAGCGTGGGGAGGTATTTTGGCAAGTGGGAGCTGGGCGATTAGACTCCAAGACCAAGGTCCCCTGACTTCAGGGTCAATGCTGTCCTCATGGGCTCCTTCTCTGCCTCAGAGGGGCCAGCCGAAGGAACTTCAAACGTCTGCGGAAAAGATAAGACCAGGAACTGCAGTCAGATCTTGAACCCTGCTGGGCCACACACCCACCATGTGACCACAGGCAAGTCAGAACTTCTCTGGATCTCAGTTTCCTCAGCTCTAAACTCAGGGCATGAAGCTAAATAATCTCTAAGACTCCACTGAACCATTTCACGGACCTGAATCAAACCAACAGGCAGCCTTTTCAGGTTTCAGAGAGGCCGCAGGTTTCACTGTAGCACGATTGCCCTCACTTACACCCTTCCCTGTTCCCTTCCCGACCTCAGACGGCTCTCGTCCCCAGGCACCCCGCCTCACATTCCCTGGTCACACCCCTCCACCCTCAGACACCTGCTGACCCTTAGCTGCTGGGAGCCCTGAAAGAGCATTGCCTCACAGACCACCCTCACTGGGAGGGGCCAGGACACTCTCCCTGAGTCGGGGACACACTTATTTTCCATCTGTTATCAAGAAATGAGGCCATTTATTGTCGTTCCCTCCTCCCACTTTACGCTCGCACCAGCAGACCGCGGGCTTCCATAGTATTCTGCTGGGGGACAGTAGGAGTCTTCCTCAAACAAGATCGCTTGGGGCCAGATCCCGAGCCGGTCCCCTCCCTGCCCCCACCCCCGCCCCCACCCCAGCGCCCCTCTGGAGCAGGGCCTCCCTTTAGGAGGGCGATGGGCTCGGCAGGGCGGCAACCGGAAGTCCTCTTCAACTGCCCTAAAGGCCTGGAAGACACCATCTCTCTCCTTTTTTGTTTAAAACCCTTCCGGGGACTCTTGAGGTCCCATAATTGACCTATATTCCAGGAAAGAATTTTTAAAAGAAAATAATAAAGCATTGTTTCTCCAAGAGCCATTTCTCCCTCAAGGAACTCAAAGTAAACCAAGAATCTTGTTCCTTATTTTCCCTTTGGTTGTAGAAGAGTGCAAGGAAAGAAAATACTGCCTTTTTCTAGAAAGAGAAGCCCAGAAATTTGAGATAGTTCCTTTGTGCTGACTAAATGGTCTACTTTCAGAGCTCGCTCCCCCACTGAGCTGGCCTCACAATAAGCATTTATTAGATGCTGGTTAATTAAGTGTATGCAGGGTTCTGATGGACTTACTCATAGACTGGGTTACAGAACTAGATGCCAGCAAAGGCCAGCCATTCCAGCTCCATCCTTCAGACCAGCGCACAGCCCTCCACTTCCCTCTTTGCCTAGCCTCACCCCAGAGCAACTGGAAGGAAGCTGAGATACACCCTCTCTGGAAGCCGCTCTCTGGAACCCCAGCCAGCGTGCTGTCCCTGGGTGCCCCTGTTCTCCGCCTTCCCTCCAGCCATGATTCATGGTAGGTATTAGGGAGGAAACTGCCTCCTTCAGTTCTTTCTACCATTTCTCTTATCTTTACAGTGTTCTTATTAAGCAGTATCTTCAAACTTATTTATGTGTTGTCATGCTACAAAGCCGTGTTTGTCAATATGCCACTTCCCATGAGCACTGACTTCAATATAAATAAAAGTCAAATAAATGCCACATTGTCTCCATGCAGAATCTTCTCTAGGCAGGACTGGAAGTCTGGATATCCCCAGAGAGAGGTGGTGAACCCCTAAAGAGGATCAGACCATGGCAGCTTTTGCTTAGGGGGCAGTCGAGCCCTCCTATCTCTCCACGTCTGGAGTGATTCATCCGGCAGGCCAGCCTGCTGCTGGAGCACAACCTTAATGTACTCTTAGAAACCAAGTCTGAAGTGGAGATACCAAATCATGGGGGGCTGGCTGCCCATTGCCAAAGAGCCAAACCATTACCCTTCACTTCATGTTTTTGTTAGTTCCTTCTGGAGTGTTGTAAAAGGCACAGAGATCTTGTCTTTTGTCCCTGTTGTCATGCTGACAAAGAGTGGGAAGGAGGAAGTGGGGAAGGGGAGGAACCTGGCCTTGGAGCAGGAGGGCCAAGCACTGTGCCAGGAACTTGTTCGGCCTAAGCCCTCTAGGACTCGCCAGGGGGGAAGGGGAAAGGGCTCGCCTCTTGCTTCGTGTTTTAGTAAATACCCACGTTTGAAAATGCCTTCGCCTGCCTCCACCTGTGGTGGAGAGCCCAGGATCCTCTTCTCTGAGAGCATCTCTTCTTCTTCCAGCTTTGATCATACAATCCCCTTTGCCTGTAGTGCCTTCTCACTCTCTGCCCCCTCGTTCCCCACCTGCTTCTGCTTTGCAAGACAGCATCCTCAAGAAGGCTGCCCTTGTGCTGTATTATGTCCACTGTGTTGTAATTCCCTGCTTGTTTACCTGCCTCACAAGGCACTGTAAGCTCTTTGAAGACAGGGTCTCATTCATTTTTGCATCTCCACACCTGTTGGTTGAATTCTAGGCCACCACTTGCCCAGACAACTCCTCTGTATTCTAAGAAAAGAATGCCCCTTCTGGAAGAATGCAGGCTCCTCCCTCCTACACACCTAGTACATCAACTATCGGTCTCCAAGCAATGCTTGACCAGCATATGACTTCCTTGTTCAGGTATGAAAAAGACGCCCCTTCCTCCTGGTGGACACAGTCCTACAACAAGGAGCAAGGCTCAGCAAGGGGTATGTGAGCTGAATTTCTGTGCCCACTTGCCGTTGCCTCCAGGCATCATGCCAGTTGTATTTGGTGGCTCTGGCTGAGTCAGTCACTCAGTCATGAGCATAGTGACCCACTTCTCCTGACCTCTGGCTCAGCTTCCAAGATACCAGGCTGCCTTTGTACTCTGCTTCCTCCCATTCCCCACCTAACCACAGCTGCTTAAGGAGCCTATAGCCTGTGTGTCTCCAGAGTCACAATGGCCCCTGACACCCTGACACAGAACCCGGGAGAGAGGCGGAAGAGCTCCTATTTCTTCCAGGCCCAGCACCAGCCTCCATTCCAGGATGGCCCAAGGGCTTGTTTGCATGGCTGGTTTGGACCCTTTGACACATGAAAATGCTCAACTAGTTTTATATGTGTTGCTCATCGTTAAACTTCCCCTTCAGGGTTTCTCGCCACCTTTGGCTTGTATCTCAATCTGGAGCAAATTTAAGCGAAGGTTTAGGCCTCTGTGTTTGCTTGGTTTAATTAATAATTCATAATAAAAATTTAATCAAAGCATAAGCTTTTGTGGAAGGTTATAAAACACTTTTATTTGCCCTGGAGATCAGAATGACCACTTTCTAAATCTGTGAAATGACTTTTTTTCCCCAAATGAGGAAATTTTACTCTCAACTGTAAATTTCAGCTGTTTGCCATATGTAACCACAGAGAATCTGTTTATTGACTTAGTATATTAGAAGTAGTTAGGCAGGAAGAAAAATAAACCCAAACTCCAGACAGGAGAAAGTGTGGGGAAGGAATAGAGCTGGAGTTAGGGTCTAGCAAAACTCTAGCCTCAGAGAATAGCAAGGAGAGAAATGACTGAACCCACCTCCCAAAGGAGAGGACGCGGATAGTAACCAGATGGGCAGGCAAAGAAATCGACGGGATGGTAATCACAAGCCAGCAGCATCTTTGCAGAAATAAGCTAGAATGCAACTGGAGAAATGGAGCAGAAAGGATCTCAGACATTGAAAGGGCTTCCCAGGGAGGTAGGGCACCCTGCTTGTGAAATTCTGTACACAGGACAGGTTTCCCCCACCTGGACTAGCAGAAAGGAGTTCTTGCCTACTGGCAGGGAGAGGGTCTAGGCAGGCATAACTCCAGCCCCCATCCAGGGACATAGCCAAATGCTAGGAGAGCAACCTGAAGATACAGATTCCTCAGCATCCACTTTAAATGCCTCTTAGAGCTCTGCAAGTGACTGATTTGCAGCCAGGCTTGGAAACCAGTGGTCCGGATGACCTTCCAGGATCAGCATTCACTCTCTTCAATGTTAACAAACTGGGTCAAGAGGAGAAGACAAAGCTGGTGGAGAAGAGCTGAGCACCATCTGTGAATTCAGAGGATAATGTATTAATAATAGGTGGTTCTCTGTAAGACTTGCTGTAGTAAAACACATTATTATGTGTGTGGTTACCCCTTATTCTGACAATGATCCAGAAAGAAGGGGGTTACAGGGGAGGAGATGGAGTTGCAGAGAGGTGAAGTCACCGGTCCAAAGCCACACTGCTCGTGAGTGATAAGCAGAGGTTTAGGGGTCTCCTGGCTGCAGGCACCATCCTCAACACTCAGAGTGTGTGTGGACTCATCCTACTTGGAGCCTGCTGGAGCCCCCCGCCCTTGAAGTTAGACGAGCTGTGATGCGGGACCTGGAGGGTGATTGAGGTGGTGAGGGAGAAGACCTGCAGGACGTGGCTGGCACTGGTTCCGGCCTGTGGGGACAGCCAGAATGAGCAACAAGAAAGGGACTCCACAGGGTCACTGACAGTTCTCTCAGGTGAAAAAAATAACTCCGAGAAAAATAATACAGATCCTGCTTACCAAGCTTGAAGTAAGAAGTCTGGGCCTCTCCTGATTCAACCCATTATCCCTCACACCCACCCCCAGCCTCAGGCCCAGTCTTAACCCCCAGACTTCCTGTGCACCCCAGTCAGAGTAACTATCCCATACGGGCATGAAAAGCACTTTGGAGAGAAAATGCTAAGTGGGCTCCCTAAAGAACCTAGGTCTTGCAAGAGTTGGTACATCTGGTTAAAAGACCTACCTTCTAGGCCATGGCTGAAGTGCTTTGGCCTCAGAGTGGAGAGAATAAGAGATGAGCAGGGTTCTGACAGCTCCCTGAGCCTAGGGCATGACATGCGGCCAGCAGCAAGGACGGGCCCAGTCACTGGGTGAGTATCATGCCAGCTTGCAGATACCTTCTCCCCGAGTGCAAAGCCCAGTTCCCTAAGTCCCTCCATCACCCACTTGTTGATATTTTTAAATGTATATTCTTCCTTGTTGCACAGAGGACTGGAGACACCCTACAGAAATGTCCAGATGACCGACTATAGGTAGACTAGAAATAAAAATAACACACAAGCCTATAGAAAATGGAATAAAAGGTGCAGATGCAACAAAAATTTCAACCAAATATGCTTATTTGGGGTCAGGCATATGTCAGGCTTTCTTTCCTCACTGCCACAACCAAACAGAAAGGGGGAGGGGAAGGTCCCTGAGGAGGCAGACTCGTAACACAGAAGTGGAATGCTGCCTGCAGGCCTGAGCTGCAGGGGCCAGAGGGGGCTCATGCCTAAGGGTGCAGGATTTAGTTTGGGAAGATGGAAAGAGCTCAGGAGGTGGACGGAGCTGATGGTTGCACAACATGGTAAAGATACCTAATGTCACTGAACCACACATCTCAAAATGGCTAAGATAGTACATTTTTTGTTATGTGTATTGTACCACAATTTAAAAATTTCGTAAGATACAAATGAAAAAAAAGCAAACAAAAAAACACAAGCTGGCCCTCAGGAGAAACTGAACTACTGATGCTAAAATCAGAAAGAAGTTTCTTCTTAGAGCACCAGCGGCAGGAGACTTGGTGAGGCTGCAGATTAGGGATTCACAACCTGCTCACAGCAGATGCATTTCCCAGCCCTCCGTGCAGGTGGATGGCTTGGCACCAAAATGCTGCTCAGTGGAACCATGCCATGGGAGGGCGTGTATCACGTGGTCTAGGTGAGCCCACGATGGATCAGGGAGGCAGCACAAGCATCTGCTCACATGGCTGTGGGCAGCAGCTGCCTGTGCCCCCGCTTGGCCCCTATATGGGGGCCTGAAGAGGCACTGCCAGTTTGGGCTTCACGTATTGCCATTTGACCACCCACCAGAGTGAACACTGATGTGGGGCAGGAGTCCCCGAGTTCTCCAGGCTTCAAGGTTAAATGCTCCTCCAACTCAGCCCTCATGCCAGGAGACTTCAGGAATGCCAATTTCAGTGTGTCCATCCCATTCCAGGCGCTTCTGAGAAACGCCGAGGAACGTGTCCATGTGCCACGGGTCAGGCCTATTTGTCACTTGTCCACTGTTCCACTCCCTTGAGTCTCCTTGAGCTCCTGCCGGTGGCTTGTTCCCCCGTAGCATAGACACAGGCCCCTCTCCTACTCCCCCAGAACATAATCAAGACCAACCGATAATCCTGATCGAGATTTTCTGGAAGTGTAACGATAGCAGAAGGGAATTACAAAACAGAAACAAAAAGCTTCAACCATGGAGACATGGAGGCTGAGATATTTTTGTCCTTAGTTCCTACCTTGCCCCACATTTTGGGGGGCCAGCCAGCCTACTTTCCTCCAGTTAAGTGCTTTTTACTAGAAGCTAGGTTGCCCAGTACCTTTCCGGGTCCAACAAGAAATGGAAACATCTCAGGCTGGCTTTCAAGTCAATGCAATAATAACCTCAGAGATGCCATTCTGCATACACAGAAGACATCCCGCCTCATTATTTTACAGTTACCTAGCTCCTCCTGTCTCAAATAGCTACATTCCAAATAGGCTTTACTTGAACATGACCGAATTCCCAATAAAGTGCTTCCTCCAAAATAAAGTGCCATTTCCCTCAACCATGAATCATAAAGTTGCAGTGAGTATGTCTCCATTTCTAGCTATCTTGTTTCCAGAACTGTGGGGCACCATCCAAGGTCCAAGCCCGCTGTGATCCCACCCCGCTGCAGCAGAGCGGAAGCGGACCAGGCTTCCGCCCAGCATACTCCTTCTGGCAATAGGTGAGATTTCTTTAAAAGGTTACAGTTTGCTAATTTTTGGACTAATTTGCAAAGCAAATGCAGGCTATCTAAAATCAAGGTTCAGTGATGTGGGGCACTGGCTGAGGATTTCTTTTGTTTGTTTTGCTTTAAAACCACAGTTGTTCTACCAGATTGTTATCCCTGATCTAGCAAGAGGGATCATTTATTTATTCACTGTGTGAAGCTTATTCTGCTCCTCCTGATGAAGCTTGGGCGAATGCCTCCTGATGGAAGGGACCATCAAGGTAGGGTGGCTGCCTGCTGGCAGCTGAGTTCCAGTGCCATTTAGGGACAAGGCCAGCCCATAAAGTTGGCCTAGCCTGGGGGGCTGGTCTCCATCTCCAGCTGGGGTCTCTGGGCACTGATTCCTCTTGATGAAATGTGGCAGTGTAGAGTATCTGGTCAATTCCAAAGCCCCATGCAACTCCTCAGATCTTTATTTCAGACTCAATCCAAATCTGATCTGAATGTACGGGACAGGGGTGGAGAAGGGGGTGCTGTGTTCAATTTAGTTTACTCTTGGCAAAACAGATCTTCCCGAGTCTCAGGGGAGAAAAAAGCAGCTTAGACAGATGTAAACAGACTCTGGAGGCCCTTTGGACATCAAATAACACTAGCAAAACAATGTTTAGATGAGTTAAGTGTAAATCAATCAGAAACATATGGACTCCATTTCCCTGAAAATACACAGGGGTTTACAAATTACAGGCACAGGGGTTTGGCAAAATGCAATTCAGGTTTTGCCAAAGCTAAAATGTTTGGAGAAGATTTAAAGAAAGTAGATCGACCCCAAATGCCTTCAACTCTGCCCATCCCTGACACTGATAATATCCCACACAACCACAAGCATTTAAGTGCATGGGTTTTAAGAGATTTATATGTTGAATAAACTTAACTACTCACAACAAGCTGAGAGTCTTTTCCAGACAAACATTCACAGAGAGCTTAAGCTGCCAAGTGGCTGCACTCAGAAAAGGGAGGAGACGTCTACCTTTTGAGTTGTGCCAAGAGATATACCTACACGTTTAAAGTTGCAACAAGATGGCATATTCTAAGCTTTGAAGTGTGTAATCACACAGTCGTGGAGCCCAGGCTCCACTCTTCCCCAGCAGGGGTCTGTCCTTGCAGGACTCGTGGTGTGGGTCTGTCTGTGATGTGTGGGGACGATACACTGATAAATTCACAAGTGTCTCTGTTGCACGGTGACTCTGCACATGTGGCAGTGGGCCACGAGGCATTTTGGTCTCAAAGGCAGGTTGTCTCAGCGACCCTAGGATACCCAAGACCTAAATGTTTAAGTTCTGAGACTCCATAGTGAAGACATAAAAGATTCGGGGACCTCAAATGGACATGAGATCAAGTGCCCAGCCTGGCTTAGAGACCATGAGAGCAGAAGGAAAATACAAAGAGTCTGAGTGGGGCCCGTGAGAAAGCCCTGCCTCTGCTTCTGCCTCCCTCACCACACTGCCCCTTGTAGGAGGGAGGGGATGAGGCAATGACCGAAGAGTCTGGGGGTCAAAGAACGAGGAACACCTCTGCCCTTCTTTCCTGTGCCGCAAGGGCAGCAAATCCACAGAGGAAGTGGGCCCCAGCAGGGGTGGGTGGGAGCCGCAGAGCAGAAATGACTCCAGCATGCCCAGATGGAAAGGCTGCAAGAGCTGCACAGGGTTTCCACAGCCCAGGAGCAGTGTGGGAGAATCCCCTCCAAGCTCCCCTCGGAAGGGGCGTGGAAATGGTTAGGGACGTCCCACATGGACAGGCCTCGCTATGCGAGAGTGGCCGCAAACCTACGTGGGTCAGTGACCAAGGGTGGATGGGATGATACCTCTGGGATGCTGGCAGGACAGAGTCCCCCTCTCTTCACCACCACCTCTACCTTCCACGCCTCTAGGGCAGTAATGAGCCTTCCAGAATGGGACACGATCTCCAGGCATAGACAGACCATCCAGGGGAAACTCAAACTGTCAGCCATCACACAGAATGGGGATTTGACACGGCAACAACCTCTATTTAGAAAAAAATAATTGTTCCTGCACACTTGGCCTGTGGTCTGAGAGCCTTGCCTCCTCCTCACGTGTGGGAGGTTGCAGAGTGTTCAGGGATAGCATGTTCTTTACCTGTTCTGGACAAACCCAACCTCGAGGAGGCAAAGCTTCCCCTCACCTCATTCCATGCCAAGGAAGGGAGGAAACCTGACCTGAGTCTTCTGGGGTGAGCTGTAGTGGTGGGAGGGGTGGAGAGCCTCCAGATTTCAGCTGGAGAAACAAAGGGGTCATGAATGGAACTGAAGAGTGAACAATTCCTTTTCATTTTCTCTCCTCACGGAACCTCAAACCTCACTGGGACTGATGTAGGGAAGCAAGTTGGAAGATAGCCTCCCTCTGGGCTCTGCTCGCTAGAGGAGGTCTGGAAGCCCCAGGGGACACTCCACATTAGAGCAGGTGTGGAGGGAGGCTTAGGCAGGGATGAACTCGTCTCGCTGAGAAACTGGGCCTCTCTTGTTTTGTCATTTCCTGGGGCTGGAATCTTCTTCCTGCCTTCACAGGCCTTAGAATATAAGGCTGGGCAGGGGCGCAGGACCAAGAGGCAAGAAAGCCAGGCAGCTGCCTCCAGAAGGGAAAATGGTGCCTGGCATTTCACTGAACAGGGCAGTAGCTTGGTTTCTTGGCAGAGAAAATGCAAATAATGGCAATAAAAATTACCGAGGATATACATTTTTTTCTCACTTAAAAAATTCTTGCTCTTACAGTGGGCTCTCTGAAATGGGGTTTTGATAGTTCTGCATGTTAGCGGGTGACAGTAGGGACAAACTGGTCACTGGACAGAAAAACAGCTTCCTCTGTCCCTCAGGGAAGAAGCTGGAGCTTGCCTTGGGGCAGAGGCTTTCTGCCTCCAGGGCTTCCCTTTAACGACTCTCTGGGCCACATGGATACCTAGGGCCCCCTCTGGTCCTGACCTTGGCGATGCTTTCCACGTGCAAAGAATGTAGTTTAGAATAGGGTGTTAGGAGCATGAAGTCTTTGTTACTTAATAATTTTGGCACAGGCACATAATAAGAAACTACTTAAGAAAAACAATTTTGTAGTAAATGGAAGGGGGAAAAGGTTTGATTGGGGCTTGAACTTGAAAAATAAAATTCAAAATTATGAAAATAAGTTTTAAAAAACTTACGATGCAATTTAAATTATAATCACAAATATACATTAATTCTTACTGAACAAAAAAAATGATTCATTTATCTGGAAACATTTTTCAAAATATTTTTGCAAGAGCACTAAATCCTTTCTTCGGTTTATATCTTGCTTTTACAGTCAATCACACAAAGAGACTTTCTTACAAAAGTATGCAAGAGCTTTATGAATTTTCCCAAATGACTCTCATGATTGTTTGATACGTATATTTTTCTCTTTGAACTACGTCAGTTGTCACTCTCTCTGCCCATCTTTTGTTTTTCCCATCATTACCTGGCCTACCTCCAGCATGCCCTTATTTTTAATAGCTTGCTATGACTTAGGCAATTCTCCAACTTCTTTCTCCTTCATGCCATGAAACCCTCCATCTTTTGCGAGATTTGAAATTGACTTTGAAATAGCTTTGCATAGCTCACATTGTCCTAGCGACGTTTATAACACCCCAGTCCTCAGGAGACTGGTCCAAGAAAGGCTTCATTAGGTGGACGGGACAGAGTAGATGGTGGATGTTCATGAGCAAATTTTTTTTGTGTCATTAAGACTTTCGTTTCCACATGCAACCTTGTAACTATGGGACTCCAAAAATGAATTATTTGGAAAACCTCTATAATTCTGCTTATTAAAATGGGAAGAAGCAGCACATCCCGACAGGAAGGGTGGTTGTCTTATGAGCTTTTTATTTTTTAACTCTCCCTTTTCCTCTATCCTTTCCCTCTCAGCCTCTTCGAGGAGGACATCCAGCAACTTTAGCCTCTAGTCTAGGCCATAAATTTGAGTTCAGGATAATTCCCAGAGGTTTGCATGAGGACCATGCAGAGGAGGAGGCTGAGGGTCAACTCCTTAGTTAGAAACTGTTCATTTGCCTGGGTTTCCATGGAGCCAAAAATACAAAATTGTGAGGATAATGAGAGTAATAATATAATCAGTGTCTTTACAAAGTAAGAAATAAAGGGTGTCCTCAGAAAATACTTCTGTTCCACCCTCACTGCCCATTCAAGCCGACCTTGAGGGCTAGTGTTCCCCCTGCCACCCTGCGAGATCTCAGGTCACCCTAGAACCTATCCTTTCCTCTGAGATAATTACATTTTCTGGTTACTTCTAGTCACAGGGACAGTCAGTTCTGGAACTAACACATCCAGTTCCACATAATAATGGAAAACGCCCACTCACTTCTCCCGTCCTGCAGGCGGAAGGCTCCAGGGGTAAAGGCTGGAAGCAGAGAGGAGGCGAGTTGGCTTTGCAGTGTCTGGGACAGACATTTCCACCCCGCCCCAGCCCTCAGGAGGCAAGCTGTCCAGGGCTCTTTGAGAGTGAATGAGGAGGGGAGGAGGGGCACAGGATGGCCTCTGGGTTGGGCGCGGCTGCCTCTGGCCCCAGTCCAGGGTGATTCTGTAAATTCTTGTCCAAGAAGACCCACTTTTGAGAGTGAGAGTAGGTGTGCTTTATAATTACAGCAGGACAACCAATACCAACCAGGACTGCCCTGGGCACACAGAACATGTAGTCACCCTGTTTGAAGCTGACTTTTTCCAGCTCTGCTTGGACCTTCCAGCCCAGGTTCTGTCATCTAAGTTCTGCTAACCCAGGGGGTGCGTCCTCATCTGCCCAGAGGCTTACACCCCACCTAAACCGTGGATTTTGCAGACCATTCCTCCACAGATTCCCTTCTGGGGAATAATCGGGGTCCAGGGGGTGCTGTTGAGGTTTTGGTGTGGCATGAAAACCAAAGAAAGTAGTGGGAGTCGACATGGAGGGTGCTCAAAGAGGCCGCTTTATTCTGCATAAAGCTGCACTTCTTATACTGCTATAGTGCTAATTCACGGTTGTGTAAGTGTTGAAGACATGCACGTGTGTGGCCTTCATGGCCAGGTGCCTGGCCTTCAGGGCCCTTATCTAGCTCCTTACTGATGGGTACAACATGCTGTTTTTTCAGGTTTCTCAAGGCCAGATATATCCAGCTCCATACAAGACCAGACATATTTGGGATAAAGCAGTGGACACCTGTCCTCATAGAACAGTAGGAGAAGTGGATGGGGAATGGCCTTCCCTACAGGAACGTCCTTCCAGAGGGTCCTCTGAGATTTGGAAGGCAATCCCAGGCCACCCTCCCATGGGGCCCCTCAGGGTCACTCCCCTGCCCTCAAAGGAGAGGGGTGTCACAGAACACAAACATTTCTTTAAAGAAGTTTTCTATCCAGTATCTGCCACTCCTGTTCATCTTCTGATCATCAGTTCATCATTGGAAAACCAATTCTGGGCTGCCTGCACTGCACATCCTGCTTTTGTGGACAGCACCTCCCAATGAAAAATGGAAGAAATTGTACTCACTCTCTTAAGGACTTCAGCTGAAACCACAACAGAAGGGGTCCATTTGGCTATCCTTTCATAACAACAGAAATAATGATAACAACAGAGCATGTCCCCCCTTCCTGGTGCCATAAAACAGTGGCTGTGCTAAGGGCTAAACATGTCATCTCACTGAACCCTCACAGCAACCTGGTACTGTTATTATCTATATCTGAGAGATGAAGAAATTGAGGTTTGGGGAAGTTAGTTTGCTGCAAATCACCGTGGGTAAAGAGCAGAGATTCACACTCATATTTCTGTCACCATGGAAGATTTTGATATTGAGAACTGTGACTCTGTCAGGAGATTACTCATGATGACTGTTGAGGCCAATTAATTTTGCCCTCTGCCTCAAGGTATGGAACCAGCTGAGGAATCAAAACATCAGCTCAGGTGCTGGGAAAAGCTGGGTTTGGGAGTGTAACTGAACTCACAAGCAAACAAGGTTCTTGCTCTTTCTTCTCTGAGTTGACCTTGCTCCCCCCCAAACCACCCAACACACACACACCAGTCAGATGCCCGCTGTAGGACTGGAACCTGCCCGGCTGCCGTTGCCACGGGGCAGCAGGCATAGAATCCAGAGCTTGCAGCCCTCTCCGGGGCCAGGCTGAGCTCAACAGCAGGACGGGGCTCCAGCCATCCTCTGATAGAATCCACGTTCCGGACAACAGGCCAGTCAGCCACATCCACCTGTTCTGGGGGGACAAAGGGAGAGCCGAGGGCCATGAGGAGTTCCGCGATGGCTGCTGTGCTGGCACCGGGGTTCTGCTCAGAAAGGAAGATGCTGATGTTAGAGGGGGTCCTGGAGCACCGCCCCTCTGGGGGAGGGAGAGCCCTGGAACTGTTCGTGTATGAGCCGTTGGCTTTGAGGGGCTGGTCCAGGACTGAAAGACAGGAGTCATCCTCAGCAAAGGAAATTCTAGGTCTTTTCCTGGTTTGGGCAGCACTGAGAATGGTTCAAGGGCCAGCCCACAGTGTTCTATTTGCCTCTGCATCTCACCTCTTGCTTAGAATGTAGTACCAGGCATCGGAACTAAAATCCAGGTGTTATCAGAACTGGATTCTCATCTCGAATCCGTTTTCTCACCTTTTTCATCTTCTGAGGGGGCTCGTGTTCTTTGGCTCACGGCACCTTCCATCCTCAAAGCTGGCAGTGATGGCATTGCCGTGCCTGACGCTGACTCTTCTTCCCCTCCCACCTTCTAAGGGCCCTGTGAGGACGGTGGGCCCACCTGGATGATCCAGGATGATCTCTCTATTTTAAGGTCAGTCGATAAGGTGACTTAGTTCTATCTGCCACCCTCACTCTCTGAACATTTTCACAGGTTCTGGGGATTAAGACATGGACATCTCTGGGAAGAATTTGTGCTGTTCTGATTAGCATACTTCCTCAACGCTGCCAAGCACTGGCGCCCGCGCGCGCGCGCACACACACACACCTAAATGCTATCAAAGAGGAAATTTGAACAATGAGCTCACTCATACCTAGTGCTTTCTGCATCAATTATATATGGTCCCTCTCCTAAATAAGGCTGGCTTTACTTTTGCAGACATCAGAGATTCGCTGCTTGCTGATTTTTAATCTTATATTAAAGTTGGAAATGCTTTAACCCAATTAGGAACAGCATGGTGCATTCAGATGTGATCTCAAGCCAGCCATTGATTTATTTCAGTGGGGCGTCCGCTGAGCAGAGCCCTTTAATGCCCGCCCCACCCCCGCAAGCGTGCTCAGGAGTGCTCAGCCTGGCCTCCCCACAACATCTGCACGTACTCGGAGCTGCGTCCCAGCAGTGTAAGTGTTAAATGCGTGATTAAAGATCATGAGAAGAAAGAAATATTTCATATTTTTAAAACCTCACAGTTATCAATCTTTATTATAAAAAACATATGTGCCTCCCCTTCTGTAGTAGCCGTGTTCCTGAGTGTATGTAAATCAAATTCGTTATAAATTGAGTCATATTTTCAATGCACCAGGGGAGCCGGCTATTTAAAAGGATCCTGCTGTGAATCTTTTTGTCAAGCCAAGAGGCTGTTTGTGATGCTAATTTTCACCCCTTACTTTGTCTGTTTTGTAGGTGATTTTCAAAAAATCCCCCAAATTCACAAACCAAAGCAAGGCACACCTGTATCTGATATTTCATGGGTATCTTTTTCATAAGAGCTCAAAATGCTGTCAGGTGGATTGTCTCATTTATCCTCCTAAGATTCTTCCTGAAGGAGTTTGGGGCAGTCATTACATCCTCAGAGGACGTGTAACTGTCTCCCAGGCAGCCACTGCGCTGCAGGGGGCGCCATGAGAGGCGAGGCATGCTCAGCTGAGAACTGTTTATTTTCCAATCAACAATAGGCCCTGTCCTGAGAGCAGGGCTTGGGGAGGTTTTCTTTAGAGCCCCGAATGTTCTGTTTTTGCTACTCTTTGTCACCACTGTCCAGAGAGAGAAACTGAGGAACAGAGAAATTCAGTGTTTACAAATGTTTTCGGTGTTTACTGAATGCCCACTATGCACAAGACGTGGGGCTGGGGTTGGGGGAGGGGGTAAATGTCAAGATGGCTGGCACAACCCTGACCTAGAGCTTGGCACCTGGTAGGGGAGATGGACACTGGACGATACGAAGAATGCAACATGAGGAAACACTGACATCTTCAGCTCACGCAGTTTTCTTTTCCCAAGGATTTTATAGGTATGACTTCATCCAATCCTCACGATGCTGTAAGGCTAGCTTTGGTTTTACTTTTTGTAGCATGAAGATGCTTTGAGGTTAGTGATTTTCCCAAAGTCAAATGACAGGTAAGTGACAGAGCCAAGACTTAAATTCAAGTCAGTCTCATTCCGAGCACATGTGCCTCATACGTCATTATCATTGAACATAGGCACAAGCAATGGGCTTTGTAGGTATAGTGGCAGAAACAATAGATTCTGACTCTCAGGATCAAGGAAACAGCCGGAGAGATGCTGTTTGGACCAGGCCTTGAGTGTGAGAAGGATTTCCATAGAGAACTAAAAAAAAAAATGGGCAAAGGCATGAAGGTATGTATAAGTGGTCTGGTGTGCCCTGCTTATGACAGCTGCAGTGGTAAACAAGGCCACATGGGAGTTAGGGACACACCCTAGAAGGTCTTGAATGCTTCATCAAAGGAGCTGAACCTCCTTCCCAAAGTGCTTGGTGGGAAGCCACTGAGACTTTCTGAGGAAGGAAGCAAATTCTCTCTGGAGGACAATTCTGTCATCAATGTGAAGAATGAGTTTGAGCCAGAAGATCGAATCTTGATACTTAAAAGTTAACCTGGAGTCTCTCCTCCAACAGAAAGAAAACCAAACCTTGTGGACACTACTGAACTGCTGAGAAGGGGCAGTCAGAACTGAAGCTATGCTGCCTGACTCCAAGTCTTCCTCCTTCCTTCTTATCAAGCAAAATGGCTGGACCTTTGAATAAAAGAAAAAGCGACAAGGTGGGTCCTGGCTAAAGCCACCACTAGCTTGTGAGCCTGCTCTCTGCACCCAGCAGTGCCAGGCACAGGATGGGCTGTGGGCTGTATTTCTCTTCACCCTGAGATCTTCACGGGTGCTAGGGATGGGGAGATGTGTGGCCAGAATCTAGCTCTTGCCTTTTAAGCTGACTCAATCCTTCAGGGCATTGCTGTAAGTCATCCTTTTGTCTGTCCCAAACCATGCAACAGTGAGCTAGGCTCTGCAAGCACCTCTGGGGGTGTAAGAGGCAAATGTAATCATACTGAACTTTATCTCCTCTTCTAAGACACAAGCTTATTCAAATCACCTAAATGCAGTTCCAAGGTCTTGGAGCTGCAAAGCCAGAGAAAGAGAACATGGTGAAAGCTGGTGGGGTCTGAGGCAGTAAGAAGTCGTCCATACCCATCTACCAGAGGTGATAAATCTTCATATCCACCTTTCGAAGCAACTATGAAGGCCATGAAGGAGGAGTAGAATTGGGATAAGGTGTATATTTCCCCTGTTTATTTTTTGGCCTTCAGCATAATTCTTGTTATTTGTTAAAGACCACGGGGCTCTTGGAAGAGGGAAATTTGAGTATGAAAGCCATTATAATTGCACAGCCATTAGCAGGAGTGGGTTTGGCATGAGGCCGGGGCCACCCAGACTCCAGAGGCCTAAGTGACTGAATGGGAGGCTCAGTCTGACTCTGATGGGTCTGATCTGTCAGCCAGGGAGGTGCTGGGAAACCGCCCCTAAACACAGAGGGAATGTTGGGGAGGTGAGTCATACAGGGGATAGGGAGAGGCAGTAACAGGGTATAACCAGATGCAGCGGTTTCTGGAGGGTTCAGAGCAGGTGCCACTTATAAGGCAAAATTTCTGGAGGTGGGAAGTCCTTCTACTGACTTGCCACTGTGCTGTGCCAGCCCTCCCTGCTCAAGGATGCCGGACTCCCACAGGCAGAGGTTTTAATCTTTTGGCTTCAGGCCTTGTATACACTGTAAATTTTCAGTTCTGCCCTCCTACCCTGGAAATGTTAGACTGACTAGTCATGGGTATATCCAAACCCCTCTTTGTGGAAAGGCCTTGGGTATGTAAAGAGAAAGGGTGTGAACAGTGAGCCAGAGAGGGCAATGAGGTGATGGCTGGGAGCAGGCAGGGACACTGGGAGACAACTAGACCTTGCTGGGTCCCCACATTGACCCAGGCCATGTCTGCTCCACACAGTGCCTGGAAGGAGGTTTAGCACCCTCCTCCTCCCTAGAGCAGCCTGGACAACTTCCTGCTGTTGTGGCTGTTGGACAAAGGCGAGGTTTGCACCTCGGGACCCTGCTAGAAACAGAGATCCCCAGGAGAATTCATAAGATGCCCAGGATGGCCCAGGAAACGAAGGACTTGGACATGGCTGGCACTCACTCCCAGGCACATGGAAAAACAGATGCAAGGCTCCCACAGCGCTTTCCCAGATATTGTATGTGGGATCTTGCCACTCCCTTGACAGTGGCTAACCATTTACTGACCCCAGGATGACACATGAAGTAAGAAATACAGACTGGGAGGACCCATTTCAGAATATGAGATGGCCTGAGCATGACCCTGCCAACTCCCAGGTGTAGGCTTTCCCGTTGGAGGCCTTTGCTGAGTTACAACCACAGCAGTAGCCCGCAGATGAGCACCAGAGCTCCAGGCTCCCACTTTTCCTGTTGCCAAGCCCTGTGGGGCTGTAGGAAAGAAGCTGAAATACACATGTGATGAGACTTTCAAAACAAACCCCCTCCCCTGCCTGTTAACTGTCAGAGCCTATGTCACAGTGGTTAACAGCTGGAATTTTGCAGTTGGACCTGGATTTGAATCCTCCCTCCACCACTTCCTGTGTAATTGAGGGAAGGTATCTGGACCTCTGAGAGCCTCATTTTCCTCATCTGTAAAGTGGGGGTAATAGCACCTCCTTCAGAACATAAGAGGATGAAATGGGGTAACAAGTGCCAGGCACCTTATTAGTATAGTGCCAGCATGAAGGAAGTGCTCTGTGCACAGGCAACAGTTTTCTTCAGAATTAATGTGTTGAGAATGCATGGGACCAGAAGTCTCAGGCTGCTCCTTTGCTGATCTCTAGAGTCTGTGGAAGGAAGACCTTGCCATGTAGGAAGAGGATGAATTCTGGAAGCTCTTTGAGCTGTGGAATAAGCCTTGGTTTGGATCCCTGCTTCAAGGAGAAAAATATGCAGATGAAATTCATGAGAAATCGGTGGGCACTTTTGTGTAAGCCACATACCTGGAAGAGTCTATGAATCTCTGCTGGGAAAGTACTGCCAATGAGGATAACACCAGGGATTTCCACATTGTCCTGACCCCCTAGTTCCACAGACACTGCAAGGCAGGGAGCAAGGAGTCCCCTTGCCACAGAGTCTCTCTCAGTAAGTTATCAGGAGTGAACTCGAAGACCTGGCCTAGAAAGGCCCAGGCTAAATGGGCTTTCTCTGGGAGCCGTTGTGGACCTTCGGCTATATTCCTGGATTTCCTGGCCTCGGGCATCGGTCCCTTCCCAGTGTTCAGCTCAGTCCAAGGCAGAAACTCATTAGTGGGGCAGAACTTGTGCCTTACTCCAAAACAACACACCCAGAGACCTTTTCTTCTTACTGACCTCTGCCATCTCCCCCAGAGGGTGTTTCAGAGAGGAATTCACCAAAATGGAAAATCTAAGACAGGCTTTAGAGAGGAGCCCAGCTGTAGTAAACAGAAGTAGCTGGAGCCAGACAGACCTGGGTTCAAATCCTGCCTCACAATTTACTTCTTATGAGAGGCCTTAGACATGTCACTTCACCTGGCTGAGCCTGTCATCTCATCAGTAGACCACTGCTCTGGTCCTGTGTTCTGGAACTTCATTCTGTGTCAGAAGCACCTGGAAGGCTTGTTAACACACAGATTGCTGCCCCTACTGAAGTCTGGGGCTGAAGAATTTGCCTTTCAACAAGCTCCCCAGCAATATTGATGCTATCAGTCCAGACTCACCTTGCTCCCTCAGAGACAGGACATAGCGGGGAGGACATCGAGTTTGGTGGGGCAGGGATCATGAGGCTTAGCCCATCTTCCTTTTACTAGCTCTGCTAGTGTCTGCAGTTGTAAAATGAGGACAGTGATGTCCATGACTCAGGTGAGTATGTAATGAGAAGATAAATATGAAAGTGCCTTGCAAAGTATAACATTCTACACAACTGTAAAGGGTTAAATACGAGTCCACTGTTAAAGTTCATAGTGCATAGAGAGGTCTGCAGTGCAGTTCCTGGCACATAGTGGGGTTCAGTAAATATTAACTCAATAGAAAAAAATCCAATAACTAAAAAATAGCCACTGACTCCATGCCAGAGATTTTGGTCTCTATCATACATTTTTTAAAAAATGGTAATACAGTTACAACTCATGAAATCCATATTCCAGTTGTGGGTGGCAGAGACCTCCTTCTTGGCTTCTGATCCAATTCATTATTCAAATCCTTTTACCAGAGTGCTCCATTGCTTAATGTGGAGCCCACTGTGGATCTTGATAAGAGAAAAAGCCTGGGCTCTGTTTTCACTGTGCTCTTGGCCACCCTCAGGCTTCCAGTATAACTTTCTCATAAAATGAATAGTGTTGGCTCCCAGAGAGACCAATCTAATCTCATCTTGTCCACTCAGAAGATCCGTATCGAACATTACAGACTGTCTGACTGCAGGAAGGAGAATCTAATTCCATCTGGATTTGGATCAGTGTTTGAATGATCAAGTAGGGAGCCATTACCATGGCAGAAACAGAGAAGCAAAACATAACTGGCTCGCTTTTTAAACATTGTTCTTGTCTAAGGTTTTATTCGAAAAGCCATGAGACAAAGACAGAAACAGAGCACGAGTGAGAAAGAGTAAGAAGGGAGTTTAAAGTCCAAACTTCCTTTAAAACACATTATGAATGAATCAATATCCTACATTTTCACTGTTTATGGGCAGGACAGTCTGATCAGATAACCATGCTATGCCAAGAGACCTAATTACCAATCCTTTGAAGAATTTAAATTATTTTTAAAGGAAAAAAAGATAAGTCTTTGGTTACTCTTGGTTGAATAAAATGTCACTAATTTCCAGTCAGCTATTTTCAGAAAGGCTCTGCCCACTGCAAATGAAGTTACTGGTGAGCTCCGTTACCCAGAAAAGTACTTTAGGCAGTCAGTTTTGAGAGATGCTTGAAGACATCAGTTTCTAGCATATAAAACTTTAAAAACTCTCTATGTTGTGTTTTACATCTTAACCTGGCTGTGTGAAGGGGGCACCCAGAGTCAGTAAAATGGATACCAATTAAATGTTATTGCCACACTAAATACATCTCTAGAGGTGCTACATGAAATAACCCCGATTTAGGTCGAAATGGTTCACATTTGTTAAAGAAAACCAAAGTTCTGGAGCCAGATCGCTTGGGGACTAACTCTACCTTTGCCAGGTTTTAACTCAGTGAAAGCTTTCATTTGGTACCTTAAGAAGGCACAATCTGTTTAAAAATCACAAATTGGTGTTAAAGTGCCAGAGTTTCTTTAACATCGTTTCTACTAAGAGATTGAATTATTTAAATGGGAAGGAAGAGAGAAAGAAAACAGTGATTTTAGAATCCCAGGACAATCACTCTTAGATCTGCCTGACTCCCAGCCTCTCAGGACTGCCTGTCTAGAGGACTGTCCAGGGAGAGGAATTTCTTAACATTCTTACAGGTCAAAATACTTGTCATTATGTCGCCTTGTTGATGGGGAGGGTGGGGCATGTGGGAGTATTTAGTGACAAAACTTGGACAGAGGGTCAGTTACTGCACTACTCAGTGCTCGTCCTGTTCTTTTTCCAGCATCACTGAGAGGCTAACAGCTCTAGTAATCTGGTTGCCTAGACCTTTACTGAAAATGAAAATTGATCCAATTATGTTTTCTCTATTTCCCCGTGCACTCCCTCAGTGCTAATGATGTGAAACATTTCCAGGCATGACTCAACTTTGAAGCTTCAGCTTTGGGGCCATCACAGAGATGAGGTAGACGGCTGAAGCGGATTGGTTGTTTCACTAGATCAACCAACCATCAAACCACCGGGCAGTAGGGAAAGTTTTGGGGGAGTTCTTTGCCAAACCCAGGTCACAAAATCTGAATGAGCAAAAAGAGGCATGGGAGGCAAACATTTGATAGTGAGACACTGAATTCTGTCTTTGTGATCCAGGGTTCTTCAGGCAAACACTAGCCTGTTTTATAAGCTTTCACTTGGAAAATAACCATCATTGCATAACTGGAGCACAGACACCGGATGTTGAACATTTGTACAGATGCAGTGCTTGGCAAACCTAAATATTGCCTCCATTCTCCAGTTACTGATTACATTCCATCTCTCACCTAATGTTGGGGTCTGGCTCCGAGATCCATCTACTTCTCCTCAACCTCATCACCACTTCTCTTGGTAACTTGAGGAACCTCTCAGTTTTCATCTTCCCAGCTCTCAGCTTGAGAGCTCATTCTTACATGACTGCAACCGTCTTTCAGAAACTGGGTCTAGTTCCTCCTCTGCTTACCCCACCTGTGGGTAAAATTGTGACATTTCCAGAATATCTTGCATGGCTTTAGTGCATTTGCATATCCTCAGTGATGGAGAGAAATTCATCTCTGTATCAATGGGTAATTACCTGGGCAACCGGGGGTGTGTCTGAACCTGGGAGGTTAAGGGGAGGGGGCTGGCTTGCTGGCTTCTTCCAGAGCAGAGGAGAGAGATGGCCCTGGACTGCGGTTTGTAAGTGAGGGGAAGGGTTGTTTTTGCTTCTGCTGGAGCAGGAAAGAGAGAAGGCCCAGGACTGCAGTTTGTAAGCAATAAACGGATTTTAAACTTTATTTTTCCCTTTGACTGATTTTGGTCATGATGATGCCAGGCAGGGTTCTTGTTTGCGGAGTCGAAGAATGAACTTAGCAAACAGTCAAGGTAGGAGAGCCAAGGGGAGGCTTTTATTTAGAGATAAAGTGAAAGGAAAGAGCTCCTGGCTCACACTAGGAGGGGACAAGAGAGCCCAGAGTGGTGCGTAGTCTAGGGGATTTTAGGCAGTTGAGGACTTTTAGGAATTGAGGGCTTAGGGTGTGGACTTGTACCACCTGCCCTGCCCTCAAGGTGGGCTGGGTTGTTGTCTGTTTGCTAGGGCTGTTTACAGTGAAGTCACGGGTTATGGTGAGATACCCTTGCGGAACATCCAAAACATTCCAGGCCAAGTTGCTCCTGGCCTTTTGACCTTTACACTGAAGATGTCTATATTCCTAGTCTAGTATCTTTACTCTAGAGAATTAGTGTGACCTTGACTTTGCATAATGCTGAACACAGTTTCAGTAGGGACTTTACATTGTTACATTGCTTTGACTGTAAATATCTTGCCTTGTTTTTTCTGGAGGCCCTCACCCTACTTTGTCTAAGTCCATGGTCCCTGTCTCATTTAGAGGTATTTTGCTCTGGGATTTCCTCTCCCCAGATTTACACCATCCCCCCCCCATCACCAACAGGTTAAAATAGAACCTACCTACCTACCATTAGGATTCAAGACTGAAAAATGTAAAAAACTCAGTAAGCCCCAGGAGGGACACAGCCCTTCGGTATAAATGAAGGCATATACCCATTTTCTATACCCAACTTTTCTAAGTTGGGCCCACATGGATAACATTGATTCTACATGGATTTCAAGAACTAGTTTATAAGGAATTCTCCATTTATAAGATTGGGACTAGGTGTATTGCTTTGTTTTTCTTACTGTTTAAAATGACTTTGGAAGTGAAGTAGAGGATCACATCTGAATGTCAACAATTCCTCTCATCAGTAAATCCTTATCATTGTAATCTGAGTCCAATTAGGTGTCTAGAGAAGTGGGAAGAGAGATTCATTTGTCATGAAATTAAGCCTATCACATGGAGGTTGACATTTGAGAGCAAACTAGTAGGTACTGGGTGTTTATAACTTAATTACTGGGCCAGGTTGGTACCTCTACTGTTTCAAGGTTAGAACTAAGGATGAAGCTGTTAAGTATGTAAAATTAGAAGGTCCAGGGGTGTTTATGAATCCTTAACAACGAAAGAGGTGTTTTATTCATAAGGCAAGAGATTTTTGCACAGTGCTTTGTTTTTCTCCTGTACTTCCTCTCAATAAACAGAAACTATGCCTCTTTTGTTCCTCTTCAATATTCCTTCAAGCCTGGCACAGGTTTGAGTGAGTGGATATATGCTTCAACCCTATGTCCAAACAGCTGATTCAGTTTTTTCTATTCATCATAGAAGATAATGTTAGCACTTATTTAGTGATACGTAGCAGATACTAAGTTAAATTTACACATACATTCTCACTAAATCCTCAAACTGTTGTTAGTATTATCCCCACTTTACAATGAGGAAACTCAGCCATCGGGAGGTTCATTTGTTCAAGATCACATAGCTAGTAAGTAGTGGCACTCCAGAGCCCATATCCTGACTACCACACACACTGCTTCCTCTTCATGACCCACCACAGATGTCCCTATGCCTCGCGATCACATCTTCCAAGACTGTCAGCTGTCCAGCTATGTGAGTCTCCAGAGGCAGTATGTATGTGGTGAAGGGCTGTAGGTGGAAAGGGAGGCAAGTACCGAATTGTATGAGGATGACAGATCAAATGAAGTTTCAGACCTCAGCTTTCAAGGTGAAAAGCAAGGATATCAAGTTTTTCAAGAGTATGGTGATCTCACCAAGCTGGTCATCTGGCTTTGAATACTTAGGGATTATCTGTTCAGGAATTCAAAATCATTGTTTTCAAAACCAAAAATAATCCATTGCAGTGACTTTATTCTTTCATAGAATGAAGCAGATGAAAAGCAAAAAAACAAAAACCCAAACAACAAAAATCTTACATTTTTATTGTTGTCTCTCACAAGTCTGAAGTACTAAATATGTCATCTATAAGTCCATTATACCTTAAATAGGCCCTTAACATATTTTTTAACTTTCTTGTCTGTTTAGTCTCATGCTACTAAAAGAAATGTGGCAAACCACTAAGAGAATAGTGGCTTTATAACATTTTTCCTTGTTTGCATCACTGGTTGTTCCTGAAGTAGGAAGGGGAAAAACTTGCATTTTAAGTCAATTTCATTGTCGGCACTATTATTTATTTTGTTGCATGGTGCCTGTGCTTTGTGCTAACAAAGGTGAGACAAGGTGTAATGAATACAAGGTAAAATAACAGGGGGCCGGGGGTCCTTCAGGGAAAAAAAAAGTGGGCAATGATTTGGAATTTATATCTCTGCTTGTTACTAGTGGAAGAAAATCCAGAAAGTTCAACTACTGCTTTAAAAAATAGCTAGTGATCATAAAGAAGTCCAGCAAAAAATATGCAGGGCCAGGCAACAATCATTGCACACTGAATTTATTTTTCAGATAACCTAAAAAACTGAATTCTAGTATGAACCACTACAAATCTTAGGCAAGTATCTTTTTTTCTTACAGAGTATGAAAAGTTTCCTTTCTGTTCTGAGTGTGCAAATCATTTGACTCCAGCTATCCTGAGTTTTATATGTGTGTTACTTGGCAGTCCACATGGCTCAAGTATGGTAATGTGGGCACAGGCACTTCTGGAATAAGCAAATCCAGTCTCCTTTAGAACAATCAGCGCTTACTACCTTTTCTCATATGAAATTTGTAGATGGGAATAGCAGGTAGCAGAACCAAGAGTATCTATGCTTTAGGCACACAAGTAAGGAGGCATTAGTTTCAGGAAAAAGGAAAAATCAGTGGCATTCAGAAGTATTTTGAAAAACATCTTCTATAAAGTGACAAAAGTAGTATTCTTCAGGGTCAGAAGGGCTGGTCAGCCTCCAAACAATATTCCAAGAGCATAAAAAAGCCATCGGCTCTCCTCACTGCAGCCACACTGCCAAACGCAGTCCCTCTGACTCCTGAATTCATTTTTCTCTGTTCTGCCCCTGTAAATATTCAGGGACAAAATGATTCAGACCAAATTCCCTACTTAGAAAATTTGTCAATGAATTGGTATTTTCAAACCAATATCATATGAAAAGAATCAACTACTCTTGAGAACAAGTCAGAGGCTGGGAATTGAAAACTATGTAGCTGAGAGTTTCTCCTGTAAGGGTGGAAAAAACGTGATCATTAGAAACGGTATTCTGTGGGCATGTTTCAACTGGGTAAAAAATGTTAACTTTCTTTCAAGTATCCTCTTATAATAAGTTGACAGCCCTTTTGAGACAGGGACCGTGGGTGTAGTCAGAGTAGGGTGAGGGCCTCCAGGAAAAGCAGGGCAGAGTATTTAGAGTCAGAGCAATGTAACAATGGGCAAAGAAGTCCCTGCTGAAACTCTGTTAAGCATTATGCAAAGTCAAGGTCACACTGATTCTCTAGGGAAAGATACCAGACTAAGAATATAGACATCTTCAGTGAGATCAGTTAAAGGTCAAAAGGCCAGGAGCAACTTGGCCTGGAATGTTTGAGTGTTCTGCAAGGGTATCTCAGCATAACCCGTGACTTCACTGTAAAGATCCCTAGCAGGCAAGACAAAAGCCCAGCCCACCTTGAGGACAGGGCAGGTGATGCAAGTCCACACCCCTGTTTTTTTTCATGTTCTCGAAAAATCCTCAGCTGCCTATAAAACCCCCTAGACAACGCACCACTAGGGGCTCTCTTGTCCCCTCCTGGTGTGAGCCAGGAGCTCTGTCCTCTCACTGTATCTCTCAATAAAAGCCTCTGCCCTGACTCTCCTACCTTGACTGTTTGCTAAATTCATTCTTCGACTTCGCAGACAAGAACCCCGGTATCACTTTCCTTATTTCCTCTTTTATTGAGTGTATATTCCAGGTATAACTTGTACATTTTCTACCTGAAATTTCTATAACAATGAAGAACTATAAAGCAAAGAGCAGCAGAGGCACGTCAGTCTGCAGCTCACAAACAAGCCAGAAAACTTTTGCAGACCAGCGACGATGCACGCCTCTCCGGTGGCAGCGGTATCTGGGGGTTAAGCTGATGACACCCAACACTGAGTCCTCTTGGAGAATGTCTGCAAGTATCGAGGCTACAGGAGAAAATATTAAAACAGGACACCAAACCATTTTTCCCCTTCCCACTGAGTGTTTATTTTATAGCTTTTGCATCAGGTAATCAACCAAAACACTTCCAACAACAGAAAGCTGGCAGAATGTTAAGGAAAAGGAGTGATTCTCTCTCCAACAGATGTGACAAAATGGTTTTAAGTTGGAAACAGTGTTGCATAAATGAATCCGCTGAAGCGGGTGGAGGGGGAGGAGAGAAGAGAGAAAATGGAGATGGAGGAAGGAGGGAGCATCCTCCAACACGGATTGTGAGGAAAGAAAGGCACTGTTTAGCTGTGTATTTAAAAATAAAAGTCAAGATATACAATCCATGTTTCTCAAAATTAGAGCCAACACTGCTTTAGAGACGCTCACATACCTGACCCTCAAGAGGAAGCTGTGGAAGCTAAAAAGCCAGACAGCACCAGTGTGTCTAAACGACAGGCTTACCAGGGATGTGTTTTAAAGACATCATCACCATCAGGGTCCTTTTATAAATAGTACTGCAAAGGTCACAAAGTTGCATGAACTTAAATTACAGGATAAATCCGACTGATCACCTATTTCAATCTCTAAAATTCCCACTCCAGGAAATCGTTAAGTCGACTCTGCTCCAGAAGAGCTGAACTGGCAGTGTGTTTGTTGCAACAGGAGCAAGGTTGCCTGAACAGCCATTCAGCTGGCGTCATTCAGCAACGCTGCATTGGGTAAATGGATGCAAAAATTAACAATCGCCCTGCTTTCTCTCAAAGTAAATAGCACTAATTTATGAAGAGGCAACATTTCAAATTGTAAAGTAGAAGCACCTGGACCTCTTAAAGACAAAATTCATAAAATGCTACAGTACAGAGTGCTTTTCATAATAAAGGATTCCAGGACCATAGGTGTGTTTGAGAATGATCAATGGGAAAACTGAGATAGATAAATGGCTTACACAGATGTTCTCTATGTAGAATGTGAATATAAATTAAAAAACCAACTATGTATTTGAGAACCAGCCTTTGAGTTCTCTAGTGCTTCTAGAATTTTTATTTCATTTTATTAGAAAAAGAGAGAATCATCGTCTACAAACTATTTTCTTTCTAACTAAGCAAATACAATGAGCAAATCATCTGCAATATCAAAATACTGTTTGTAAATCACTGGTGGCACGAACAATTTCAAGAATTTCCATTAGGACATATATTGAGAAAGAACAAACAGATTTCAAATTCTGGCATTAACTGAATTTTAAGAATAAGAAATAAAATTTAAAGCAAAAAAGACAACAAGTTTAAGTTCTCTGATTTTCAATAATTTAAATCCAATCATCAGGAATACAGAAGCACCCAATATGTTAAAAGTTGCACAATTGCATATGGATGATAGAAAAGTAATCCCCGTGCAATACTCTAAGTGTTGCTATCAGATATATTTAAGTGATATTTTACAGATTAAAGCTGGGTAAAATCAAAATACATCCTCCCCATTACATTTTAAAACAGTCACAATAATTTAACAACAGTTGCCATTTCACAGGAATTAGAAAATAGGAGTTGATACAAGTTGAACAAAAAGTACTTTTTCCTCTTTTTGGAAATAAACATATATAGATACACACACACGTAACATTATCTTTTAAAATTCAAAGTGGTTAATTTGTTTTTGTATTATAAAAAAAAAATCTCCCTATGATCAAAATACTGAAAAAGCACAAAGGCTGAAAAAAGAAAACCACATTTGCCACTTTAAAAAAATACACTATTGTCTCAGTGGTTCCATTTATTTGATTATAAAGTTAGGTATTACAAGGACTCTGTGCTTGTCAGATTCCTAGGACTGTATTGAACCAGATGGAATTAAATCTAACCCACTCTCAGTCTCCTGGAAGGAGACTACTAACCCACCCTAAAATAGAATAAATGACCCTATTCTGAACTGTTAAACTAGGAAAGAAAACATGCCCACCTGGAAAGAATCAAGTCATAAAAGTGTATGACTCTGTGGGGGAGACCTCCTGAATTAGAAAGCTATTCTTTGGATATAAGTTAGGAGCTTTTGGAAGTATATAAACTCTTCTAGGCAACAAGAATACAGATTCAAAAATGATTTCTCCATAATGATCTGTTATAGAGATTGGTAAACTACAACCCATGGTCCATATCTGGCATGCCACCTGTTTTGTATAATAAAGTTTAATTGGAACATAGCCATGTTCACTCATTTATGTACTGTCTATGCTCCTTTTGGGTTAAAACAGCAGGGTTGAGTAGTTGTGACAGAAACACTATGGTCGGCAAAGCTTAAAATATTTACTCTGGATCTTTTTAGAAAAAGCTTTCTGACCCCTATCTAGTGCATGTATTACTTTAGTTATCTGAATGAGTTAATGCACCTCAAGATTTTAGCATGTACTCCAAGAATAACCTGCATACTGGGGTTCCTCAGCAGATAAACATCAAATGCTCCACCATGAAGTGGTGCTTTACTTTTGGGCAAGGAAATAATTTGTGTATATTTTCAACAAATACATGTAAAAGCTAATAAATACATACACACACAAAAAAAAGCCCAGTAGGAAAGGTATGCCTATCAATGTTCTCAGATTTTTCCTATTATAGGGGAGAAAGGGTCTAAAATGATTTTCTGTCAACTTTCTGTAGCTTTAAATGTATTTTTAAATGTTTTTTGATAAGTAGTTGTGGGGAAATGGAAGTTCCTCTGGCCAGGATCCTCACCTCACCCTAAATTACTTAATGATGTAACTGGCCTGTTGATAGTCTACTGCTTCCACACCCATAGGCAATAAACTGTTACTGACTGAGTCACTATATAAAGAGCTCTGCCCAGTGCTCTGGGTGGAGGCAGAGAAGAAGGAGGATTACACACGTAATTCTAGTGCTCCACATATGGCAGGGAGAATAAAGCCTGGTATAAAATCCATTTATCCCAAGAACGTTCCATTGTCATTCCTCAGTCTCACTGAATCCACAGTGAACTTGCCCTGGGCTGAAACCCTCAGGCAAGACAGTAGTGCTCCCTCCTCACCTCCCAAACAGTTAATAACCTTTAAAGCAACCTGCCTACAATGCTTACATAGTTTGGTGAGGCCTTGTTCAGGAATATTTATTTAAACATATTAAAGATTAGTCTTTTAGAAAATGTTTCTACAATTCTCTGTTACTCCAAGGGGAGGAAGGTAAAGAATGCACAAGGAAATTAAACTCTGCAAAATATACCTAAAAAAACAGATATATAAAATAGTTACCATTTCTGAATGGTAATGTAAAATCAAAACAGAAAAATCTTCCCAATTTCAAGAGCACATTTTTGCCCTGCCCTGAGTCAGTAATGAAGTCTTTTTCAAACAGGGACCCTCCTGAACTCAAGCAGCTGCTCATGAATCTTTAAGAGTTCACAGGTGCTTCGTATTTGAATTGCTGTTGAAACAGGGAGGATAAAACACCGAGAAGACATTTATAAAACAAATTTATATCAATCAATATTAACTTTTTTCAACTGGTTTATAAGTGGACTTCTCCCTTTCTTTGTTAAAAAATTAATGGTATGAAACTATATTTAAAGATGTTTCCATAATACCTTACATTTATATAGTGTGTTTTCAAAGTGCTTTCACATGCCATCTCATTTAATCCTCACAACATCCCTGTGAGGTAGGTACAGCAGGTATAGTATCCCCATTTCAAGATGAGGAAATTGAGGCAAAGAGAGGGTAAGTGACTTGCCCAAGGTCACACAGCTGATAAGTGGCAGAGCCAGGACCAGAAATCAAGTTTTCTGACTCCTTGTCCAGTACTCTTTCCATTATAATTACTGCCCCCAGTTATGAAAAGTGTACTGTATATCAAAATTGAAAGGTTACTGAAGTTCACTTCAGTGATGTCTTAACAGTAAAGTTAAACAAGAAATACAAGACCGGTAGATCTGATGGTTTTACTTGACATAATAAAATTGGTGCAAAACCACTTTTTTCTAATTGCTTACAACCTTTTGGTCCAAATACATAAAATATGCAATATTTACAGCATTTTCTTTTTCTTTTTTTGTAAATGCAATGCTTTAAAACACATTATAAAGCACCTTAGTAAAAATAGTCTACAAGTAAAAGTACAGAAGAAGTAGGAAAATCCTACCCATACCACAGCTCACTCCGTATTACCACAGGTGTAATATGGAGTCAATGATATCTCAGTTTACAGCTTTACAAATAACACAGGGAGAAACACATATTAAACTTATTTTTTTGATATTAATGTGTGGAAGCTTTAATTAATAATTTAGGCAATGTCAACATTCTTTGAAGTATCTCCCCAATCTTAGATATTGGGAAGACGGGAATGAGAAATACTGCTTTGATTCTTTTTACAGTATTAGTAATGGTTTAAATTTGGTTTTTAACACTAATGATTTTTTTTTAAAGAATATTAAAATGACTTACATAAAGATGTGCAATTCCAACTACAGGAGAAACACTCTTAGCAAACATGATCAAACATTCCAATAAATTTCATGAGATGTGATCTGAAAAAAACAAAACACACACAACCCAACAGGTAATAACACTATTCAGTAAAGGTGTATAACCTAAACCTCCAGGTAAAGGTAGAAGTAGTATAAGTGGATTCATCTTCATTCATGGTTACCTGAAGAAATGCTTTATCAAAAACAGTATAACTTTTTCTGAAATTGTATTTAGCCTTTGATTGGACCTCCTATGTGTTTATTTTAGGTGATATCTAGGTTCCAGGCAGGAGGTTGTAACTCCCACCAAAATTTAACTAGATAAAAAAAAAAAGGCTGTAACTTAAACTTTTTAGATTTCTGACACAGCCAGTATCTACCTCCTTGACATTATTGTCAGTTTCCTTACCTGGCTCAATACAAATTGTCTTATACACCTATCAGCGATCCAAGGTGCAGAGCTAAGAACCTAGGTGTAGAGAGGGCCAAAGGTTTAGTTCAAGAATCTAATAGTCACACCTTGTACTCAGTTCGATTTCGGGTAAATCTTTTCATAGAAAAAGTTTTGTGCGAGGATGTAGAGGTCTCCATCTTTTTCTCGTACAGCATGGGCTCTGATGAATTGGAACTGCTCTAGTGCAAATTCATAGAACTCATTCTCCATTTTCCAAATGTCAGATTGCTGTAGTTTTGCAATGGTTTGTTTAGTGGGGAGTTTCTTCTCTGTGGTTTTCCTAAGATGAGATTTCTTTCCTACTTACAAAGGAAAAAAAGAAAAGGTAAATAATTCTGAGGACACGCCAAGGACCAATGCCTACTTGAAGAGATGACGTAAGTTAATGTGACACACTGAAGGACAACTGACATGACTGTTTTGCATTAATATCATTCAGGCAAAATGGTGCCTTAATCATACCAGAACTATCATTGATTTCTTTATAATGTAAATCCTTGACCTGTTAAAGACTTAACGAGATGCCAAATAATGCCAAGTAAGGATGGCCACTCAGTAAAGTGTACTCTGTCACATTCCATGTGGTATTCTCAGATCCTTGGTTCTGACTAGTTTATTTTTTGAAATACAAAATATGTTCAACTTTAATACTAATTTCTCATAATTTATATTCTCTTCTAACTATGTGTTAGAAGGTAGGACATATGCATACTCTAGGAAAAGAGATCCTATGATTGTGTCTTACCAAAGAGCAGAAAAAAGAAATCAGATTTAGACTGGACAAGCACGGTCACTCTGAGGTGTGTAATGCTGTCCGGGCCGCTGCAGCACCCTTTTAGGAGTACTAGACATAGCACATGATGATCATTATTAATGTGCTCAGGCTCACCTTCTCACCCGCTATTCTCAATGGCATTAGGCAGATCTAAGGATGGAATACAGAGTCATATGTTTGGTATCCAGCATTACAAAGTATTATACATTTCTAAGACTGGTTCTGTAGTTAGTATCCTTCCAGTATTCCTACAGTGCTCGCTAATGATCATCTAATGCTTATTCATTCAAAAAAATATTTAATCAATGCCCTCTGTGTGGGGGACATTGTTCTGTGTTAAAAATGGTGAGGAAAAGCAGACAATATACCTGCCTTTCTGGAGCTGTTTCTGTTGCTTTACTCAAAAAGCTTCCAATCAAACCTATTTCTCAAGTTTCAAACAAAGCTACGGATGGCTCTGAAAAGGACCCCGTCCTTTACATACCTGTGCGATAGAGTTCTGTAGCACCCCTGAAGAACCGGGGCAAAGCTGCCTCCAATAACATGATGAAATCTTCAAGCTCTTCAGTAACTCCCACCAGAAAGTATTCATTAATTAGGTTATACTTGGCCTGATCCATAGCCCACCTGCTTCCCACATTCCTGAAACCAAAGGAATTAAAACATAGTTGTAAAATCTGCTAAGTAATTTTGATGCCTTTGACACTGTATATTATGGAGAAAATAGATAAGCACATATCCATACAAAGCCTTAATGCCTTTTTATTAGTAGCCATTGGGAGGCACACCTGTTTTTAATTTCCTTTGCCTCTACAAGTTTCTGCTCAACTATGCAATGCTAAGTAGGACTTTACTCGGGGGTACTTTTCAGTTTGAGGGCAGTTAAAAAAACACAGACATATAAAACATATATTCCTCCCATTGGATCTAGTGCGAGAGCATAATTTTTTTTAACTACTCTAAACTTTGTTCATTTTAAGAGCTCTCTAGTAATAAGGTGTGGATAAAGTGAAGGTTCCTGTGGCCAGGATTCTCACCTGGCCCTGTTTGGCTTGCTCACTACACACGTGTGGGCAATACGTTGTTGTTGACTCTATATAAAGAGCTCTGCACAGGGCTCTGAGCTGCTGCATGGTTGCAAGGCTGCAGGAGAGCAGACACTGGAGTGGTGGCAGTGCCAGGACAGAGAGGCCCAGAGGCAGAGACCCACTTGCTGCATGCAGACTTGCTCTTAGTGGATAGGGTTCTAGGGATTGACCTGCCATGGTGGGAATACAGTTGGGTATAAACCCTTTCATCCCAAGAACATCCCACTGTCATTTTTTGGTCTCACTGAATCCATAGTGGACTTGTCTGGGGCTGAAACCCACTGGCAAGACATAAGGTCTAAGCAGTTTGTGTGTAGTGCTTAATTTAATTTGTGACCTTAGGTTTTTCTGAAATTTCTGAGGAATAGAAATAAATGGCTCTGTTAAGAGTGTTTTATTTTTATCTTTCACACTGTCAGCAAAATGGCCGTTAATAGAGATTTGGCCCTAAATAAACTACACTTTTGGGTTCTTTTTAGCACTGACATTCCCTAATCCTAATTCCAGCTCTGCCTTTGAGCTGGTGACTTCAACATTTTTTGTTTTCTCAGCCATTAAAAAGCAGGGGGTCGGGCAGAGAAGGGAGGAGTCAATCAGTTGATTTTCAAGTTCTCTCCCAGTTTTCTATTAATCTATGAAACATACTGAAGATGTTCAATTAAAATCTCCTCAATAACGCCTAATAAAGCAATACTTTTTATTGTTCTGAGGCCAAGGTTGGCAAACATTGTCTATAAGGGGCTAGAGAGTAAGTATCTTAGGCTCTGGTGGCCATATGGTCTTGGTCACAATTACTTAATTCTGCTCTTGAAACATTGTATCTTTGAAAACAGCCATAGACAATAAGTAAATAAATGGATGCAGCTGTGTTCCAATAAAACTTTATTTAAAAACAGGTGATGGGCCAAATTTGGTCTCCAGGTTGTAAACTGTTAATTCCTGTTCTAAGAAGATGATTAAAAATTAAGAAGACATACTTGCTATGCTTCCAATTATTCTTATGCTATTGTTATGTTTTGATATAGTCTGAGTAGGACCTTAAAGTAATCCAATAACATATCTCAAATTATGAAGATCAAAGGGCATTTGTTGTATTTCTCATTATGGTTTCACAGGAGATACTAACTTTGAATGTGTTCTTGCATTTTTCTACTCTTCCCATTAATATGATTGATTAGAACATATAAATATGTACATTATTTTTAAAAACAAACTCAGCACATTCTGGGGAAATACACTCCTTGATTAAAGATAAAATATCTTTATTTTCCACCTCACAATTATTAGCAGACTACACCACAATTATAACCTTGGCTTTCTCTCAAAGTCAAATCAGCTTAACAGTAAAACCAGGTGAATAAATTTACCCACTAAACCTTCTCTTGATCTAAAATGAATAGCTAAAACAATAAGCTTAGGAGAAAATGAAGTTCATGAAATGACCCTTGATCTCTAATTAACAGCCCTGCTGGAATACAGCAAAATATGTCTAAGATCAAAAACAAACAAAAATTAAAAAACCAGCATCTGAGAAAACACTGTAAGGATAATATGTGAAGATTCTTCTCAATGCACTTAAAGGTAACTGGAAAACTAGATATTACTTAATTGTATGTTATTTTTAGTCTAATCTTTCATTAATTTCCTCATACCTAGCCCTTGACTAATAC
This sequence comes from Manis pentadactyla, assembly GCF_030020395.1. Taxonomy (NCBI): domain Eukaryota; kingdom Metazoa; phylum Chordata; class Mammalia; order Pholidota; family Manidae; genus Manis; species Manis pentadactyla. The sequence continues at coordinate 74,145,195 of NC_080022.1, read as the reverse complement.
ATTCACACGTGTGAAATACAGATTAGAGAGATAATAAGGAATTATCAATTTAAGCTAACTTCATCTCCCTACCAGCACTCTGAGCTGTGGCCACAGAAGAATGGGATTTGAAGCCAGAGCTTCTCTGGAGCACAGTCTGAACCGCCCTCAGCTACACATTCATCAAAGGTCTGGAACAAAAAGAAAGCAGCACATGTGAGCCATAAACCAAGTCTCCCCTATCAAATATCTTAATGTGATAAATCATTAAATAAATGGGCAGCTGTGGGTACAATGAGACAGTGGATTAAAGGGATAGGCACATTATGAAAACAGACTTGAGATACTGAGGAAAGCTTTTAAACATGGATTTTTCTCATGTTTTTATTTTATGCCAATGTTTATAAAAGTTCTTTTGCTACATGAATAGAAATTCCCCCCACCCAACTAATAAATTGTCCTTGAAAGTAAGTACTGGTTTATATTGAATTTATGTATCTGTATCTTCTACCCCTTAGTAAAGGATATTAAGAAACAAGGTTAAAGATACTATTTGTAAAATAATCATTTGAATATAAGAAGTAGGAGTACACATAAGTCCCTTCTCCTTTTCTCATTAAAACGTAAAACACATTTAAAAATCACTGTACAAAGCAGAAATGACCTCAGATACTCTTGATCAGCATGCTCTCCTCTCCAAATGCATCTGACTGAATTAAAAGGAAAGAGACTCACAGGTTATGTACCTAAAGTCAGTCAACTTCACTTTCTTGAATACTTAATATCTTAATGTCACAGGCCCTCTAACAGCAGCATTACCTATTGTAAATGACACTGAGACACTAGAGAACAAACCAGGGAGCTTTGGTTGTTGCAGAGACACCTACAAACACCGCCTGTTATTCCCGAGAAGGGCAAGTAGGAAAGAGAAGAAAGAAAGAGCACTTGTTCTGAGTTAAGGCTCCCGAGTTTCGAGACCAGGACAGACCAGGTCATACAAATACACACACATATACACATACATATCTTCACCTAAAGAATTTGCTTCATTTTTTGGGGGTGTTCATGGTCTTTCTCAACTACAGTGAACATTTACTGGAGGGGTCATGCAGTACACATCTGTGCCCTCCACTGCACGCAATACACTGCTATGCAAATCATTTGCACAATCAGTATTTGTAAAAGGTTGGGAAGACAGTACTTTGAGGATTTACATGAGTACAAAAGGCACGGTTCTAGTGGAGATGAAGAAAAACTTTCTCATGAAGCATTTTGACAGTCCCTTAGAGTTCTCTCAAATTCTTAACATCTCTCTCCCTCTCTCTCTACATATGTGAATGTGTATATATAAATAAATAGAATAAATACATACAAATAAATAAATATTTTAAGTGAAAGCATCTCAGTTTACACTGAAGACTTAATAAAGCCCATTTCAATGGCCATTATATTATTTCTGAATTTTACTAGATGGTCTGACAGATATGCTGGCCTAAGTCACTTTCTATAAAGTAGTTTTATTATCACTTATGCCAATTTGCAGCTGATAAAAATAAAATAACCTATACATCTATCTCTACCATGTCCCAATTTCCAAGAAATCTTTGGCTCAATGAACCAAGTGATCGTTTATCAGAAGGTTTGACTCCATGCCTATCCAATTTCAAACAGATCCTGGATCATAGTATGGTGCCTCTGAAGCTCAGAAGAGGTACTATGCTTCTTTGCACCTCTATCTGATGAGAGAACACAAGATAAAAAAGAAATTAATTACTAAGGTGATTGTGGGTGAAATCATAATCTTTACCACCATTTCGTGTACATACGTGTGTGTGTGTGTGTGTGTGTGTATGTGTGTAAAATTAAAAAGATTTTGCTTAAATATAAGAAACCAGGATGTTAAAAGAGGTTATAGTCTTAAAAGTTTCCACAGTTACTACGTGGACAACTTTGGGAATTTCAATATTCACTACTGGAATTAGAACTGATTAATAAACAAGGATGCTATTTCAAACAAGGATGCAGGATGCAGGATGGCTATTTTACCCCAAATTCTCTAGTTAGCCAACTCCTAGTCCCTGTGCTCCTGAAGTATTTTAGTATTTCAAGCAAAGAAAGTCTGTAGATAATCCTCAAGTACAGTTTTGGCCAGTAGCTTTAAATCTGCTAGCCACATGGTAGTATTAAGAGTCACCTCCAAAATTCATTCCTCCCTTCTTCCACAGTCATAGTGTTTTGGCTTCACTTGCAGTTAGGTATGGCTACGTGGCTAAGTTCTTGCCAGCAAACTGAAGGCAGAAGTAATGTGACCAAGTTCTGGTCACTTGGTTGGTTAAAAGGAAACTGCTTGCCCTCCACTTTCCTGCCTCCCACAGCCTGGAAGGCAGACGTAGTGTGACCAAATTCAACCAAGCACTAAGGACAGCCCCCTGAAGAACGGCAGAGTAACAGTACGGAAGGAAACAAAGTCCCTGAATGACAATGTGCAGCAGAGCTGCTCTAAGAGTCAGGGCCCTTATCTTTAGGCTTTTATGTATGATATAGAAATAATCTTATGCAAACTATTGAGTTTCTTTGTTTTAGAAGTTTAGCATCTACTATAATTCACCTACCTAATGTTTTATTAGACAATGTAAAAAGAAAAATAGTTTGCGTTTTGTCTCCTGTTTGGTTCCTTTTTAACATTTGGGGAAGTGTTTCACTCCTGTCAACTATAAGAAAAAGCCAAAGATAGCCAGTAGCAAGGAAGATGTGGAGGAAAAAAACAAAAAGAAACTATGAATAATCAAAACTTGACAAACATGTATGACTGTGCTAGATCTTAGCATATACGAGAAATTCTCTCATTTTTATATAAATATTTGATGAATAAAGTAAACCAAGTATTCTTTAGTGAGAGAAACCACATTAAGACAATTCAGTACCACTTTTACTACATACAACTTGATGAATCAGTACATTTAAGTCTTAAGATTAACTACTGCAGTGAATCCAATAGTGACATCAACACATGGGTTTCTCTACTTATACCATAGAAGATGACTGTTACTCAAAGGCCTAGTCACCAAAATTTTCTGTTTATTTGCTAACTTTTTTTAGCCATCTCCTAAACATTTTGGTCTCACAGTTTATAAATAGGATTTTCTATAAGTAAATATTTTTTCTCATAAAAACCCAAGTCCTTAAAATAAAAGGCAACACAAACAAATGAAATGAAAGTTCCAGACTGTTCCTCTCCCACAAAACCCAGTTCAGCACACCACAGAAACAAAATTATGATTAGCTTTTTCATTTGAAAACCATCTAATGCTGAGATAGGACAATTCTTTGTGAACTACATACAAATGTTTTTAAAAGCACAGAATTATCATAATAGTCATTAGGCTATTTAGATTATAGTTTAAATATTTAACTCCTAAAATTGAAGGTTAAAAAATTAAACAAAATTTGGTGCTCATTGAGTTGTGATGGCAATTATATTTACATTCAAATCCTCTTCTGCAAATGATCTTACTTCATGTATCATATAGAAAACTGAAGCTAAGAGTGAGCTCCCTTGACTTCCTGCTTATATAAAAGCTTATCTATATCTGTAGCCCCCTAACTGCCCTCATCTTCAAAGAGGTATTTCCTTATATCTTTGAATACCATTCTTACCCCATTAGGAGAATCTGCTCCATCAATTTTTCTCCAGTTTCTTCTATCATCACTCCTTGTTCTCTTCAATGTTAATAATGCCCAAGTGTGTATCATCTTAACCATAAAAGCCAAACTTTTATCTGAAAAGTAATCTTTCCTCTCAGTCTTAACCTCATCCCTCTGTATCTCCTCAGCTCTTTGGATTCCACTTTAACTCCTTTCTCTGACATCCCTAATGACCTCTCCATTGATGAATCTAAGGTATACTTTTAAGTCTTCAATTCACTAGCTTCTTTGCAATTGCAATTATTTTCCCATCCATTTCAAGAACATGCCAGGTCTTCTACTCTGACCTCAGTCTCCTCTGCCTAGTCCTTGAATGTTGGCATTCCCCAGAACTACATATCTGCAACCTTTCCTTTTCTTCTTTTTTTATTTGGTCCTCTCTTCATATTCTGTAAATCTTTCAAGTGCAATTTCATTCAATCCCTTGTTTCAACTCCCACCTGATGCTGATGACTCCCAAATCTATGATTAGTTCACATCTATTTCTTAAGATAAAAACACAATCTCTAGGGGATACCTCCACCTACTTATACATGACTAAAAATAGTATTTAATTTGAACTTATCACCTTTCTTCAACTTTATTACAAGTGATTCTTCCTTTTATTTTTTTCTCTTTTGGTGAAAGGAACTAACTATGGTCCAATCAGAAATCTGAGAAGAAGACAAGTCAAGGCTGACTCTTGGTTGCACATTTTACTGAGAGAAAACTAGTTATCAAACCTTTAAAATATGAACTGCAATAATATTATACAGCTTTCCTGTGCTGTTTTTAACATATAAAATATTTCCTAAGCAAACAAGTTCTCAAATGCCTCGGTGTCAAGTTTTAGTGTAGTATTAAAGAATATCCACAGTTTTCTAAAAGGCTACTAAAATCCTCCCTTTTGCATTTATATATCTGTGTAAAGCTGGATTTTCTTTATACACTTCAACCAAAAGAATATATTAAGCAGACTGATTCAACAGCATATATGAAAATCCAGTTATCTACATTAATCCAGATATTTTAAAAAATTATAAAACAAAATGCCACTCTTTATATTTTCTGTGAGAACGGTTATTTGCATTGAAATATATCATTTATGTCACCATATGAAGAGTTTCCTACTGTTATTGTTAATTAATATTTTGAAATGTCTCAGTAAATTGGTAAATTTATTGATATTGGCAAATATCAGTAGATAGAACCCACAAAAATAAAAACTCTGGGGGGGCGTTCCTCAATAATTAAGAGTAAAAGGAGTTCTTAGACTAAAAAGTTTGAGAACCACTGATTTATCCATATAGTTCTTCAATGCTAACCTCTGGATTATTTAATATCCCTGCTTTCCAGGTACTAGGCAGAGATTAAGTAAAACTCTAGTTATAAAATAGGAAAAATAGAGTATTTGAAATCCCCCAAACAAATCTTGTGCTCCTCACGAGATCAACTGAAAGCTATCATAGGTATACATATGCATAAATGTGTTTGAAATCACTGTGTAACCAGAAAGCAGTTTAGATTACAGAGTACTGCCGTTTAAAGCATAATAGTTGCCGTGAGTACTGAACTGAATATTGTCTAATATGCTTCAACATATCACTTGAGGTGTAAACAATATACAATTTCATGGAAGTGAAGCCATTGCCAGTATTTCCAACCTTTGCCTTTGCAAGGTACCTCCTACATCATCATAGCCACCCTTTAGTTCCCCATTATCTTCAAATACCCTGCCATTTTCAAAAATATTACATTCCATGCACATATCCCCCTTACAAATGTTTATTAATGAAAACGTTTGCCAGTTAAAGATATTAAGGAGTTACTAAACATCATTTAATTCATTAGATCCCAGAATGTTACCAAATTTGTGTCATGAGAAACAAGCCAAATTATTTAAAATGTGTGTTTCAATATGTTTTAAGACTGAGAAGGTCCATTTTGCCTATTTAAACCAAGGGAGGATTTGTAGATGGCCCTGTTCTCATGAGAACTAAGGTAATACAATAGTATTTTGCTGATTTTACTAATATTACATCTAAATATATAGGTGTATTAATATATATTTTGTAATGATAACGAAAAACAAAAAACAACCCCTAATACCATTTGGATGCAGAATGGTTAAATCTCCAGGCTTGAGAGAGCATATCTACCTAAAACTTTCAAAAATGAAATGTAAGTAATATTAAAATATTTGCCTGTATTTTTTTGTGAGGACTGAATAAACACCTTTGAAATATCTCTCACATTAAAAAATGTTGAGTAATAATTTACTTTCTCTCTGTTCTTTGAAAAGGGCATAGAGGGATTAAGACTGTGAGCCCTGGGATTAATGTGCTTGGGTTTAAATTCCAACTCTACCATTCACTGGCAGTGTAACACCGGGCAAGGTACTCTCTGTGCCTCAGTTTCCATATCTGTAAAATGGAGACAATAACAGCAACTACTCCACAGAATTGTTGTACAGGCTACCTGAGAAAATAGATGTATTATATATAACTTAAAACAGTGCTTCATACACAATAAGATGTGAGCTATTGTTATTATATTATCATTAGGTATTATTATTATTAGGTAATTCTATAAACTACACAGGCTAGCAACCACAAGCCTATGGCATCCAGAGCTGACAGTGACAAATGGTGAATGTACGAATCTACATGACTGCAAATCTTTTCCCTACCAACATTAATAGTCCTTTGGCCAAAGGGATGGATACTAAACTTTATTGAGTAAGAGCTAGTGTAAAAGATAGGGCTAAAAAAGGAAGGGAAGGAAGGATGAGAAAGGAAGAAAGAGAGAAAGAAAGAGAGAGGAGATGAAGGAAAGAAGGAAGGAAGAGAAAGAAGTTAAGCACTGAAGTGAATTTAGAAATAACTATCAAAATATTCTAAAGTACTAGGTCACCACATAGTTACACTACTGGATTTTATAAAATTTGGCAGAATCTCCATAATAACAGCACATACATTTTTAGAAGATTAAATAATGCTAAGAGATCAGTGGGCACAAAAAAGAAAAAAAGGTTTGGTCAGTTATTTGTATTTGGATCAGTACATTCTGCCTAACACTCTGAAATTAGAGAAGGAAATAGCAGTATCTAGAAAACACAAAAAAGTAAATAAAAGAAAAACCATTGCTTCCTCATGTGACACAGAAGGCAAAAATCAATTGTTGGATGTTAATTATTATAATATATCAATTATCTAGCATCACTACTATGTAACACTTCAAGTTTACCAGGTGTGTAATTAGTTCGTTCATCCACTTGCTAGGTGCTTACAGATTTGCTAAACAGTGGGGCAAGAAAGATGAGTGAAATATAGTCCCTGTTTCAGAAAGTTCATATCCTTTTGGACAAGAGATATGTGTAAACAAATAATTCAAATATCACAAAATAAATGCTTAAAAAATGGAGATTGAATGGAGTGCTCTGGGAACTTTGAAAGGACATGACCAAGGGCCTGGGGGCACCAGAAAATACTTTATAGAAAAGGTAACATTTGAACTGAATCTTGAAGGAGGACAGTGTTTTACAGAGTGAAGGAGAAACATTCTAAACACAGGGAACGAAATGTGTGCAGAAAGTAGATGAAGCAGTAAGAAGTTTGGAGGACAGTGACGTGTCATGTGGCTAGAGCACTGGGTGCCTGAGGGAAAATGAAGCAGGAGAGGTAGGTCTCAGATTATGTCAGATTGTGACTTCTGTACTGTGGGCAATCCTGCCAGCAATGAGGTCCCAGTAAAGGTGTCCCACCAGAGAAGTGACACATCGTTACAGTTTCTCAGAAAAACAACTCTGGTGCTTATCTGGAGGATGCACTTAAATTGAAAGCAGCCCAAAGCTGAACCTGCTAAGAACGAACTCTGTTAAGCTATTATTCTTGTTTTACCTGAAAAAATACTGACGTCAGCAAAAGTGTCCCTAAACTGAGATCACAAATTAATATCAACTGCCATCATCAAGACTAAGAGAAACAAAGTAAGTACACAAATATATATTAATGAATAATTACAATGGTCTCAAAGAAAATTGTTAATAGGACTATGAAAAAACAAATATTCAGCCCTGAAACAGAAGTAAAATATTTTTTAAATAATAAAAAATTATATATACTCCAAAATATCAACCATAAAAATAGTTTTACTTATGCTTCTTTATAGTTTTGGGTTCTTTTCAAATTTCCCACAATAAGCAAGTAGTACATTTATAATCAGTAATAAATTTTAGAAGCATACAGTTTATTGCAGCTCATAAACAATCATCTGTATAAAAATCTTAACAGTAAAATAGTACCTTCTTGTCTCCTTGTTTTCGTCTTCTTAATCCTGGTCTATAATCATCTCCAAATCTCAGAAAATAATAGTAGGAAACTAGCCGCTCAATAGGATCCCTTATAACATTAATGTAAATTGGTTTCTTCTTCACACCAAATCTAAAATAGAACAAAATTTCAAAGGTGAAATTGACATTATCATTCTGTTTAGGGGTTTCCTGAAATTATAAATTTGAGGTACTAATTCCTTATGGGAGAATTTAAATAGAATATGTGGAGATTACAAAACATCTTATGATTATGTTACAACAAAGTAAACAAGAAGTAAGAATTTAAAAATTACAGATGATGATAAAGTGCAGAAAATAAAGCTGAAAACTGAATTTAAAATTATTTAAAATTTTACTGGCAAGAATTACATAAAAAATTTTAATTTTATGTAGCAATGATTTCTCATTTCTGGTCTACCAAACTAGATAAACATCAATGGATTCAGTGTGAGCATTTGAGTATACCTTCTACTAATGCTAATTTTAAAGAAAAGACAGATGTGAAAGACATTAAGTTTTCAGCATTATCTCCACAGGGAATGATAAGAGTTGAAGGAACACAGAGGCTTTTATTTTAGCAACTCTTGCAGACTCTAGAATTGAGCAACTGGCTCCCTGTTCTCATATCCTCACTTGTCTCAGTCTTGAAACCTTCGTGTTACCTCGACTCTCCACACTCCTTTATTCTTCACTTAGTACAGCTACCAAGTCCTTCTGATTTTTTTCTTTTATAGGCTTTCTCTCAGATTTGACCTGTCCTCATCATTTCCTTTCTCTTCACCACTGCCTTCTTCCTAGGCTTCATGCTTAGATTACTGCAATAACCTAGTTGATTTTCTTGCATTCAGTCTCTCTCCCTTTCAATCTACCTTCCATACCAATTCTCAACTGATATTCCTGAAACAACTTCTATTAGATCACCTTCTTAGGAATCTGAAATACCTCTATTGTTTATGTTGACATCAAACCTAATCTCCTTCGCCTGATTGTTAATGTCTGCTTGCCTTGTCCTAGGTACCACCTTATTGATCTAACTTTATTTTCAACTCTCCTCAAATAAGAAACCATTTATCTTCTACAGTTAGGTCTACCTCTTCCACCCCATATACTTAATCCTATTTCTACTTACATGTCTTTGGTCATTCTGTCTTCCTTAACTAGAATGCCATGCTCATTTTTCTATCCTTTCTTTCTATTACATTAATTCATTAAAAAATTATTTTTTGTGTACCCAATATATGCTAGGTACTATACTAATAATAGGAATACAGCAGTGAAAAGAAATGCAAACCTCCTTGTCCTTTTGGAGCTTACATCTTATTTGGAGGAGACAGGATATAAATAAATAAGTAAATAGGCCAGATGGTAAAAAGTACTAGGGAGAAAAATGATGCAGTGAAAGGGAACAGGGAGTGCCAGGAGACATGGGGAAAATATAATTCAAAGTAAGGTTGTTCAGGAAGCCTTCACTAGTATTATGTGATGAGCATGGAGCCATGTAGATATCTGGGCAAAGTGTCCCAGGAACATGAGACTTTCAAATAGAAAAGGCTGAAGCAAAGATGTGGCACATATACACAATGGAATATTATTCAGCCATAAGAAGAAAACAAATCCTACCATTTGCAACAACATGGATGGAGCTAGAGGGTATTATACACAGTGAAATAAGCCAGGCAGAGAAAGACAAGTAGCAAATGATTTCCCTCATTTGTGGAGTATAAGAACAAAGGAAAACTGAAGGAACAAAACAGCAGCAGAATCACAGAACCCAAGAATGGACTAACAGTTACCAAAGGGAAAGGGACTGGGGAGGATGGGTGGGAAGGGAGGGATAAGGGTGGGGAAAAAGAAAGGGGACATTACGATTAGCATGTATAATGTGGAGGAGGGGGCATGGGGAGGGCTGTACAACAGAGAAGACAAGTAGTGATTCTACAACATCTTACCACGCTGATGGACAGTGACTGTAATGGGGTTTGTGGGGGGGACTTGGTGAAGGGGGGAGCCTAGTAAACATAATGTTCTTCATGTAATTGCAGATTAATGATACCAAAAGAAAAAAAGGAAAAAAAAGAAAAAAAAGGAAAAGGCTAAAGCAGCTAAGTGCCAGGTGTTCTTGAGAAATAGCAAGGTCAATCTGGCTCTGGCAGAATCAGAAAGAGGATAATACCAGGAAATGAGCAAAGAGTTGGGCATGGAGTGGAGAACTGCAGACCACTAAAGGCATCAGGAGGGTGGCCTGACACAATACAGCAATGTCACGATACAGGACCAAATGTATAGTGTGGTGACTACAGTTAAGAGTACTGTATTGTATACATGAAAGTTGCTGTGAGAGTAGATATTAAATGTTTTCACCATAACAACAGCAATAACAAGAACATGGTAATTATGTGAAGGATATGTTAACTTGCCTCACTGTGGTAAACATTTCACAATGTATATGTGTACCAAATCACTACATTGTACACCTTAAACTTACAGGATGTTGTATATCAATCCTATCTCAATAAAGCCCAGTGCCTGCTGTTTTGGAAGAAACCCTAGAGGGGCAATAATGACATCTTGTGAAGTCCAGAAAGTCTTCTTGATGACTCAGTGTACAGTGCTGTGTGACTTTAACACCTGCATCTAGGAGCTATTGCTATCAGGCAACTCTACTCTTAATGTATCCTATCAGCATTTTCTCTTGTAACTGTTTTCTCCGTAGTAGCACTACAAGCCACTTCTGGGTAGGCACAGTACTTTACACTTCTTTTATATATTTCATAGGGCTTAGTATACATAAATACTTGCTTACTGATTAGTACTATTTTGAAAATCAGAAAAATATTGGCAATCTCTCTTAAAATGGGAATCACAATGAGAAATGAGAGTGAAACCTAAGTTGTATAACTCTGAATAAGAGACAGTGAAATTGCTTCTTCTTTTATATCCACTCTTGATACATACACTCATCCGTCTATAGAGACCCTCAATTTAGCTCATAGTTTATAACTTAAAACTTAACAAGCTATTAGCTCATAACTTAAATTTCTCCTTCTTAAAATCATCTTCCAGAGGCACTAAAAAGCATATAGTGAAATTAATCAATTTCACATTTTCCCCTTCTGCCTATTACAATCAATATCATACACACAGTAGGCATAAGTGTTTTACATTAAATTCTTAAGGAAATGAGTAGTGGAGACTTCAGTAAAGAAAAAGCAAGGTGCCCACATAATTCAGTTCTTCTAGCCTCTGAATAGTTGAAAATTAATAGAACACGAAGTTCCTAACTTACAAATTTTCTATACAAACTACTTTGTGTGTAGAAAAGAATCAGCTTTCTTGAATTCTAGTCCTTCTTTCAACACTAAGTAACTCTAAGTCACTAAAACTACAGAGAATCCTTGTAACATCTTACTATGCTGATGGACAGTGACCACACTGGAGTGGGTGAGGACTTGATAATACATGGAAGGTTGAACCACCATGCTGTGTATCTGAAACCAACATAAGGTTATATATCAATGATACTTTTAAAAAAAACAACTAGAGAATCCTTTTGTAAACCATTATTATAATAATCAAGTTGTGAGTTGGCTGATCAGAACTTCGGATGCATTTTTCATCAAACAGTCAAATATTGTAAAAGTATTGTTGCAAATAGATAGCACTGTCACATTAGGCGATGGAGCAGAAGCTCCATGAGTGCAGGGACTATTTCTTTCTTGTTCGTGGCTTTATCACTATAATTCATCATGTAAAAGGAAGCTACAAGGAAGGGAAAACACCGGACCATGGGTAATTCCATTCTTAAGGCTGTGGGATTCCCTGGGATTTCCCTTTATCATCTCCATTATTAGCCATTGACCACCCTGAGCCTGTTCCCTTCAGAATTACCTTCTTCCAGAAGAACATCTCCCACCAATGCTTCCTCTTTTCCCCTTTTTCCTAGTCCCTAACATGAGGAACAGACAGCAATTCTTACCAAGTGGCAGTGAAAGGGGGATTTGGCACTTTACAAAACTCTTCTTGCTGTCCAGGAAATGACTTTCTGGGGCATGACTTGGGGTGACATTCACATGTATGAAGTTTGATTTTAATGAGGTGTCATGTGTGAACTCATCTGAAAACAGATAATCATTATTTGTAAGCTAGGGTATGGTTATATAGACATGGAGGAAAGGGACTGAAACAATAGGCATGATAAAAATAGCATCTGGACTATTCATCTCAGCTGGTTAGGAAACAAGCATCCTTTTAAGCTTGTAAGTTTTGTCAACCAGGTCATTTTGTACAGGGGGACAGATTATTTCCTATGGTTGCAGACTACACCTTTATACCTGGCCTGTCATCTGAGCTCTTCCTCAGGAGGGCTCAGGTGGAAAAGTAGAAAACCCATCTTCACACCAGGGAAATAAACAATTCTTGGCCAGTTAGAATATGATCTTTCTAGGAAAATAAGAGCATATTTGGTAGAATGGTATCTGTGGTATTATCTAGGATCAAAGGGAAAAAATATAATTTGAGCAGTAGGTTGGTAGGAAGACAGATTAGGGATCTTATTCTTGCCATATGTCACACAACAAAAGCAAGGAAAACAAATGAAGCTCATTTCCTTACAACTATACTCTACATAGTGAGGATGTATGACTGAATATCAAGAATAGTTAAAGGAACATGTGCATATTCAGAACACTTGAAGGGAACATTGTCAACTGGCCAGACAAAGCCTACATAGAAGATACGAAGCTGAAAGTGGGCTGAAGAGTCTTTAGGAAGCATTTTACTCTGAGATTTCTGCTTCGTACTAGATTTAACATCTCTAGTTGGGCAGCAGTCTGCTGGAGACACTGACATCTTTTGTATATTTATTCTGGACTGTCTTCGCCCTAAACTTACAAATTCTAGTGGCAAGTTCTCATTGTCTTATTTCAAATAGTGAATGACCTTTGGTATTTATTGGTCCCATTGATAATTTCATGTGAGTAATTTTTAAAAAGGGCATTCATCTACTATGCATCTATTAGCATGGCCAAATTGGAAAAAAAAAGCTCTACCAATGCCAAATCCTGGGGAGGATACACAGCAACTGGAACTCTCATACACTGCTGGTGAGATTGCAAAATAATACAGACAAGCTGGGTGGGGAAACAGTTTGGCAGTGTCTTACGAAGTCGCCATACAACCCATTTCTAGGTTTTACCCAAGAGAAATGAAGACATATGTCTAAACAAAACCTGTATGAAAATATTTTGGCAGCTTTACTCATAATTACTGAAAGTTCAATACAACCCCAAGTATCCAGAAGCTGGTGAATGGACAAACTGTGGTGCATCCATACAATGGTACACTACATAGTAAGATGCTAACCATTGATACAAGCATGAGCTTTGGTGAATGTCAAAAGCATTATGCTAAATGAAAGAAGCCTGACTAAAAAGACTTGGTAACTGATTAGATGCATGTAATGAAGAAAAGTATTGTCCAAGACAACTCTATAGTTTCCTGCTCAGATGTCTTAAGTAAAAATGGGTAAACGTCCCCAAACCGAAAGATGGCAGCAAAGACACAGTCGAGCACTGCCTTATTAAGAGTTGGGCATAAGGGGCCAGTAAGCTTCAGACAGGGAATAGAAGAAAACACCAGTAAGACAACATGAGAACTGAAAGAAGACAGAAATTTAAAAAAACATAATACTGCTCTGTGTGAGACACAGAACTAAGTGCTTTACACTCTCATATTTAATCTTCATAATTACCCATGAAGTAGTTTCTTTAATTATCCAAAGTTTACATATGGAGACACTGAAGATCTGAAGTGATCTTATCAGCAGAGAAAGCAGAGCTGATAAGGAACTAAGGGGTATTTACTGCAGATCTGTCTGGCTTCAGAGATTGCTCCATAGCAGTCTACAGATCAGTGCAGCAGAAAGCTAGTAGGTAGTCAATGAAAAGGCCACTCTAGCACACTCCTGTAATGACTGAAATAATTAGGAAAATGTTTCTACAGTGTTATGCCATATTTGTTGAGAGCTGCAGAAAATGGTGCAAACTTCAACCAGTTCAGTAGAGAAGTACAAGATAAAAGGAAAAACCACACGTGAAGTTATATACTAGGCCTAAAATATCATCACTTTATTACTCTTTAGGATACTTCAGACCTAGTGAAGCATTTAGTTATTATTTCTTGTCCTGACATATCTGCTTCTTTACTGATTCACCTCAACTCTTCTGAAAAAGACAACAGGGTGATGTGGAGAAACCAAAGGGCACAATTAAATCCATACTCCCTGCTGGGGCCGCCCACACAGGCACACACCTGATGTGTGCCTGAATGGAACTGACTGGTGCACCACAAATAATTTCCAAATATCTTTCTAAGAAAGATATTGAAATGTGACCCTTAGGTAAAAAAATCTCAGCATAGTCTGATGGAAACCAGCATTAAAACAATTTTTTTTAGCTGAACATTATTCATTATAAAGAAAAATGTCACTGAAAGAGGTTATTGAAAGAGATGTTCCAATGTTCTTCTTTTGTAAAATTTGAAGAAAATCAGAGTGTGGGTAATAAATGCTGCTGATAAATGACTAGAATGAATTAAAAGTGGGTAATTTGTGATATTGTCACTGTTTATAATAAAACACTGAACTGATAAATTATAGAAAAAATGGGGTTTCAGTGAACTCACTGAGGACAAGAACAAGAACTGCAACTTATTCCACTTTATATTGCCTGCATTCCTGGACATTTTGAAAATGTCCAACCTATATAATTATTTTAAAGCTGGAAAATTTCTAACTTTATGACACGAATGATCATGTCTACAGTATTTTTAAATTGTGTCATTGTCCATCAACTGAAAACAAAACAGTAATTGAACACAAAAGGGAAAATTAGAAAGGATAACTAGGAAATATGCTTAAAAAAGTTAAGAGGATTAGGACAAAAAGAGCAAGACAGGATAGGAATGCAAATATGTAACAAGAAGATACTTTTGTTATTATTCTAAAGTTCTAAATAAACCCAGATAAATTTAACTAAAACATGGCTTTAGCAGACACAGGCTTGCAAATAAAATGTGTGCTTCTTAGTGGTCAGTCTAACTAGAAAGGGCTTTTCACTTTTCATTTCTCTGTCTTATTTTCTGGGTTTCCTGAGTTTACACTCTCTTTCGTGTTCCTGCTAAGGCAATTGAAAAGCTATGCGATTAAATATTTATTTCACCAGGTTTCACTATTTTTTCCTGTAGGCAAGTATTTTAAAAGGTTCCACACAGTACTAGACCAGTCAAGAATATGTTTTGAAGAATAAAAAGTTTTTAAAATTTCGTAAGGTGATATTTCTTTCCTCTTTTATGATCATTCATGCTGAGCATGGCTTTCAAATGAAAAATTATTTTAAAAGATATTAGTTATATCGACAATAGTTCTTGACTATATGCATCAAAATATATTCCCTCTAGTTGACTTGTTTAAGTAGTTGATTAAAATGTTGGATATGTTTATTAAAAATTTTCACAACACTTTTCACTTCCAATAACATGAGACTCATTATGAAAATAGTCAAACCCTTTAACGTTCATGTTAGTATTTAATAAATGAGATTAATCTTTTCAAGAAGCTTTATACTTTTTTAACTGCAAGAACCCTAGCATATAGAGCTTCTTTCTAAGTAAAAGACTTTTGCCAAGAGTAAAAGCACTCAATATGTTATTTTAATAATGAAAACCTCAAGTATTAGAAACCAAGTTGTATGTGGAAAAGGAAATCATTTAGGTGAGAAGGTAACAAACACTCAGTTGAAGGAAAATGCAGACCAGAGGGAAAATATGCATATGAATTAAGGTTTCAAAATTGGTTTCAATGCCTAGCAAAGAAAAATAATTCATTTATTTTAAAGCTGCCTATAAAATGTTTTCAATATTGCAGTATTAATTATTTATAGAAAAATGTACATCTAACTTTAAAGCTACCATTTTACTGAAAGATCTTGAGTCCTGTGGAAGGAACTAGAAATAAAAATATATTGTTTTCTGTATATAGTTTTTGGGACCTTTTTGATTACATGGTTTTCAAAAAAATTAAGATTATTAATCTGGAATCAGTAGTATTTCATTCAACTTTTTAAATTTAAGAAGTTAAAGTGACAGTGGGGTATCAGTTTAATTTTCAAATTTTACACAGAATGCTCTTTAAAGTTGACAAATATATGAAAGTATTAATTTGAAATTATGACTGCTACTTATGACTGAGTGTACATGCCTAGGCTTAAATAATTTCAAAAATAATTTTTAAATGTTTTTGAAATTAGTGTAGAACCTTATTTAGGGAAAAGAGTTGGATTTGAGATTTTCTATAATAGTACTCTATGTGCTACAAAAAATATTCAGATAGATTCACAAGCCACATTTCTTTAAAATGCTCCTTTTGATTAGTTTTCTGATTAGTACCCTAATGTGGCACAGACTCTAAGGGTTTGCTTGTAGTTTCATCAACTTTTCTTGGGAGAATTATGATAGAAAAACCCTGACCCCACTTTCCCCCTCAAAATATAGAAAATAGGAGTGATTTATACCCAGTGTCTGACAAATCACTATATTTTTTTTAAAGTCTCTTTTGACTATATCACACTTTTAAACCTAAAACAAGGTAGCCCAAGGGGAAGTACACAGCTTACTGTGTCTTGGCTGAGAAGCAGATGTACTGGGACACCAAGAACTGAGGGAGAGCTGCTTTGCTTTCTCAGTTCTCAGTCAGTGACATGGTAGGCCATAATCTGATTGGCCTCTAGGTTAAAACTTGGGGCTTTCCTTAAATAGTGTCATTTGGTTGTACAAGAAACCTAAATGTAATAACGACAAGTAACTTTAAAGAGTATTACCTGAATTTAATCTACATTGAATTTCAAAAATTAATGACAATTATCAATTTATGAACACTAGAGGGCAGTAAAATACTAGAGGTATATTTAAATTACATATCTAAAAGTGGCAAGCCAATACATATGTACATACACAATACATATGTACATACATACATACATACATACATACATCAAAATGATAACAATTTAATGAATTTATCCCTTTTTAAGTTGCTAAAGTACAAGCATTCTTTAGTGTATCATTTTGGTCATAACTTACTTTGCAAAATCCAAGTAAGAAACGTGTCCATGATAAAACCCTGGTTTCATCTCTTTCCAGTAAGTTATATTCTTTACAAAGCGCACCTAAAAAGGGAGAACACACTCATTACTTAAGAATAATTTAAAGAAAATGAAATTTGATGATAGCAAAATATTTTCCATTTAGGCATAAAGCCAACCCTATCTGACAATTACAGAGCTAGAAACAGGTTTCAATTAAGGAAAGCATAGTGTGATCTGTAATTACTAATTCAGCACACAGAGAGCTACTATCACCACACTCTGAAATGGGTGAAAAGAGGATCCTGAAAAGAAGTTCACACAATGCAATCATTTACAATGCTATTTAGTGAGCACATTTACATGGGACAAGGGGATACCAACACATGTGCTGAAAAGCCGGCACTTCAGTATAGCAATATTCTGCGCAAATGTTTTCTTTTCAGACTTGTTATTTATAAAAATGCCTATTTATTAATGACTCAACAAATAACACAAATATTAATCCTTAAGCCAAAATCATTAAAGATGATTATCAAAGACTTTAGAGAGACAAGAGCAGATATCATAAGTTTGTTGATAAAAAGATTAATAGAATTAGAGATGTGGTAAGTAAATTTTAAAAACTGAATATATAAATATTACTATTTTAATGTACTGGAATTGAAAGTATACAAAAGATAAGTTAATATGAAGAATCCTTTAAGTATAAATATATTTTTTAAATGTTAAGAACTGGTTAATACAGAACTTGATAAACCCAAGTATTACCAGCTGCAAAGCAGTGACATGCAATTTCTCAAAGGAAAATGGCATTTATTTTTGATAAGCAAATCTCTGCATGAAAAACAGCAAGCAGGTAAGAATTCCTTCTGGAGAATAAATACGGTATGGAGGTGGGCAAGGGGGTGGGATGAAATGAGGGGTTGCGGGACCCACCACCCTGTACTGCACTGAAAGCGTCCGCAAGCTGTGACCTCAGCCTCGAAAGCACAGGACTGCCCACTGCATACCTCTGACAATTTATCAATCTTTCATTTACATTTTAAAGAGTTAGGCACACAGAGATACTGTGGAGCGTTTCTTACCAGAATAATCAATAAATTAATAGCAATGAATGATGACGGCTGTCTCCTGGATAAAGCTTATTCGAAGCCCAGACTAAGGATACAGGGCAGAAGCAGCCATGACAAGAGGATGTGGAACAGTGAAAAACAAAGTTCTGGGAGTAGAATGTATTTTTTTAAGAGAAGCATTAATAACTTATATACTAAGAAAAATAACATAGTTTAGTTTTTAGAAGGGAAGTGAATGAATATTATCTTACACACACAAACCTTAAAATATCTTAAAATTGAGTGTAGCTAACAAAATTAGGTTGCATTAGAAAGTACACAATGAACCTGCCTACTGGCCCCTCCCAGCCCCCCACAGTGATGCCTGAAGCACAGGGGGGCCAAAGCATCCCAAGCAGCACAGTTTAAAAACTAATGAAATAAGAAAAAGGGCTGTGCCACCAAGTGGACCCAGCGAAGAGCTTGGCGAAGGCAAAGAGAACAAGGCATGACGGTGCCGACTGCAAACTCTCTCAGTATCTCATCAGCATTTTGGCGGGGAAGGGACCTAGCATATGCTGTACTCTTTATAGATAAAGAAACTAAAGAACACATACTTTAACCTCGTTGACATCATTTGTCAGTAAGAACTGAAGAACAAGAACCACATATTTTAGATTCGGGTTCAATCACCCTTCCATACCACAAGCGAATTTCGTTATTGTCAAATTTAAACAAGGGGGATAAACAGAAAGGCATGAAAGGGCAGTAGTACAGCAGACATCATAATTCTGACTCACAAACTTTGACATTGAGAATTTCAGGCTTATCCACTGCTAAGTAAACCCCTCAGAACCAGGCACTCAAAACTCCTCGACCTCTAAGATCTCGAAGCTCTGTTGCTGTATCCCTCAGCTTATTTTCCTCATTGCACTCATCATAATCTCACCTTCCAATCCACCATGTTCACTAATCTCATACCAGAAAACCATTTTTCAGCAATGACCACTGATCTATTCTTGTTTACTGTCTTGGAGATTGCTGAACACTGCTGGTCAAAACTCAGAGGCCTAGACTAAATGTCTATGTAGGACTTTGAATTTCATTTTCTAAATTCATTCTGAGGTAAATTCAGATGCATTATTACTGCTTTTAAATTCTCTATATTCTATTATTGTTAAAGTCTCCAAAACACACAGAATCTGTAATTCCAGCTATGAGAATAAAGTTCCATGCTTTATATGCATATGTATTTTTTAATTAAATCTCATCAACCTTTAATGAAGGCAATATGTTAAAGTCTCATTAATAAAGCTGTGATTTACAATTTGCAATAAATCAAAAGATTTACAATTTGCAATAAATCAAAAGATGCTGAGCTGAGATTTACCTTCCCTTCATAGGGAAGTGAAAAGTGCTAAGCAAATAAATGCTGTCAATAAGGTTAATGTGGGGTTCAGAGAGCCTGGAGAAGAGTCTAAGCACAGAAGTGTCATTTACATACTACTAAAGTCCTGTATTTGTCTTCAGATGTGATCTCCAATCTAATTACGGCCCTTTGAACAACCTTTGGTTTTAAAACATTTTCTTTTCCAAGTATTAATTTAGTCATGTTTAGTATGTGTCCTCCGTTCTCCAGAACTGGCCCTGCCTCTCCTCTCTTCATCTGCACTTCTCCCTCTCGTCAGCCTAGTCCTAGCTCCTGCTCTCTCATTTCCTGCCTTCTCACTTCTCTTGCACCACTTGCCTCATTTTTCAGTTTGTTTTCTTCTGGCTTCCCTCTACAGCAGGCATTCTGTGCAAGACCTTGAGAAAAGGCTCCGGGATATAAAGGAGTAAAATGGAGGTTATTTGGTGAGCAAGCTTCTACTCAGTTCATTTTATGGATTCTTACTGATGATACTTGGCACTGAAAAAAAGGAAAGTGATTGGCAAAAAGAGGCAAAACTAATAGCATCAAGTGAAGTTAAGGAGACGGGACAACTGCAGCTTGGGGAGAAAATCAGTAACCATAGTAACTTCATTCAAAGACAATTTCCATACTTTGATTGAAATAGGCTATCAAGAAGGATGTTTCAGAAGTAGTTGTTATATATAGTACATGAAAAGAGATGTTTTTGTGGCTATCCTGGAGCAGATCCTAAACTGATTTTTGTCAGATTTTGTAACTCAAAGCAGATTTTGTAACTACAAGCTATCAAGTAAACAGAAGAGACCTTCAGGGAAAACATAAGCAGTGCAGGGAGTGGTGTTGTGATTTACTTGTTCACTGAATCAGACCTGAACCACTGTTATAGTAAGAAAGTACCATCTCACCAACAGTGTATCTAAACCTACACTCTTAATAAGATTAATCTTAACATTATGATTATCTGTGATCACAGAAGAGCTTGCTTTCACTATCTGCAAGGAGGAATGTCATCCTGTACATCCTGGCCACATTCCAACTCTGTAATTACTATCTATTGAATGACTACTACTATTAGCTTGGGTAATTACTATATACCAAACTCCTACTCATGCATATACTCACTCACAGTAGAGCCATGGGTAATTTTATGAGATTGGAGAGGAAGTCGTCTTCACAGAGAGGAAAACTGAGTAATAGTTGTATAAAATGTAAGAAATATTCAGCCGTAATAGAACATAGTATCTTCACTAAAGTTCAGAATTGTGTTTTCAGCCCTTTTTTGTGGAGGTCGAGTATGTGTCCCAAATCACCTGAGGTAATGGTTGATCATATTCTCTTCAATCAGAAGGACTCATTCTGAGAGTAATTATTATCACAGTACTACGCTTAGCCATGAACTTTGAGAATCCATGTTGGTTCATTTATTCATTCATTCAACAACAAAAAAATCTATGGAGAATCTACTGTCTCTGGCACTGTTGTAAGCTCTGGGCACACAGTGGTGAACAAGACCAACAAGGCTCCTGCCCTTAAGGAGCCTGTATTGTAACAGAGGGACCATCAGTAAACAAATTCATAAGTAACAGGAAAGATTCAGAAAGACTTAGAGTACACAGTAACTTGGAAGAGGTATTTAATGTATGTATGATGGCTAGTAAGGTTCTTCTAAGAAGATATCACTTAAGCTGAAACTTTAAATGGGTGACATGAAGCCAATCTTAAGAAGCTAGAAGTGCACTCACTCTAAGAGGAAATGGAAGTGCAGAGGTCTTAAAGTGGGAAAGGTGTAGTAAACTCAATGAACCAAAATGCCAGAGTGGCTAGAATATTGGAGCAATGGACAAGGGCTAGATTAAAACGGCCTGGTGGCTTAGATAAGTACTTTGGGTTTTGCTGGGGAGTCGGGAATATGAATTTAAAGACAACCACTTCATTATCACAAGATTATAGAATGCATCTTCCCATAATCCCACTGACAATTACATTCTAGATCTTTGCTACTCAAACTGTAGTTCAATCAGAAGCATCCATTTTGGCAACAAGTAGAAGCTTTTTAGAACATCAGAATATCAGGCTCCATCTTAGTCCTTCTGAATTGGAATCTGCCTTTTAAGTGGTGATTACACCTCACAGGTTCAGAAGCATTCCTCTAATGTGTTTCTCTGAAAAATCAGGATCTGTAACTAACATCAAGCCAAGGGCTCTTGATGCCAATGACCAGAAGTTGGCTTAACAGTAAATTACAAGAAAAAAAAAAAACGATGTCCTACAGAGATTGCAAATTCTGGATATTTCCAATGCGTAGAAAGGGGTTAAATACAATCACAGACCTAAAGAGATGAGAGTAGAAAAGAATTAAGGTCATAAAAGATGCTGCCACTTACACATCTAATGTAGAGCTATTATCATGAGAGCAGAGTAAACTTCATTTTCCAACTAGAAGAGCTGACTGTTTCCACCAATACCTATCTACTGAGTGAAGCCCATCTCAAAAATATAACTCTTCTGAATGAGTTAATCTCATTCTTGTCTTCTCATGTTTCTATTCTCAAATGTTTCTTTTAATTGTCCTAACTTTTTCTCTTATTTTATCCCATTTTCTTAATTATGAAAAAATTCTTAAACTACAGAAAAGCTGAAAGAAGTCAGCATCTGTATATTTGTCACCAAGATTCACTGTTAACATTTTGTAAACATTTTCTTTATCTCTTTCTCTTTTTCTATGCACACACACAGACACACTTTTTCTGAACCATTTGCAAGTAGCAGACATTTTTGATCAAGTATCCAATCACAGATCACACATCACATTTGGTTTTCATGTCTCTTTAGTCTTCTCTGTTCTAACGAAGACTGTCCCACCCACTCCAACCCTGTCTTTTTATGATTTTTATCAAATTGACACTTTAGAAGAGTGCTAGACGATTTTTCTAGAGAATGTTCTACAATACAGATTTGTCCAGGTTGGTGAGAATACCATAAATTGATGCTTTCTTTTAAAGTTCTCACAGTTTCCGTGTCTATGTTCTACATTCCCCATTAGAAATAAACTCCTTGAAAAGATGTGGCCTTGCTTTTTATTTCTTTGGCATTTCCCCAAGGAATGTAGCACAATCTCTCTGTATACTATGGACTCAATAAATAAAACTTGAAAGTAGAGTTGACAACTGTTTCTAAGGATGGCAGATATGCATAGCTATAACACATTGAATGGTTTTATGCCAAACTAAAAATATTTTGGCTTTGCCTCTATAATTTTTGGGAGAAATAATAAGCATGTAAACAGTTTAGCACAGTGCCTAGTGCAGTACGTACAAAATGTGTCTAGGAAAGAGCTGGGGCTGCAGGCAGACATGAAGCAGACTGCACTGCTGAGGCTGGAAAACATGGGAATAAAAAGTGTGTTCACCTATTATAACCCAAAGCATTTCTGTGAGTTAACTGGGCTTTAAGTGGAAGATTGGGATGAAAGTAGATTTAATAAAAATCTCATCTAAGTCTCACTTGAGTCAGTATCTGATTAGAAACTGTTTCTCAGGGAAGAAAGTAGAGCAAAATCAGTCATTTAATTCCCATTTAAATAATAAGGCAATGAGAACAATACCCAAAGACAACAAAAATATGATATTAAAATCACAGTATGTTATACAAGATGGGGTTCAATGGGGGGAATATTTTAAAAATTATTTTCAAGGCATCTAGTATAATTTAGAAATCTACATTTAGATAAAGCTTATGAAATTGAAGTGAAATAAAAACATTCTCTAATATGTCATGCAAAGCAAAGGGAAGCAGTAATTATGATTTATTTGAAGAACTGTTTATATAGAACAAGAGATTAGTAAACAATTTAGATACTGTGTATTAGAAAATATTTGGTATATAAGCCATTCCTAATTAAGACCATGTTTTAAACTACCAGCTGATATTCTGAAGTATGTCAGCTAATGATTAAGACTATTCCTGTACTCTGCCCCAAACAAATATATTTTAAGTATTATTCAGTATGTAATCCAATTGTTTTTAAGATAGTGTTTATGCTTCTCTTTTGATTTTTTTCCTATATGTAACTAACAAGCTATTTAAAGAAAAGCAGTAGCTCTATCTCATTCAAATGTAACTGGGAAAATGTACCACTACACGATGTTTATAAATATCATTATGTGATAAACATCTATAGTCTTATATTTCATTAAAAAAATGGTCAGTATCATTGTCAGACATCTTGTAGCTGCCATACAACTTTGTAATATTGGACACAACTCTACAAATTGATCAAGCAAGGTAGCTTTATTTTTCTAAAAAATACTACTGAAGAAATAAAAAATTATGTAAAATTATGTTAGCATTAAGCGACGTGCCTTTTAAACTAAGATATATTCTAAAAAGCAATCATGCAAATAGATTTAAAATCTACGACACAGTGTGTAAAAATGATTATTTAGGTTACCTGCCCTTGAGATACATAGTATTACATAATGAACAGTTTTTATGACCCACTTAACTAAATAAGCTCATGTTTCTTCTCATTTACAGAAGAGTTATATGGTTTAGCTGATGGATGTAGATTTTTGCTTCTATGAAAAAGAATGATTGAGGATATGCAGAGAGCCAAGAATTATATGGGCAGATGATATGCCACATGCTATTAGCTTTTATAAGTAGCTCTCTAGCAAGAAAATGAAACTTAATCTTGTGAATCAATGGTATTCCCTTGCTTCAGTGTAGGGATTATCGGTATACAAAATAGTGGGATCAACAGTCAGTTCTACAACAATAAAGTTCAGCAGTTTTCAAACAGATAAATACATTCTAACTATATGACTATTACAAATACCTTTCTAATAAGGCTACCCCAATTTGGTATTTGATGCTAGACAGTATTTTCAAATATTATCTTTTCTTCTTATGGGAGCCAATTCTCATTCTCTTCAATATTAGAGAGAACTTTATTTATGATCTGAGCCAGAACTCCAGATATGGGGAAAATACGTGCTACCACTGCTAAGGCATGAGTAAATTTCACTTCATGAGAAAATTTCCTCTATTTTTCTTTAAAAAATTTCTTAAAATTATCTATCCATTTATATAAAGTTTCTTGATAACTTAAAAGCAAGATTATGTTAAAAATATATGCCACAATCTCTGTTCTCCAGGAGTTTAAAGCTAATATTCATATAAATTAATAGTAAAGATGAAATTCAGGAGGCTAATCACAAAATTGAGCCATATAGAATACAGGTACTCATCAAATAAAGATTTCTCTATCTTAAGCTGAGAAAACATAATGATTTTTATTGCAGGGCATCTTGCTAAAAATATTTCATATTTTTAAAAGGATAACATACTAAAGAGTATCCATATTTATAGAGTATCCATATTTTAAGTATAAATACTTAAATCCATATTTAAGTATACCATATTTAAAGAGTATCTCTTTAAAAATTCAAGCTATTAATTAATGCATTTATTTCACAAACATCTGAATACATACTATATGCAAAGAAACATACCAAATACTATGAAGAATGTAAAATTATAGAAAAGTTTGGTTGGTCCCTTCCCCCAAGAGACTTATAATTCATTGGGATCGGTACATATATTCCTTCAAATATTTTGTCCTAAAATTTGAATGTGAAGTGTCAGAAAACATTAATTTATTCCCCAAGTAGTGTTTACCTGATCTTGCAGTGACATCACTGGATTATTTTTGGTAGTATTAATGTGAAGAACATGGTATTTATTCTTTGCACACAGGTCATAGGCAATATTGGTAAAAGAGGTGCTCGCAGTTTTGGGGACTCTGTTATAAATGATCACCATGTCCTCTTCCTCATCTAAAACTGCGTCTTGCCGAGGGCCATCCATTGTATGTCGTTGCTCAATTTCTCGGACTTCATGTCTTGCAATAGCCCTTTCTGTAAAGAAAAACAGGTAAGAACTCAGTTTTTAAAGACCCTATAAGGAAGATATAAAACACTGAAAATAATATCCTATTCCTGGAACATAATTTTACTATTCAAGAAACAGGTAAGAGCAGTTTGAAGAAATGTTTTGAGGACCAAAATTTCAGAACTGCTTTTGAAGGATAATACATGTGCATATAAAAAACAAAAGAATAAACAGAGTTATCAAGGTTAGAATACCACAGACCAGTGAGTTCTTCAGTGTAGTTCAAAAATCACTTTACATTCTAATAGAATTTCTACAGCCTGAATTAATTCTCAAACAAAGGCACATTGCATGGCATACTAAACTTCACAGTAAACAATGCACTTAGAAAATAAATCACTTTAAATTTAGGCAAAGATTTTGAAACTTACTACTTAGGATTTACTTACTTCCTGGTTTATAATTGTAAATGCTGTTGTGGTTTTAGATAATAAGAGTAGAAGCAGCACCAAAGAGGAAAAGGTTTGTGGATGTTGCATTATAGGTTAGGTCCTGGCTATATTTGTTCCTTAAAACTTGTGGTTCCTCTAATCCAAATTATTGTCTACAACGAAGTTTGAAAAACAATTACATTTTGCTTTCTATTACTGTCTATTTAATATAAACTTCAGCTTGAAATTTTTTTTAGAATAAGGAAGCAAAAAAGGGGTAAGGAAAAAATGAGGGGGAAAAAATTTGTACAAGACTGCAAATTACTTGACACAGAGACCGCTGCTCACACATAGCGTGTACCCTCCCCACCACCAGAACTTGGTGTAAGCTATTGCACGTGCCCTGAACACTCCTCCATTCTCCCTCTGTACCAACCCCCTTGATGAACAACTCAGTCTTTACATGGAATTTATCATTACTTGAAAGGGAAAATTTATCTGATCTAACTGGGTCAAATCACACAATGTACGTATATACTTTATGCTATATATATCTTGTACTTATCATAATTACAATTTTACATTATTTGTGTTATCATGTGCCAATGACTTAATAAAGGACATGAAAAAGCAACGTGGTATAACTGCAATAACATATTCAGGCTTCAAATATTGTCAGACCCTACATCTTAAATTTTGGTTAAGAAAATATAGTCTTTACATTATAGAGAGTACATTCTGAGCTGAGGGCTCACATTCACAGGACTTGAACAAAAATTCCAAGTCTGCTATTTATTAGTAATGGGCTTTCCAAACAGGAGAAGCACACACACTCTTTATGTATTTGCACATATGTGTGTCCATATTCTATATGGATATGCATATGTATTCCTTTTTTTTTCCTTGGGAGAGTTGATTGGAAATGTGAGGTGAAAGAGATAAGCTTAATGTTGAACATGCTGTTGGATTGCCTAGGACATCTATGAGATGTTACATAGAGAATTGGGTAGATAAGTTGAAAGTTGATAATGAACGTTCAAGTAGAAGAAAGACATCTGGGAAAACCATGGGAGTAGATACAACTGCAAGAATAATCCAGAATATGTAGCATGGAAAGAGACCCTAGAACAGAATCTTAAGAAATACCAATTTTTAAGGGGCAAGTAAAAAGACAATCCAAAGGAGGCTAAGAAGAAATACAAAGAAAGAGGAACCAGGACACTTTTAAGAAGTACATTCCACATGATAGGAATATTTTTCAAATTGACAGTGTTTTCCAAATGAACATATAAATCAAGGTAATGTACAATTCTATAAGCATCTACACTGGATTTGAAAGTTGCCTCAGATTCGGTTCTATGAGTATTTATTAAGAGTCCACATACATGATCATATTCAATAATTTTAAGGGAATCTCATCTTTCAAACAACCTCAAATGGTCATCATAGTCCAAAACTATTATGGTATTGTTATGTTCACACACCCTCCTTTTTCTACTAAGGGAAATAAAACAGTGTTGCCTGTCAGTCAAGTGCTGACAGAAGTGTGTGAGATTTCCTGCAGCAGCAGACATGTGTGAAATTGCCTCCACAAGGTTCGCCTACAATACACAATGCTGAATTTGCTTTTATGAGTTACTTTGAAAAGAAACAGATTCGATGTATGTGTTATTTCATAAGTGGGTACCCATTTTACTGTAGAAAACACTGATGAAAGAAAATTTGAAATATTAATATTTTTGTAATTGTTTCATCTACTTACAAAATTTTACATGTCCAATAGTTGCTTTCGAAAATTAGCTAATTACAGCATTTTTAAAAGACTAATATTATTAAGTCTGTGAATATTTTTATTTTTTAAGATGCTAAAACTAACATGTTTTCAAAATTAACCACTGTTCCTCGTTAATTATGTGTATTAAATTATATGAGTCATATATTTCACCCAATTTAAAAAATTTTCTTTAATTATGAAAAGGTGCAAATAATGGAGTCACTACTTTCCTCATTTAAATAATATATTTATATGCATTCTCTATTCTTAAGTATTTTTACTTTTCTTAAACAAGTAGGGTAATTATTAACAGTGTTATGCCTAGAACTACATATAAAGATAAAAATAGTGTGAGAAATTAAGAAAAAATTTTGTAGTAATATTTGTTCATAAAATCTAAGCCATTTAATTGAATAGCAACAGTAAATACTGTTGATGGTAAATGACTATCCCTTCTCTCTTGTAACAGTATTTAAAACCAGTTTGGGTTTTGGAATACAGCCATAGTCTTTACTTATTTAGTATTAGGTCCAATTCTTTTTTATCCAAGATGCTCTCCATCTAGTTAGTATAGCTTCTTTTGAGATTCTCTTAAATCAATGCAGAAGCCTTATTAGTTACAGCACATCTGTAGTGCACTTAAAGAATCTAGGCAGTAGATTTAAAATACTTAAGATGCATTATGAAGTAATGTTTTTTTTTCTGTTTGAGTAATGAATTATAGAGAATCTGCTGTGCAAGCTATTTCAGAACCATCACAAAATGTAACATGGGGAGCAATCTGAGAGTCATAAAATTATAAGCAGGCTGGGCACAATTGGCACTAATGTGCCCAACACTTAACTCTATGGCAATTCTAGTTCTTCTAGGCTACTGTTGAAGGCAGCACATTGCTCAGCTCAGTGAACCTTGGAAGAATGTCAATAATCTCAAGTCTTTCAAAAGATCATCCTAACAGCAATAATTACCTATTTCTGCACTGACAGGGCATTAAAGGCTTTATATACTGAAATAATATAGTGATCGAGCTAAGCAAAAAACATTGCATTAAATACACCAACCTAAATTCTACACATTAAAGTCACAAATATGTATATACAGAAAAACTGAAAAAAATATTTGAAAAAAAAAATCACAATGTATGTTTCATAACTTTTTTAACATTAAGATTGTTGTTTTTTTGAACACCTTTTCTCTTTGTTTAAATGTTCAATGTATTTATTAAACAATTTAATCAATATATTTATAGAGAAAAAGAAATTTTAGAGAAATAAGCTTTATGTTCCATATAAATTAAAGGATGCATGAATATAACCCCTTCCTCTTGCCAAAGCTCAATTTTGCAGTGGTTTCAGCAAAAAAACAAAAACCACAATTCACAAGTGTTAAACTGTGTAGTATTTCTGTATTGTGGACAACAGTCTAGGACAAGAAGGTTAAAAGTAACAACTAAAAGATAGAGCAATAAATTGCCTTGTGTTCAAATGCTGAAACTTCTGCATGTCAAAGACGAAATATATACATAGTTAGGTAACTAAATAATTAAGTAAAAAGTAAAGCACACACACAAAAAGTCAAATTTTAATATCTTCAATTATAGGAAAAGTATCTAAAAATTGGCAATAATAATAATAAGCCTTCAGTAGATAATAACATAAGGTGGCTTGTAAGAGATTTAAACTATATATACACAATGGAACAAAGCAAAAATACGTATTAGTGGCTCATAATGATTTTTTGGGTCATGTACTACTTTGAGAATATGATGAAAACTATGTACCCTCTCTCCAGAAAGGCTGACATATGCATTTCAGGGCTTCCTTTTAGAGCCCAACCATGAGAAGACGGGTTGGCGGGAGGGGACTATGACCCCCACATTAACTATTACTATAAAAAAATGACTCCTAAGACAGCAAGCCTGACAGTAAACTGCCTTAAGGCACTAGTATGTATACAAATAAAAGAGGTTACACAAGGAAGGTTTGTAGGCAAGGAGAAATCACAGAGGAAACAGGCAGTGTCTAAGAAATGTCTATGAGTGAGGGTGCCTGGGCACAAAGCTGGACCTGTTACAACTCCCTGGCAAGTGTGCCTACTGCAGAGCTACATAAGATGCATTCTAAGAGCTCAATGCCATCAAATGTCTGAAATAAAGTCGATCTTTAGTATTCTCTATGGTAAATCCTGAATTGTGTAAATCCCCAAATACTATTCTAAATTATAATTTATTCTCCATTGAATGTGAACACTTTAAGAAGCAGGAAGCAACAAAATTATACCAAAAGAAAGCTATTATGAGGCTATTTAAGCAATCCTTTCTTCAGCACCACTTACTATGAATGTACTGTCCAGCCAGACACTATATAACCTTCAGAAATAATATTTTGTAATCATTATGAATTAATTGGTTGTCTGATTGTATACTTCATCTTCTTATGAATATTTTTAGCCTGAATCACTCACCTTGAACTCAAACACCATAGGGACTGACAAAATTAATCTCTATATGTAAGGCTGAAGGCTGGACTCAACACTGCGAAATGCTTATTTGTGTGGTTTCCAGGCAGTCAGCAAGGGATGCATGTGTCATCATTAAAAAACTTAAAAGGATATTTATGTGGATCATCCTATAAAAAAGAGCTGACAGCACATTCTACTTCGAGGAAGATGGAATAGACCCATGTTTTGCTCTTCTTCCTGCTAAGTCCAACTAAAAACCCCAGATATTATGTATAAGACAAGTATAAGACTCTAGACGGTAGAGAAAAGGAACACGAATTAGGGCTATTGGGTCCTGAGGAGTGATGCAGTAATGTGCTCTGTTTTTGTTCAGCATCAGATATCCTAGACTTGCAGCAGTAGAAGCTGGTAACCCAGAAACAACCTAGAAATAGGGACACATAAACATAACCTCAACAACAGCCCCTGCCCTCTCTGCCAGAAAACCAGAACAGGGCAGCACTGTAAGACAGAAAACTTTTAGACAATAACTGCTCTACTTTAGTCATGCTCCACAGAAGAAACTATGACCTCCAGCCTCAGAGGCCAAGTAGAGTGCCTAAACCTCCTCCCTCACAAGGTTGTAATGAGGTGCTCAGTATCTCTAATTGGCTGGTGTCAGAGAAGGCCAACTAGGGAGTTAGGACTTTCATCCCGAGTGGTAGGTATCAAGGCACCTTTGCAGTGTCAGTGCCACCATGCAAGGAGCCTGGAAGTCCACCTCCACAAGCCAGTAATAAGAGGCCCCTTCCAAACATCCCTTGGTGGTGACAGGGGATCTACTGCAGTGTCAGGATTTCCACCATCATCTAGTGTAACAAGGTCACTCCCACCCCTGCCAAGAGTAACAGGTGCTGACAGAGGACAAGTGGGGAAATTGGCCCTCTGTCTCCACTTGGCAGTAACAAAGGAACACTCTTTCTCTTGCCAGAGCAGTGTCAGAAAAAGTCACCTGAAACAGAAGGTTTAAATAACATCCAGCAACTAACAACATAATACAAAAATTGCCAGACTGCAATAAAATATTACTCAATATACCAAGAACCAGGAAGATCTCAAACTTAATGAACAGACACAATCAAGAAATGACAACACCAACATAGAAGAAATGTTAGAATTATCAAATATTTAAAGCAACCACCACACAAATGATCTCATGAACAATTATGAACAAGTCTGAGCCAAAGTAAAAAACAGAAAGCCTCAGGAAATAGGCTCAGTAATGAAACAGAATATATAAAGAACTAAATGTAAATCTTAGAACTTAAAAATAATCAAAATAAAAAGCTCAGTTAATAGGCTCATAGGCGAGTGGAAAGTCAGGAGGAAAGTTTAGTGAACTGGAAGACAGAACAGAAGAAATTATTCAATCAGAATAACAGTGAAAAAGCATACTGGAAAAAACAACAGTGCCATAACAAAAGACCTAACACTGGTGCCACAGAGTCTTAGAAGAGGAGAAAGAAGGCAGGGCTGAAAGACCACTGAA
This sequence comes from Manis pentadactyla, assembly GCF_030020395.1. Taxonomy (NCBI): domain Eukaryota; kingdom Metazoa; phylum Chordata; class Mammalia; order Pholidota; family Manidae; genus Manis; species Manis pentadactyla. The sequence goes on along the minus strand of NC_080022.1, from coordinate 74,113,511 downwards.
AGGAATTATGGCTGAAGCCCTGACATATTTGGCAAGAGATACAGAGATTCAAGATGCTGAACAAACTCTAAACAAGATAAGCCAAAGATATCCATAACAAGACATATAATAATTAAACTTCTGAAAACTAAAGACTAAGGAAAATCATCTTGAAAGCAGCCAGAAAAAATACTTACCTATAGGAGAAAACCAGAATAACAGCAGTTTTCTCAAGAGAAATCATGGAGTCAGAAGGGAGTGGAATGTTTTGCAATGTGTTTCAAGGACTCTTTCAAAAGAATTCTGTGCCTCACTTTATTCCTGTGCCTAATCTTTAGGAATAAAGAGGAAAATATGTTTCCACATGAAAGAAAATTATGACAGTTTATTGGCAGCAGATCTACCCTAAAATATTGCCTAAGGGAAGTTCTCTAAACAAAAGAAAAGGATAAAAGAAGGAACCATGAAACACCAGAAAAAAAAGAAAACAGAAAGAGTTAAAAAAAAAAAGTGTGGGTGGGGGGGAAGAATACAATGAATTTTTCTTCTCCTGAGTTTTCAAAAATATGTTTCAGAGATATAACAAAAATGGTAACACTGTAATGATATGGTTCTAAATATATGCAGAGGAAAACAATTATTGTAAATGGTAAATAGTAAAGGGTTGTAAACGGAGGTAAGATTTCTATACTTGGAATCGGTAAAAACATGATAACAGCACCAGCATTACTTTAATACCAAAACTAGGCAAAGACGCTACAAAAAAGGAACTTATAGACAAATATACCTGATGAACATAGATGCAAAAATTCATAAAAAATATTAGCAAACCAAATTCAAAAATACATCAAAAGGATCATCCATCATGAACAAGTGGGATTTATTCCAGGAATGCAAGGACGGTATAATATTCATAAATCAGTCAATATCGTACACCACATTAACAAAAAGGATAAAAAACATACATCATCTCAATAGATGCTGAAAAAGCATTTGAAAAAATTCAATATTCATTCATGATAGAAATGATCAACAAAATGGGTATAGACGGTATGTATCTCAACATAATAAAAGCCATATACAAAAAACCTACATCCAACATCATACTTAATAGCAAAAAGCTGAAAGCTTTTTTCTCTAAGATCAAGAACAAGACAAGGATGTACACTCTCAACACTTTCATTCAATGTAGTACTGGGGTCAGTATGGCAATCAGACAAGATAGAGAGATAAAAGGCATCCAAACTGGTAAGGAAGAAGTTACATTATCACTAATTGCAGATGACTTGATATTATACATAGAAAACCCTAAAGACTCCAGCAAAAAACTCTTAGAACTAATAACTGGATTCAGCAAAGTTGCAGGGTATAAAATTAATACACTGAAATCTGTTGAATTCCTATATACTAACAATGAACTAGTAGAAAGAGAAATCAGGAGAACTCCATTTACAATTGTATCAAAAAGAATAACCTACCTAGGAATAAACCTAACCAAGGAGGTGAAACATATGTATTTTGAAAATTATAAGATACTCATGAAGAAATTAAAGAAAATACAGTAAGTGGAAATCTATCCTGTGCTCATGGCTAGGAAGAATTAACATTGTCAAAATGGTCTTCCTGCCCAAAGCAATTTACAGATTCAATGAAATCAAAATACCAATAGCACTTTTCAATGAACTAGAACAAATAGTTTTAAAACAAATAGTTTTAAAATATAGAACCAAAAAAGACCCCCGAATAGCCAAAGTAATCCTGAGACAGAATAATAAAATGGGGATTATACTGACTTCAAGCTACACTATAAAGCTACAATAATCAAAACAGTATGCTACTGGCACAAGAACAGACCCACAAACCAATGGAACAGAACAGAGAGCCCAGATATAAACCCATGTATATATGGTCAATTAATATACAATAAAGTAACCATGAATATACAATGGGGAAAAGACAGCCTCTTCAATAACTGGTGTTGGGAAAACTGAACACCTATGTGAAATACAACAATACAGGATTACTGTCTAACTCCATACACAAAAATAAACTTGAAATGGAACAAAGACCTGAATGTAAGATATGAAACCATAAAACTCTTAGAAGAAAACATAGCAAAGATCTATTGAACGTAAGTATAAGCAATTTTTTCCTGGATACATCTTGTAGGACAACGGAAACTAGATGAACAAGTGGGACTATATCGAACAAAAAAGCTTCTGTACAGCAAAGGACACCATCAGCAGAACAAAAGGCAACCTACAATATGGGAGAATATATTCATAAACATTTATCCAATAAGGGGTTAACATCCAATATATATAAAAAACTCATTAGCCTCAACACCAATAAAACCAATAACCCAATTAAAAAATGGGTGGAGGACTTGAATAGACATTTCTCAAAAAAAGAAATACAGATGGCCAATAGGCACATGAAAAAACGCTCCACATCACTAATCATCAGGGAAACAAAAATCAAAACTACCATGAGATACTATATCGCACCACTCAAAATGGCCAATACCCAAAAAATGAGAAATAATTCTTGGCAAGGACAAAGAAATGGGAACTCTTCTACACTGTTGATGGGAATGTAAATTAGTACAACTGCTGTGAAAAAGAGTATGCAATTTCGTAAAAAAACAGAAAATAGAGATACCAATTGACCCAGTAATTCCACATCTGGGAATTTACCCAAAGAAAACAAAATCCCTGATTTGAAAGATATATGCACCCTTTTGTTTACTGCCACATTATTTACAATAGCCAAGCTATGGAAGCAACCTAAGTGTCCATCAATAGGTGAATGGATAAAGATGTGGTACTCATATACAATGGAATATTATTCAGCTATAAAAAAATAGTAAAAGAAATCCTGCCATTTGCAAAAACATGGATGGATCTAGAGGTTATTATACTCAGTGAAATAAGCTAGATGGCAAATGACAAATACAATATGATTTCACTTATTTGCAGAATATACAAACAAAACAAAACAAAACAGAATGAACAAAACAGCAGTAGACTCAAAGACACTGAGAAGTGACTGGTGGTTACCATGGGGAAGGGGTTGTGGTAGGCGGATGAAGGGGCACAAAAATTCTCAATCATAATATACGTTGGTCATAGTGATAGCAGTACAGCACAGAGAATATACTCAATTATTCTGTGACATCTTTCTATGCATCTACAGATAGTAACTGCACTAGAAGGGACGAAGATTTAATAATATGGTTGAACTATTGTGTTGTATATTTGAAATCACCATATGATTGTATATCAACAATACTTCAACTAAAAAAAGAAAAAAATGATACCAGTAGACTGTGAGAAGTGATATTTATATAAAAGTAATATATAAAGCAACCATGAGCTAAGTTATTAAACTCAAAAATATTAGGTAAATCAAAATATAATTCAAAAAATATATAAAAGTAACCCATAGGAATGGAGAAAAAAGAAAACAAAAACAAACAAAAAACCAGACAGAACAAACATAAAACCAAAAATAGTAGTAGTATCTAGGGAAACAAAAAAAAAAACATTGAAGTGAATGAAACTGAAATTAAATTTGTGCGATACAGCACCATGTGCATACATCAGAAAGGAAGAATAGTCTTAATTAATAATCTAAGGTCCCACCAATTCAAGATCATAGAAAAAGATGGCAGCATGAGAGGTGAGACAGAGAACTCCTCATAAAACACATATAGTATGAAAATATAGTTAATACAACTAACTCTAAAACAACAACAGGAAAGAAGGCTGCACCAGACTGCATACACCTGGTGAACAGAGCAGACCTCAGTAAAAAGGGTAACATACCAAAGCCTTTATCCTGCAGGGCCCAAACCCTTCCCCCACCCAAGCTCACCCGCAGGAGGAAGACAAATGGATTGGGGAGGGGGTGGAAGCCTAGAACTGCTGCTGAACACCCAACCCTGGAGATCTGCTTTGGAACACAAACCTACATTGTGTGGTGCTCTAGAGGTTGGTGGGGTTGAGGAGCTGGGACAGGCGGAGTGCTTGAGAGACTGAGATTCCGGACATTTGTGGAGGACAGGGATCCATATCTGGCCACTCTGGAACAAAGGAAAGGCGGGTGGTCTGAGAGACTTCCTAGCAGCAAGAGGGCTGCTGAAGGGGCAGGGTTTGCACGGAGATTGCTGTGCAGGAAAAGGGATAGGTGGACAAGGTTGTCTGGGCATACTCTGCCCAACAGGTTGGAAACTTTGAGGAGCTTCAGGTGCTCCACACCCCTGGATGGCTACTCAGCACTGAGGCCCCCCACTGTGACACACAGCCTTCCTCCTGGCCTGCCAGGACTGGATTGTAAACCGGCAGTCATTGAGATGGCATCAGGCCAGCCAGAGGGAGGCCCCACCTACAACAGCTAGAGACACAAGGTACAGAGGCTTCCACATGTGTGATAAGCCCACTGTCTCTGACACTGGAGATAGGCACTACAGCCGGGAATCAGGAAACAGCTCTTTCTTCCCCTAAGGCACCAGCACCACTCCCCTGTGACCCCCAATATCACTCCAGGGGCTGAGCAGCTCCAGAGACTAGAGCTTCTGGGCACTAGAGGGCACCACATACAAATATGAAACATCAGAAGAACCTAGTTGACCAAAATTTCACAAACCCCAGAAAAAGGGCCAAATGAGAATGAACTCACCAATCTTCTTGAAAGAAGGTTCAAAATAAAAATCATAAACATGCTCATGGAGGCACAAAAAAATTTTCAAGAACTCGGGAACAAATTTAAGACAGAGATTCAATCATTAAGAAATTCCATAACTGAAATAAAACATACAATGGAGGGATTTAAAAACATATTAGATGCAGTAGAAGAGACAATAAATTGAATAGAAATTAGAGAAGAGGAATAGAAAGAAGCTGAGACACAGAGAAAAAAGGATCTCTAAGAATGAAAGAATATTGAGAGAACTGTGTGACGAATCCAAATGGAACAAAATTCGAATTATAGGGGTACCAGAAGAAGAGAGAGAAAAAGGGATAAAAAGTGTCACTGAGCAGGTAATTGCTGAAAACTTCCCCAATCTGGGGAAGAAGACAGTCTCTCGGGCCATGGAGGTGCACAGATCTCCCAACGCAAGGGACCCAAGAAAGACAACATCAAGACATATAATAATTAAAATGGCAAAGATCAAAGGTAAAGACAGACTTTTAAAAGCAGCTAGAGAGAGAGAAAAGATCACATACAAAGGAAAATCTATCAGGCTATCATGATTTCTCAACAGAAACCTTACAGGCCAGAAGGGAGTGGCATGATGTATTAAATGCAATGAAGCAGAAGGGCCTTGAACCAAGAATACTCTACCCAGCAAGGTTATCATTTAAATTTGAAGAAGGGATTAAACAATTTTCAGATATGCAAAAGCTGAGAGAATTTACCTCTCACAAACTACATCTACAGTGCATTTTGGAGGGACTGCTATAGATGGAAGTATTCCTACGGCTAAATAGCTGTCACAAGGGAAATAAAACCACCGCAAAGTAGAATAATTAATTACTAAGCAGATGCAAAACCAAATCAACTACCCTCAAAGTCAAACAAAGGATAGACAAAGAGTACAGAATATGATACCTAAAATATAAAGAATGGAGGAGGAAGAAAAAGGAGGAGAAAAAGTAAAAAATCCTTTAGATTGTGTTTGTAATAGCATACTAAGTGAGTTAAATTAGACTGTTAGATAGTAAGGGAATTACCCTTGAACCTTTGGTAACCACGAATCAAAAGCCTGTAATGGCAATAAGTACACACCTATCAATAATCACCCTAAATTTAAATGGTCTGCATGCACCAAACAAAAGATATAGAGTCACTGAATGGATAAAAAAACAAGACCCAATTATATGCTGCCTACAAGAGACTCACTTCAAACCCAAAGACATACACAGACTGAAAGTAAAGGGATGGAAAAAGATATTTCATGCAACTAATAGGGATAAAAAAGCAAGAGTTGCAGTACTTGTATCAGACAAAATAGACTTCAAAACAAAGAAAGTAACAAAAGACAAAGAAGGACATTACATAATGATAAAAGAGTCAGTCCAAGAAGAGGATATAACTATTATAAAATATCTTTGCACCCAACACAGGATCACCTACATATGTGAAACAAATACTAACAGAATTAAAAGGGGGAAATAGAATGCAATACATTCATTTTAGAAGACTTCAACAAAGCACTCACTCCAAAGGACAGATCAAGCAGACAGAAAATAAGTAAAGAAACAGAGGCACTGAATAACATATTAGAACAGATGGACCTAACGGACATCTACAGAACACTCCATCCAAAAGCAACAAGATACACATTCTTCTCAAGTGCACATGGAACATTTTCAAGAATAGATCATATACTAGGCCACAAAAAGAGCCTCAGTAAATTCAAAAAGATTGAAATTGTACCAACCAGCTTCTCAGATCACAAAAGTATGAATTTAGAAATAAATTACACAAAGAAAATGCAAAAGCCCACAAACACATGGAGGCTTAGTAACATGCTCCTAAATGATCAATGGATCAATGACCAAATAAAAACAGAGATCAAGCAATATACGGAGACAAATGACAACAATAATGAAGGAAAGGCTGTGCTAAGAGGGAAGTATGTTGCAATACAGGCCTACCTCAGGAAAGAAGAACAATCCCATATAAGCAGTCTAAACTCACAATGAATGAAAATAGAAAAAGAACAGATGAGGCGCAAAGTCAGTAGAAGGAGGGACATAATAAAGATTAGAGCAGAAATAACTAAATTTGAGAAGAATAAAACAATAGAAAAAATCAATGAAACCAGGAGCTGGTTCTTTGAGAAAATATAAACAAAATAGGCAAACCCCTAGCCAGACTTATTGAGAAAAAAAAGAAAGTCTACATACATAAACAGAATCAGAAATGAGAAAGGAAAAATCACTACAGGCACCACAGAAACACAAATAATCATGAGAGAATACTATGAAAAATTATACGCTAACAAACTAGATAACCAAGAAGAAATGGACAACTTTCTAGAAAAATACAACCTTCCAAGGCCCATGAAGCAGCAGAAAATCTAAATAGACCAATTACCAGCAAGGAAATTAAACAGGTTATCAAAAAACTACCTAAGAACAAAAATTTCTGACCCAGATGCTTTCACTGCTGAATTTTACCAAACATTTAGTGAAGACCTAATACCCAACCTCCTTAAAGTTTTCTAAAAAGTAGAAGAGGAGAGAATACTCCCAATTCATTCTAAGAGGCCAACATCACTCTAATACCAAAACCAGGCAAAGACTCCACAAAAAAATATAATTACAGACCAATATCCCTGATGAACACAGATGCAAAAATACTCAACAAAATATTAGCAAACCAAATTAAAAAATACATCAAAAAGATCATCCATCATGATCACATGGGATGCAAGGACGATACAACATTTGAAAATCTGTCAACATCATCCACCACATTAACAAAAAGGATAAAAACTACATGATCATCTCCATAGCTGAAAACGCATTTGACAAAATTCAACATCCATTCATGATAAAAACTCTCAACAAAATGGGTATACAGGGCAAGTACCTCAACATAATAAAGGCAATATATGGCAAACCCACTGCCAACATCATATTTAACAGTGAGAAGCTGAAAGCTTTTCCTTTAAGACCAGGAACAAGACAAGGATGCCCACTCTCCCCACTTTTATTCAACATAGTTCTGGGGTCCTAGCCATGGCAATCAGATAACACAAAGAAATAAAAGGTATCCAGATTGTCAAGGAAGAAGTCAAACTGTCCCTGTTTGCAGATGACATGATATTGTAAATAAAACCCCCCTAAAGAATCCACTCCAAAACTACTAGGTCTAATATCTGAATTCAGCAAAGTTGTGGGATACAAAATTAATACACAGAAATCTGTTGCATTCCTATACACTAACGAACTAGCAGAATGAGAAATCAGGAAAACAATTCCATTCACAATTGCATCAAAAAGAATAAAATACCTAGGAATAAACCTAACCAAGGAAGTGAAAGACCTATACTCTGAAAACTACAAGACATTCAGGAGAGAAATTAAAGAAGACACCAATTAATGGAAACACATTCCATGCTCATGGATAGGAAGAATTAATATTGTCAAATGGCCATCCTGCCTAAAGCAATCTACAGATTCAGTGCAATTCCTGTCAAAATACCAACAGCATTCATCAATGAACTATAGCAAATAGTTCTAAAATTCACATGGAACCTCAAAAGACCATGAATAGCCAAAGCAATCCTGAGAAGGAAGAATAAAGAGGGGGGAATTACACTCACTGACTTCAAGCTCTACTACAAAGCCACAGTAATCAAGACAATTTGGTTGTGGCATAAGAGCAGGCCCACAGACCAATTGAATAGACTCTAGAGCCCAGATATAAACCCAAGCATATATGGTCAATTAATATATGATAAAGGAGCCATGGACATGCAATGGGGAAATGACAGTCTCTTCAACAGCTGGTGTTGGCAAAACTGGACAGTTACATGCAAGAAAATCAAACTGGATTATTGCCTAACCCCATGCACAACAGTAAACTCAAAATGGATCTAAGACCTGAATGTAAGTCATGAAATGATAAAACTCTTAGAAGAAAATGTAGGCAAAAATCTCTTGAATATAAACATGAGCAACTTTTTCCTGAATGCATCTCCTCAGGCAAGGGAAACAAACTAAAAAATGAACAAATGGGACTACATCTAGTTAAAAAGCTTGTGTACAGCAAAGGACACTATCAGCAGAACAAAAGGCATCCCCCAGTATGGGAGAATATATTTGTAAATGGCAAATCTCACAAGGGGTTAACATCCAAATACATAAAGAACTCACAAGCCTCAACACCCAAAAAGCAAATAACCCGATTAAAAAATGTGTGGAGGATATGAACAGATACTTCTTTAAAGAAGAAATTCAGATGGCCAACAGGCACATGAAAAGATGCTCCACATTGCTATTTATCAGGAAAATGCAAATTAAAACCACAATGAGGTATCACCTCACACCAGTTAGGATGGCTATCATCAAAAAGACTAGGAACAACAAATGCTGGTGAGGATGTGGTGAAAGGGGAACCCTCCTACACTGCAGGTGGGAATGTAAACTAGTTCAACCATTGTGGAAAGCAATATGGAGGTTCCTCAAAAAACTAAAAATAGAAATACCATTTGACCCAGGAATTACAGTCCTAGAAATTTACCCAAAGAATACAGGTTCTCAAATTCAAAAAGACATATGCACCCCAATGTTTACCGCAGCACAGCATATTTACAGTAGCCAAGATATGGAAGCAACCTAAGTGTCCATCAGTAGATGAATGGATAAAGAAGAAGTGGTACAATATACACAATGGAATACTATTCAGCCATAAGAAACAAACAAATTCTACCATTTGCAACAACATGGTAGACCTGGAGGATATTATGCTTAGTGAAATAAGCCAGGCGGAGAAAGTGCAAAATGATTTCCCTCATTTGTGGAGTATAACAATGAAGCAAAACTAAAGGAACAAAACAGCAGCAGACTTACAGACTCCAAGAAGGGACTAGTGGTTACCAAAGGGGAGGGCTATGGGAGGGCGGGTGGGGAGGGAGGGAGAAGGGGATTGAGCGGTATTATGTTTAGTACACATGGTGTGGGGGGGATCATAGGGAAGACAGTGTAGCACAGAGAAGGCAAATAGTGAATCTGTAGCATCTTACTACACTGATGGACAGTGACTGCAAAGGGGTATGGAGACGGATTTGATAATATGGGTGAATGTAGTAACCCTTTGTTTTTCATGTGAAACCTTTATAAGAGTGTATATCAATGATACCTTAATTAAAAAGAAAAAAGAAAACATTTGGGAAGGTTTGCTTCTCGTCTAAACTAAGGATAGCAAGGTATTTCACCCAGGAATAGAACACTGGGGCAAATTTTATTTTGTTACCTTTGTATACAATAGCCTCTGATTTCAGTAGAGATTTTTAAAAATTATACTTCTCTGAGGGAACTTATTTTTCAGTATAAAAAAAAGAATGGTGGCAGTAAACTTTAGAAATGACATCTTTCCTGTTTTTATACTAGTTTTCTTTTCAACCATCCAGTCTAAAAATGAGGGTACTGTTTACCTAAAAATAAGAGTACCCTTAGCCCTGGGGAAAGAATGACAGTATCTCAGTCATAGGCTATTTTACCCAAACAGAGTACCTGCTCTTTAGAAATTTTGTCATTCTCCTAAAGTTACAGTCTGTGTGTGTTGTGTGTAAATATCTATGTATCCAATATATATCTACTGTTAAAATATCCCAAATGAGAGGTTTTAATTCAGTTTCTAACTTTCCCCCAATTTATTTAAAGGATGGTAAGTCAAACAATGACATCAGTTTCATGCAGACTGAAAGCTCTTTAGAAAAATAAAATTTCCTAAACTGAGTATGCCAATCTTAAAAGGAGAAACAGTGTTATTTGTGGGAATGTTCCTCAATGGTTATCCAAATTATTTTTTTTTAAAGACAATGGAATTATTTCCTTCCCCTAGTAACATCTTCTGCAAATAACTGACTTAAAAAAACAAGCAAACAGAAAAATATGGAAGCACTTTAATTTGAAGGGTGACTCAACGCCCAGTGTATCTGGTCTGCTGTCTATTGGGTCTTATTCTGGCTCTTAGAATTGTTCTTGAGGTACCTTTTTTGCCTCTGGGGTCCCCTAGTGTACTGTTTAGCAATTACTGCCCACATTTACCTCAGTTGGAAGTTTCAATATGGAGTTCTTGTGACATAAAAATCACCTGACCAGTAGAGATATCTAAAGGATCTACTTGAAGTAATTATTCTCTACTGTTACCCACTATTGTTAAGCCCTTAAAAGGAATCTTATTAGACCTGGGAGAAATGGGAGGGAGGTAACAGTTAATGGCAGAAAACATCCAGACAAATTTAAGGCAGTATTTCTAAACATTTAAAAAACTTATGTCCTATTCTGCTAAACATAATTTTGCCCCCTTTCTCAGTTGAGGATTTGTAAACTCTCCTTATCACCAGTTATTAAACTTTACTCCCATGGATTGTATTATAAAACAGAATCTTTTAACTTTTCTAGTAGAAAATTATGCTACCATGTTAAATCACTTTTTCAAACCAATCACTACCTATTTTGATCTACCTCTAAGGTGTGATTCTACTTTGAGAAAGAATGATTTAAGATCTATATACTGAATTCTCATTCCGGTTTCTAAAATCATGCTTTTTTCCTGTAATTTTTAAACATGTTGTCTACTGCATGCCTCCCTCCCATTGATCAGTAGTAAGATAATTTAAATATAGTGCTTATCTTACAAATCTCAAAGAAATTAAGGGTATAAAACCACAATAATTTAATTACATGATTCTCTTTCTTTGATAAAAGAAAGTGGACACTAAATAGAGGGTGTGGAAGCAGCTTATAAGAACACCCCTAAGAAGAAAGGGTTAACAAAGGGAACTGTACAATGTTTGAAAACTGGCACTAGCATTCCAGTGCTATTCTGTAACCAAAAATCTCCACTGCTATCAACTAGTGTTAAGTAACTGACCTTCCTCACCATCATGGATGGTAAAAATATGAATAAAAATGTTTCAATACAGGCTTCAGTCTGTTTCAGACTATTACCAACATACATAAAGTTGTGGAAGGTTCCTTATGATTAATATAAATCAGAAAAACAAGTTGACATTAAATGTCACTATTAAAATCAACATATGAGTGGCTCCTAATAAATATTTAGGATATTTTAATCAAGAATTTTCTGATCTTCATACCCAGTATCTTTTTTTAAACTGATAATTGAAGACCCAAGTTTTCTGTTACCATTAATTCAAAGGTTATAGCGCAGACTTCATACATCTAAAGCTGCCAAATATCCCCTAAACTTCACCCCTGAAATACCATTAAAGTTAGTGCATGTATAACTCAAACCTCATAATGGGTGACATGAAAGGATACTTCAAAAAGAATTTTGGGGAAACTTTGCCAAAATGTTTTGTTTTTATTTAATAAGATATTCCTTATTTGACAAAATTGCAACCAAACTATAATTTGAATAATTTTATAAAATGCTTAGAATATTTGTTTTAATAATGTAAAGCCTTATCTCCTCAAGTAAAGGTATTAAGGTATTTTAAGGTTTTAAGACTATTTACTAACATTTACTTCACTTCTACAAATTGCCACACAGTGCAATTCACATAATTCACCCAATGCCTTCCCTCAGGCAAAAAAGGTGCTTTAAAAGTATGGTCCTACACATTTTTACAAAGACTGCATGTTAAACATGCCTTCATGGTAAATACAAGTATTCTTCATTAGAAGACCAGAACATAGCTCAGTGAAAGCAAGGGTCAATAAACAACTGTGGCTTCAGTGGGAACTCTGTAACTGAAATTTAATGGACATTAATAATGTCCGAAATTGAATGGCCTAGTTGTAACAGAGCTGTATGTCGTAATTATGTCAATACATCTGCTATGGATACCAGTATCTGGGAAAAAAACTACTTTCTTCAAAAATACCAAACAATTCTTTATTAAAAAATGTAACTGCAATCTATTGGCTCACTTTTGTCAAGGAGGATAAGAATATCTCTTAAATCATAAAGATAACCTTCTATCTCTACAAGTCCACCCTGCTCTAACCTCAAGAAACAAAAAAACCCATACTAGTAATTTACTCGAATGATAAATCTGTGATTGCAAAAATGAAGTCATATTTCAGGTTGTAATTTTTAATTCATATTAGATCCTACAGGTCTTAATTCCTGGAAGAATGACATACACCAGAGAAGAGGAAGGTTTTCCAGAGGCTCATGAAACTTTAGATCAAATTTTTAACAGAATTGAGGGGGGAGTAAATTGTATGGAATTCTTAGTGAACTTAGTCATCTTTTCTTCAAAGAACACATCTTAAATCATTTATGGAAAATGTATGTATAGCTAAGTCCCTTTCAGAGAGAAAAGGATTTCAAAAATGCAAGTTTACAACATGAGAAAAATAAAAGTGGTATTAAAAATATGATAATACAAAGAGGTCTCTAGACATGCTTAAACTACTGTTTCTTAATTCCAAATTTACCCTTCTATACTCTGCTTTGTGATCCTGGGGGTAGGCATCTGTAAACAAACTACTTTTGTTTATTCAACCTTCTAACACCTGTGTAACCAATTCCCTATATTAAATTTCTCTGCTGAAATGCATAGTGAATTTCTGTTTTAGTGACTGAACCCTGGTTGGTACAGTCCCTAATATGACATTCATAGCTATTTAACCTTAGGTAATCACCTTAACTGCAAAACATATCTTTTAATTATTAAAATATATTAGGCATGATTAGTGCACTCTGGGGGCATTTACTAAATAATTTCTCACAATTCAAAATTATATTTTTATTATGGTAATTCAATCACAAATACAAATGTATACTTAATATGTAAAATAAAATGTTAGTTTTAGAATGGACCTTAGGTTTAGATTTTTATTAGCTTTAGAATGGTTTCCAAACAGTTGCCATTTATTGAAAGCATACTATAACATGCTGCTGGATACTTCCCCTTTTCTTAATCCTTATAGTAATCCTATGAGATACATTTTATTATGCTCATTTCATAGTTACAAAAATTTTTTTTTAAATTCTTGTCCAAGGTCATAATAGTTCCTAAGTGACACAGCATTCAAACCCAGATCTGCTGGATTCTAAAAAGAGAACTACGAATCCCTCCATTTCACCACTAATTCTGACAGGGATCTCTGTACAAAGAATTGCTACCCAAACCCTTTATGACAACACACTTTCAATTGTTAATAACTATAAGCATGCTCTTACATTAGGCTGAAATCTATCTCCCTGTATATTCTATATACAGTAGGCCTTTATTTGTCCTTTGGAGAAACACAGAACTAACTTACGTAATGTCGCCCAGTGACAGCTCTTCAAATAATGACTTAACATGTCTGCCCTTTGTTCTGTTTTTTCGCCCTCTCCCATTTCTTCAATGGCTCTTCATCATTTAGTTTCCCTATGATGGATATAGTCTAGGAGCACTGTTATAGTATGTAGATAGCCATACATGACCAGAGAAGGGGACTGGGGACTTCAGCTGGTATTTACATTTACCTAGATGCTTGTTTACATTCTAAACATTGCACATAAACTGTTTTCCCAGGATGTGGGGAGGGAGGGTATAGATAACAGACCTGCAAAAACTGACTGGTTCCATCATGGAGGAGAAGTTGACCCTGACTTCACCTCAAAATACATTAGTACACTTGTTAGCATACTAAAAACACACCACCTGGCACCATGACAGTTTTGAGGCAAACCATCTAAGGACAAAAAAAGAGCGACCCATATTTCCAGGAAATCCCCTATTCCAAGAAAACCCCATCTATCCTGATGCATATTTCACCCCCTGCTTAAATTCCAGCTATAAGACCAGCCAAACCCATTCTGCTCAACTCTGGAGCATGCTTGCACTCCCTCCGTAAGAGTGTCCTTTTGCTTTATTAAACTGCTCTTTGCTTGTACCTCCTTAAACTGCTCGTGATTTTCTTTCTCCATCAGAATCAGGAAACCTTTCCTGGGTTGAGGTCTCACTGAGCACACAGGAAATCTCCCCAGATTGTACTGCCTGATAACAGCATGACCCCAAAAGATACATTTAAATCAAAATCTTGAAAACAGAATGAAGTTCCAAAAAAGCTCAATGCTTGGAAAAAAAAACAACAGTAACATGAATACATGAGTGATTTAATCATCCTCTCCATATTACATTTGGAATTTTATCAAATTTTCTTACAGTCATGAATGTTAAGAGACACATTCATTTACCCAAATCAACATATTTTACTGTACACCTAACAAGAACTAGGTACTATGCAACCTGTAGAGGAGAGAGATATAAATAAGACAAAATTCTTGTCCTTACAGAACAGTCTGGCATTATCAAGATGTGCCTCAGTTTTACTATGTTCATATGCACATTTTTTATGCAAGTGATAGTGTATTATCCATACAGTTTTAAACCCTGGTATTAAAACAAATCTTGAAAAACATTACACATCGGTTTGTGTAACTAGTTGTCCTTAATGGCAGCACAGTATTCCTCAGAATGCATGTATAACTTATTTAACCGTATTTATTAACATTTAAGATTTTATAATCTTATTATAAACAACTGCTACAGTGAATATCCTTAGAAATACATTATTTTGCATAAGTATTTATTATCTCTAGGTTAACTAGAATTTGTGGGTAAAAGGGTATAAATTTCATTTAAATTTTGCTATATATTTGATGTTACAAGTTTCCATCCCATTTCAAATAACCTTCCCTCAACCACTTCAGTTAATTCACAAGGTTCAGCACTTTCAACACTTCCACAAGCAAACTTCAGGTCTTTTTCAAGTTAAAGTGCCATATTTATTACAGTTTAACTACTTAACATGTATAACATTGTTAAACTTTAACAGATTCTTTTATGTTCTATGTGTGTGACACTGATGTTTTTGAGTTGTACCCCTAACTTCATTTTTCCTTGCAAGCCCGTTTTTTTGATTGAATGATTTTGCCTAGTACAGTGATTTTTAGAAACACATGTCAAATTATGGCAAAACTGTACTTTCTCATTTTAATCATATTTTTAATATGAAGAAAAACTATCTAAAAAATGAAAATATCAACTTTTCCACAATAAAACTAGTCAACTATATGTCAAATTAAAACAATCTCTGTCAAAGTAAACCTACTGAAGACTTCAGCCATCCTACTACTTTTCCTTTGTAATCTCTCAAAAGGATTTTGGGAATCTGTGCTAAAACAACATACTGTTACTGAGTGAGATGCTGTTTTTCCCAGGATTGTGGCTTTTAATGAGGAGTGAAAAGAGAAGAGTTCCTGCTAATCAGGAAGGGCTCCAAAGGGAGGAGGCCATTCGGGCTGTAGTGTCTTGGGCATTTTAAGTACTGGAAAGGAGGAAGTCCACCTGGCTGCCTACAACTTGGTGCTAGCGCTGAGCTGGAATCAGAAACCCCCCTTGTTTCTCAGGCTGGCTGTTCTAGGGAGTGGCTTCTTATGCGTCCTGCTTGGCCAGCTGACCACAATACCTACACGATACCTACCACAATACCTAAGTCAGCATTCTGCTTGGCCGATCTCCACCAAGGCAAAATGTCCTGTTCTACCCACCCCACCAGCTACCTCAATACCTGCTACCTCCCGACATATAAATTACCTCAAAGTACAAAACTCTGTTAACCTCCATACTGTTCTGTGATCTAAAACATCAAATTATAGGAAGCAGGACATCACTTTCTAATTGGTATAAAATAAATTAGAAACCTTTACATTTAAATACACAGAGTTGATAGATCTGAGATACTGTTTATACAAAATACTACTGTCAACTACCAACTATCAGATAAGGCTTAATTTTTATTTGAAAAATATGAATTTGGCAAGCAAGCTGAATACCTTGGCTTTAAAGGCTACAATTCTTCATTATCTCATGAAGGGGTTCATTGAAGATGAAATCTTTGTAGGGAATGCAATTATTGGCTGAAAGGAGGAATCAATACCATGTGGTCTCTGAACAAGGCCTAAATTCTTGCAAACTCAAAACAACTATGCTGGTGGAAAGGGTGTATCTGGAGGGCTGGTAGAATGGGCCTGCAGGGGATCTATTTGTATAGAATGAAAGAACATGATACTAAAAACAAATCAGTGGAAACCTTTAAATAAACACTCTCTAGTGAATTCTTTAAACTACCCCTTAACTAATTTCCCAGACATTAGATAGGGGTAAAGGTCTTCCTAAATGGGAGAAGTGCAACAAGGATACAAAGGAATTTGTTATTAAAGGGAGGGGAGAGGACTCTTGGGTGTATCTTTATAGAATGATGCTCCAGACTGTTCACGGTCATGCTCCATTTTAACTTTGTCTTCCCTGTGATAATATGATGTAATACATATATATTTGGTTTCCATCCAAGGTCCTAGGCAGAGCTCCTAAAAACCTTGTTACTTCCTACAGCAAAAAAAATGAAAGGAGCAGCTTTTATTATAATATTTGGTCTTTTGTTCTGTTTCTGAAAGAGCTCCAAAGCCATAAAGGTGAAAAGCCTTTCTTATGTTATCCAGAAACAAGCCCCTTTTAACATCTGAGTTGATGTTAATGAGGTGACTTTTGGGAAGCCCCTACATAATCCCAGGAGCTGGGGGTTGGCTGTCAGGGAAACCAAACATGTGACTAGAGGGTTGGAAATTGAGCTCACTATTAGTGGACAATGATTTTATTAATCATGCCTACATAATGAAGCCTCCATAAAAGAGAAATAAACAAAAACCCTAATCAAAGAGGTTTTGGAGAACTGCTGGATGGCTGAACACAAGGAGGTGCTGGAAGGGTCACATGCCCAGAGAGGGCATAGATGCTCCACACCCTTTTCCCCATACCTTGTCCTATGACTCTTCCATCTGGCTGCTCCTGAACTGCACCTTTTTATGATAAACCAGTAATCTAGTAAGTAAAGTTCTTCTGAGTTTTATGAGACATTTTAGCAAATTATCAAACCTAAGGAAGGGGATGTGGGAACCTCCAGTTCATAGCAGGTTGGTCAGAAGCACAGGTGACAACATGAACTTGTGAGTGCCATCTGGGGTAGAGTGGGGCAGACTTATAGGACTGAGCCCTTAACCTGTAGGATCTGAGGCTAACTCTAAATAACTAGTGTCATAATTGAAATTTACAATACTCAGTTGGTGTCTGGAGGTTAGAAAATTGGCTGATGTGGAAAAGCTTCCATGTCTGGTATCAGTAGTATAGTAGGGTACAGCAGGCAGAAGTCACCCCGTTACATCCCTCAAATTCATATACTGAACTCCTACTCTCCATTACCTTAGAATGTGACTCATTTGGGGATAAGGTCTTTAAAGAGGTCATCAAAGTAAAATGAGGTCATTTGGGTGGGGCCTAATCCAAGTTCACTGGTGCCTTTATTAAAAGAGATTGGGCCAGAGACCCTACTAGTGAAAACAGAGAGAGAAGACAACTATAAACCAAGGAGAGAGGTCTCAGAAAAAAATCAACTCTGCCAACACCTTGGTCTCAAACTTATATCTTAAAGAACTGTAAGAAAATTAATTATTGTTTAAACCACCTAATCGGCAGTAATTTGTTATGGCCACCCTAACAAACTAACAGACCCAGAGAAAAGGAACAACAGAAACAACTAATCGAATTAAGAACTGCATCTAAAATCTGTTCAAAACTCAGGAAGCAGTGCTCCTTCCTGTGTGATGCAGAGTGCAGCAGCACATTGCTGGAGGGAAATCTAGTTTGCCTTACTCACCCTATCTACTGCAGAAGAAAACATAAGTAAATGACCAGTGCTGAGCAGACCTGAAAATGAGACACACATCTGTAAGGCAACCACTGTGGGAACTAAAAACCTTGGAAATACTCAACACCTACTGATGCTCCAAGGACCATCATTTTTATCTCCTTTCTTCTACCCCTCCACTGTACAACCACGGAGATGTGAAATGGCTAGAGTTCCATGTGATAAGGGAAACTGTTTTTACTTAGTAAATGTGAACATATTCCCAGAATAAAATTAAGCAAAAATTATATTGTTACATAGTTTAAAAAATCAAAACACTCTCCCTATCCCACTCCCATACTTAAACCACACAAAATAATGGAAGATACTCTCCATGGTAATAGAAAAAGAAAGTTTAAGGATATTCAAATTGACTTATACAATCTTCCTGCCTGCCTGGCTTCCATTATTAGTACACATATGAGCAAACTGATCAATTTCTATGGGAGTCAGAAAAAGTTTTTATTGTTGAGAGCACAAACACATTCTATAGAGCAGATGCTGTCATCAAATTGTAGTATTCAGTTACTCTGCTTTGAAATTAAGTGAAGGACTTGTTTAAAAATGTTTTCTCATTAGAATATACAATGATCATTTTAAATTCTATCTGCTATAATAGGAAATTTCTATCACACTACAATCTGGACTATGCCATAAACACTATTGTACTTGAACAGATGGAAATCATAAAGTGATATTTAGCTACAGATTTCCTGTCATGTAGTTTTGCAAACTTAAAAAGGAGAAATTAACATTTACAATCAACTAAAAACAAAATACTATCTAGTAAGCTGAAGTGATACTAATGTGACACAGGAATATAAATGCCTTCAATTTAATATACTGTGGCTTTCAGGAAAAAGAAAAAATTAAAATGATACCACACTCAGACTGTGAAGTGTGAGGACAGGGCTGAGGGTAGGGGTGATATGTAAGACATCTATGATACACATGTGTAGCATTCAGCATAATAGTTTTTACTGATCAAGTGATATATGTTCTAGTGAACTTACCATGTGATGATTATACCCTTTGAACTTAAGAGTCTCAATTTTTTACAGAAACTGGAGTTATAATACTTGGAACCTACTTCATAAAATTACTAAGGAAATTAATAAATTTATGTAGAGTGCTACATACTGCAAAGTGATTTTAATTCCAGAGAGTTTTTTTTTTAAACTCATTAGTAGATGGATGTCTAATCTATTAACCATATGACATAAGGTCAAATTGCTGATGCATGTATTTAAAATTCTGAGTTCTGACTTACAATTTGAAGAAATCAATATAATCATCAAAACTAACACTATGGTGAAATATATTTCACACTCATGTGCGCAAGAAGAGCAATCTACAGAAAAATCTCAATTAGAAATTTATATGTAATAGACTAGACTGTATACATTTCATAAACATATAGTGTTTCAGTCAAGGTTCAGTCAGGAATTAGAAATCACCCAGCAATTGAACAAGGCAAGTTTAATATAAAGAATTATTAGCTAAACAGAGTACTGGAGTGATGAGAGATTGGGTACTGAGAAATAAAGAGAACTCTAAAGAATATAAAAATAGCAGATATAAGGGTCAACCTCTACCTCAGGACTGAAAATAGTGTGACCAAATGACCAAGAAAGAACGCCATATCCCATGCTTGACTAGGGTCCCAGTATTGTTGGAAAGCTCACAGCTATGGCTCACTGGGTGGTAGAGAAGCTGCTGTGGTGCCTCATCAGCAGAACTGATGGAAACCTATTCTCTAAGGCATTAACAAAAGCCCTTCACAGGGAGATTTTGTCCTGGAATCTCCATTATGAAGCCACCCAGAAACACTGCAGAAGCTGGACCCTGCGTAGCACTAGGGCAGCAGAGGGTCTCTGCTACAAAACTATCCAATGGGGTTGGTACAGTGCACAGGAACAAGCTACTGGTTGCTGGGTGTTGCTGAGCATTGTACACTGCCAGAGCCAGGGAAGCTGCAAGCACTCCAGAGTCACGAAAGGTTTCTTCCTCCTTTGATGGGACTGTGCCAGCACCCTCAACTGAAAAACTTGACATTGTGTTAACTGGCAAAGGAAAAACATTTAAAGGGTTTAACCTTAGTTTTTTCAGAGAAGCCAATTGAGGGTGAAGATGGAGTTGAGAAGTAATAAACCAGTGAGTGGAACACTCAGCTAGAATTCTAAACTGCCATATATTTTACCTTGAAAATGAGAAATAAAAAGATGTAAGTTAATGAGTCAAGGACAGGAAAACCTTAGGTAAACTCATTCCTTACCAGAAACCAGTTTCATTAATTTAATAATGAAGGTTGCTCATACTTAAGACTCATTTGAAGGAGATAGATTAATAAAATACAAAATTTGAAGACTCTGATTGGGGCCTATTTCCCCTCTGAAACTTAGGCTAAGCCAAGGGAAAGGACACATCTGTAGGAGAACAAAAAATAAAAAACAAAAATAATGCACCTTAAATCTAGTTACTATGCAAGTAACTGTTCTTAGCAAATCTACTCTTGTTGAAACCTGAGATCTAATGACTGTCTTCCATTCCCTTTTACTAACATGTCTGCCAAGCATTAATAAGCATAAGTAGGTAACATTTAGAATTATTTCTCCTTGCCAACTAGGTATAACATATAACAGTTATAATGGTTAAACTATAACATATGGTAAAAGTGAAGGAAATGGTAATTTTTTAAATAGAGAAAAAGAGAGGCCGCTCAATGCAAATTTTGTTCTTGGTTCCCTTCACTCTGAATTTTTGAGCCTTGGCTAAGAAAGATTTTTCACTCCTATGCTGATGACCATAAACTTCATCTCCAAGCTAACTTCTTCCATAAATTTCAGACCCTTAGACTTTACATACAACATACCACATGAAAAAACCATGTGCCTAGAAAAATATGTGGTAAAAATGGACCTCCACTCCAAAGAAAACCCAATAAAACAAATAAGCTTGAAAGAAACTAAACTAGTGGTCAAAAATCTCCACCATCTTTGCACCAGCACATACCCTGTCCCAAAAGGCATCAGATCCAGATTGCTAACCAGTGAATTTTACCAACTCTGCTTTAAAAAGAATCAAATTTTAGGAGGAGGAAGAATACTTTATGAGGCATTTAACATCTCATACCAATAAATATAAGTTTTAATAAAAAAAACTGGGCACATATAATACAATAAAAGCATGTATAGGACAATATACCTTTGAGCATAGATGTAAAAACCCTAAGTATTAGCAAATTAAGCATGTTATTAATAATAATGATAATACATCAAGATAAAGAAAGGTTACAATAGCCAACAATCTAATACAAACAACCTAAATGCCCATTAATGGATACATGGATAAAGGACATGTGGCATACATATACTTATAATGGAATACTATTCAGCCATAAAAATGAGGAAATCCTGCCATTGCCAGACCAAGGACAGACATGGAGGGCATTATGCTTAGTGAAATGAGTCAGACAGAGAAAGACAAACACTTTATGATCTCAGATAAGTAATCTAAAACACCAAACTCATAGAAACTGAGATAGATTAGAGATTGTCAGATGTGTGTTGGTGAGGGAAGTGGGGTGGTGAGTCAGTGAAGGAGTATGGAGTGAGGAAATGGGTGAAGGGCGTCAAAAGGTACACATTTCCAGTTATAAGATAATAAATTCTGGGGATATACAGCATGATGATTATAGTTAACAACATTGTATTGTACATTTGAAAATTGCTAAGAGTAAATTTTAAAAGTTCTCATCACAAGAAAAAAAATTATAACTAGTTAGGTCATGAATGTTAACTAAACTTACTATAGTGATCATTTTGCAATATACACATAACAAAACATGACATATCTTAAACTAATACAATGTTATATGTCAATTATATCTCAAAAAAACTGGAAAAAAAACTAAGAAGGTTTATCCTATGAATGGGATGATTCATTAACGAAAAAATTTCTCAGTGTAACTTATTAACAGATTAAAATAAAATTACCACCATTTCTTACAAATTAAAACCACAATGAGATATCACCTCACACCAGGAAGGATGGCCAACATCCAAAAGACAACCAACAACAAATATTGGCAAGGAGTGCAGAAAGGGGAACCCTTCTACACTGCTGGTGGGAATGTAAACTAGTTCAACCATTGTGGAAAGCAGTATGGAGGTTCCTTGAAAAACTAAAAATTGAAATACCTTTTGACCCAGGAATTCCACTCCTAGGAATTTACCCTAAGAAAACAGGATCACAGATTCAAAAAAACATATGCACCCCTATGTTTATCGCAGCACTATTTGCATTAGCCATGGTGAAGATATGGAAGCAACCTAAGTGTCCATCAGTAGATGAATGGATAAAGAAGATGGGGTACATATACACAATGGAATATTATTCAGCCATAAGAAGAAAACAAATCCTACCATTTGCAACAACATGAATGGAGCTACAGGGTATTATGCTCAGTGAAATAAGCCAGGCAGAGAAACACAAGTACCAAATGATTTTACTAATCTGTGCAGTATAACAATAAAGCAAAAACCTAAGGAACAAAACAGCAGCAGACTCAAAGAACCCAAGAATGGACTAGCGGTTACCAAAGGGAAAGGGGTTGGGGAGGGTGTGTGAGAAGGGAGGGATAAGGGATTAAGGGGTATTACGATTAGCACACATAATATAGGGGGCACGGGGAAGGAAATATAGCACAGAGAAGACAAGGAGTGACTCTACAGCATCTTACTACGCTGATAGACAGTGACTGAAATGGGGTATGGGATGGGACATGGTAATGGGGGGGGGGAATCTAGTAACCACAGTGTTGCTCATGTGAAACCTGAGCATAAGATTGTATATCAATGATACCTTAACAAAAAAATTACCATTTCAATACATATCAAGGCTTTATTTTTCTAAAACCAAATTTAATAGCTCCATCTTCAGTTTTATTCTTCTTCCTGTGTTTTAGGTAATCAGATATATACATATGAACTTTTACATAGTTCTTCCTGAACTTTTCCCCATTCTTCACTTTTCTCTCATCCAATCCTCCTGATCATAGCTGCAGAGTGCCTTGTTACTAGAGTAGAAATACAACTCTCTACTTGATACCTTGTCCTCAAACAGATCCTTGTCATCTCATGCCCAGATTATTAAAGTCTAATGAGTCTCTCTGCCACCAGCACTTTTAGCTATTAAATGTTTTATATACATCTTCTCTTCCCACAGAGAAAGTTTATTTTATGCAGACATCTGCAAAAAGATTCATAGAAGGAATAAGGAGAAAAAATTCAAATGAGTTGAGAAAAAGAAAGCAAATATGTCAACCTTAAGGGTCAGCATACCTCATAATTCTGAAGTTTCCAAGCACCTAAGGCATTTTCCTGAAAGATGGAGATTATCCCCAAAATAAACTTGATTAGAAACTTTTTATATGTGAGCAATTATATATATATATATAACACAATTATGTAATACAGTGAACATTGTCTTCAACAACAGTTTTCCAGTAAATAAAGAGAATTCACAAAGCTGGTTCTTCTAAAGGCTTTCAAAAAAGTAGAAACTATAAAATGGAGGTACACCTCAGTTACTTTACAGAATAACAGGATAACTTGGTCCAAGTACATTTTCTCCCAGTAACCCAAATGGATCTAAGGAGAGGATTTAAGAGTTCCTAGGAGGATGGGTTGCCCGTTGTTTAGAAAAAATGTTTCTAAATTATACTCTTCAAAGCCTGAGGAGTTTCACCCAGAATGCTAAAAAGAGTAGGTGGGTATAGGGGAAAAAGGGAGAGGACAAGGTGGGATTCTAATGCCCTTTGTAAATCAGAGCTACTCTATGTCTACGTTTATATACAGACATTTAAACTATATGGTGAGTTCCTAGAAAAAAGCCTTGTGTTCTGCTAAGTCACAAACTATAAATAATTGGCCTTGGGAAGAAAAACAGGGTTAGGATAACTGACTCAAAATCTATGCAATTTGAATCAGAGAACAGATATAGTAACAACACTACTAAAAAGACATGTTATGTTTCTAATAATTACTATGGTAAATACAGAGCATTATTTTTAAATAGAAGAGAGCATGACATAAGGGAATTAAGAAACAGATGAGTTATGAGAAAAAAAGGGCAAACAGATGAAAATTGTAGAGAACAGAGAATAATATATACTGCTAAGATACAGCATTTAGCCAACAGCCAAAAGGGAGAATATGGGGGTGAATGGGTTGCAGACAGTCAGTTTCAACATTGTTTCGTCTGTTTTGCATTCAACTGCTACAACTTGGTGGTGCTGGGAAATAACACTTTAGACCAACTCTATTTCCAAATTACACTGACATCATTCCCTTATTTACCAATTATGTATAAGCTAAACTGTTCTCTTGAAGGAACAATGGAATAGAATACATTGTGCTGTGTTTCTGTAACATTTTAAATGGAGGTAAGGGAGGAACAGCAGAGGAGGAGAGAGAGAAGAAGGGAGGAAGAGAGGAAAGTAGGAAAAG
This sequence comes from Manis pentadactyla, assembly GCF_030020395.1. Taxonomy (NCBI): domain Eukaryota; kingdom Metazoa; phylum Chordata; class Mammalia; order Pholidota; family Manidae; genus Manis; species Manis pentadactyla. Next base: position 74,088,571 of record NC_080022.1, on the reverse strand, counting down.
AGAAAGAGTCGAAGGAATTAAAATAATTAAGTGGCTGACTGATGACTCTAGAAAACCGTTGCATTAGACTGTCTTCCCTAAAAACTGACTTTTCCCATTCAGGTTTCTAATGGGAGGCAAAGAAGTAATGACCTCAAGATTAAATGTCACCGATGATAAGCTAAGATTTCCAGAAGTTATAACATTCTGTTTTTAACTGGGTCTATCCAAAGTGGGTTGGCACATTTGGCTTGAAATGCTGAGTTAAATGAAGATATGTAAGTACTAGAAAATCCTTCACTCTCATTGAGAAAAAAAAATCTAAGTTACTCTGCATTGGCTTTAGCTTTCAACTCTATGATAGAAATTCAAAACTGTATTATTCCAAACCAGGAAGTTTAACTCAAGAGTAAGATGGGATATGTTAAGACATTTCTTTCTAAATGTCCTACGTGTTCTAGAAAACACCTAACAACAAAAACAACAAAAAATGATACCAAAGGGAGAGACTGCTGAGTAAAGTCATGTTATACAGCTCTTCCAAAACTTCATTTTGTGAAATGAATGCTGACAGTGAAGGAATCTATCATTTGGATACAAGTGACAGCAAAAAGACGAAACACTGATTGGGAAGAAATTCTCAAGTGAAGAAAAAAAATGTGATAAACTTCTAAGCATTTTTGGCAGTTTCTATTCTCTGTTAACATTGCAAGACAATATTGCGAAGAGGTGTGAATCAATTAGTTACGACTAAATACATTGTACATGAACTGAAGAAAGACTTTGATAATTCTGTTACTACACAGATTCAAAAAATGAATTGAGCAAGAACTCAAGTTGACCCTCCCTAGTCATTTAACAAATAAATTTGTATGTCCTAGGTATGTCACTTGCATTTCTAAAATCATGTATAAAAAATAAAATAATAGTTCCTCAAAGTACACCCCTGAGACCTAAATCCATCATTTTGACAAACTACCTTTGGCTTTGGACTCTCCTGCTACCAAATAAGAAGTCTTGTCTGTCCTTAGAGGTGCTCAATATGAAATCAAGGTTTACATTATGCTGACGTTGCTAGATAAGACAGATGGTTGTCCTATAAAATAAAAATACACAATGCCCTAACTCTATTACTGATGAGTGAATTTAGGAATAAAAGAGAACATGTTTATAGAATTAAACCTTTCAAATGGTATTATGAATACTGGAGATACAAGTTTGGTAAAAAGTAAACAGTAATAACCACTGAACAAAACATAGTGGAATTGGTGTCCTATTGACTTGAGAGAAACAAAGTTCAGGATTTCTATTTTATGTTCAGAATGATTTGCTGTTAATTAATAAGAATATTTTCCTGTAACATATTTGAAGAAGCCTTAAAAAACACAGAATATAGGACTCTCACTATTCCTACATACCCTTATGCAAAGTAATTTTTTTAAATTTCACTAGGTCAGCACCAGGACACTATCTTGCCTAAAAATTTCCTCAAAACCCTTAACAACAATGCTACAAGGCAGTTACTATTCTTAAAGATGAGGAAATTGTACCATAGAGAGGTTTAAGAACTTGTTCAAGATGAAAAAGCTGGTAAGGAACAGAGCTAAGATTTCAGCCTAGTAAGTAAGATAAAAGAAATGTTTCTGGCCTCTATCTCATTTTCTTGTGTGATTAACAACAATGGCAGTTAGTTTTCTGGATGAGTTGATATTGTTAGTTAAATGCCAATTTCCATAGGAAAACAAATTCTGAATTATAACCAAACAATAATACAGAACAAAATCTTTTTTTGTAATTTAGGAACTCTTTCTGCTGTCTTGGATGCAGTAATACTGAAAGTAAAGCATGGGTAGATGTATCACAGCAACTTTAATTAGTAGAGCCAGGCAGCATGGCATTACAGTATAACAAATGCTTTTGAGCTTAGCAGGCACATAATTCAATTCAGTTTGATTCAAATACTTACTAATTCACAGTTCACTTAGTTCTTTTTTTTTTTTTTCGTTTTTAAGACTACAAAACTTGAGAATTAAAGCAACAAAAATTTGAGTTTTTTCTCTCTGATATCTTAAAGTCTCCATTTCTTACTCTGTTGATTTCTGATCCTTACTTCCTGCCTCTAGTAGTCTCCTATGGCCCTACAGGGTACCTTTTTAATCTGTCCTGCTTCTAGTTTCATTTGGATATTAACTATTGGCTTCATCCCAGAATTGTCAAATCCTATCTTTCCATCTACAGGCCATTTTTTCATCTCTAATTTAGATGTTGCAACTGGTTCCCCTAAATGTAATTGTTAATTGTTGCTCATGTTCCATAAGGGAGATAGAACTTTTCAACAGGAAGGAGGAATGGAAGTGATTACTTCATCCTCTTTTTTAAAAAACACTCAATGCCACAAATCCAAACTCCATAAATTGGTAGTAACCAAGCCTGAAACAACCATTTCTGGTTTATCCATCCCAACTTCCTTCTCCTTGGTGGATTTCTCCCTATTCCCTGTTTAACACATTCTTGTACAGTTTCCCTTGCTCTAACTACTGTTCCTTCTTTCTAGAATGCCCTCCAAAACTCCTACTCAATCTTCAAGGTATAGCTCAAATTCCACATTTCTCAAAGACATCCTTCCTCTAGTTACAATAATTTGTTTCCACCTAGATGATAGCAGAACACATTTTACAGTTATTTGCTATTTTTATGTCTGTCTTCCAAACCAGAGGAGATCCTAAAGGATAGTCTCATCTTTATAACCCAAATTTCTAATCCAGAGCCTGACATATAATAAGTACTTGGTTAGTATTCACTGCTTACAAGATTGAGAGAAGTTGGAGTGACATTAGCAAGATGGTAGAATAAGTTTCAGCCCTTGTTTCCCCATGGAAAATGACAATTTAAGAACATAAGGACCAAAACACCTTTATAAGATTTCCAGATTCCAGTTAAGGAGCTGCAGTGCCTCAGGCAAGCACAAAAACAGCCACACTGAAATTGGTAAGAAGAAAATGTCACTGTATCAGCATCAGTCTCTCACCAAGCCAGGGCAGATCAGTGGCAGGAAATCACCCTGGTTTGGAAACTTGAGGGTTAGGGTGGGGGTGGAGTAGAACACGCATCCAAAATTCTGCTTTTCTGGAAGGAACACCAAAGGAACACCTGCCTAACTCTTAACCAAGGAGTCAAAAGACTTGTACATTTAAAACTATAAAACACTGTTGAAAGAAACCAAAGACATGAATAAATAGAAAGATATCCCATGTTCATAGATTAGAAGACTTAATACTGTTAAATGTCCATACTACCCAAAGTGGCCTATAGATTCAATGAAATCCCTATCAAAATCCCAATGTCATTTTTTATAGGAGTACTAAAAAATCCTAAAATTCATAAGGGAAAAATAAACAACCCCAAATAGACAAAACAATCTTTAAGAAGAATAAAGCTGGAGACCTCACACTTTCTGATTTCAAAACATGACAAAATTAGAACAGTATGGTATTGGCACAAAGACAGACATAAAAAAATTTTAAAAATGGAACAGAAGAGAGAGCCCAGAAATAAACCATTCAAATAGTCAAATGATCTTTAACAACAGTGCCAGCACTACACAACGGGGAAAAGGTAGTGTCTTTAACAAATTATGCTGAAAAAATTGGATATCCACATGCAAAAGAATGAAACTGGATCCTTATCTTATACCATGCACCAAAATCAATGTAAAATGGTGCAGGCACTATGGACAAGAGTATGGAGGTTCCTCAGAAAATTAAATACAGAACTACCATATGATCTAGCAATCCTATTTCTGGGTATTCATCCAAAAGAACTGGAATCAGAATCTCAAAGAGGTATTTATACTCCTATGGTCACTACAACATGACTGACGATAGCCAAGAGGTGGAAACAAATGTCCATCCACAGATGAATAAAGGAAATGTGGTATACACATACAATGGAGTAATTTAGCCTTAAAAAGAAAATCCTGTCATATGCCACAACATGGATAAGCCTGGTAGATATTATGCTAAATGAAATTAGCCAGCCACAGGACAAAAACTGCCTGATCCCACTAACACGAGGTATCTAAAATAGTCAAACTGAGAGCAGAATGGTGATTTGCCAGGGGCTGGGGGAGGGGGAAATGGGGAGTTGCTGTTCAACTAGGTATAGTTTCAGTTATACAAGTTCAAGAAGTTCTAGAGATCTACTATGCAACATTGTGCTTACAGTTACAAGTATTATACACCTACAAATCTGTTGAGAGCACCTGTCATGTGTTTTTTAGCACACATAACATGCACACACACAAAACTACAATGTTGATGTGTTTGTTGAAGTATCTACAGTTTATCTAGGGAAAAGGCAAAAAGCATGTTATAGGTCCACCCTTAACAGGTGGTTCAGGTGGCTGGGACTTAAATGTATGATTTTACTAATGAGAAAAATTTTAAGCAGGTACAATTTCCAGAGTGGGAATACTAACCAGAATGAAGACTGCATCAAGTTACTACTAAGGATAAGTTAGGGTATGTACAAGGAAGCATATTAAAATTTAAGCAGAGAGGAATTGGGAAGGAAAATCTATTCTGATAGGGATGTACACTTGAGTGGAGCTTAAGGCACATTTCTGCTGTGCAAAGCTACAAATAAATAAACCATAAATAAAGCAGGGATGAGGGGAGGGTGGGAAGCAGGAAATAGGAACTGATATCCCAGATTCTGGATGGTATTTAAGTGAGAAAAGTAAAAGTCCTCTGTGGAATTCTTAGAAACAAACATTACTTCAGTACTGAAACCAAGAATTACTGAGGAATTTGATTTATTGAGAACAGTGTAACCTATCAACAAGCTTGAGGATATCAACTCGTAGGCACTGGCGTTCATTCTCTCATTAAGAGAGAAATAAGAAACTTGGGACCATACACAAACTATCAAATTCTACCATAAATCAAACATTCTCTTAAATAAAACAATGAATATAAATATTTACTGTAAATTATAAGATCAGATAGAAGTTATTTTTAGTTATCTAGGTTTATATGGTTATATGTGTTACTAGTTTAGTAATATTCATATAGCAATATTCGTGTCTTGCTAATTCTAGTGTTATCTGTGAATTCCACTATTTTATGACATGGATAACCTCAGCCATCTGGATAGCTTTTGAATGCATATAAAATTATTGCTATTTTCTGTTTAATTTATAGTAAATGTGAAACTTACCAGTCTTACATTATGCTGTAGTTGAACTAACATTTATCTAGTATTTCATTATTTTTTTCATACATAGCACCAATCTTCTATACCAATTTTCCCCACATACATAGCTAACATAACAGAAGATAGACACTAAGAAAAAAATCTTGTGATTACCTCATAACCAAAGTCCATTGCATTCACTAGGCAATAAATGTTTGTGAATGTTTGTAATTCTAAGCAGAAAATCCAGCACTGTTAATAACATAGTACATCCTTATATTAATAAAAAGGCCTTTAAAAAATTTCTAGATCCTTTTATTTTCTTAAAAACTATCTAAATAATGTGGCCTTTATGGTTTACATATACATTCAGTCATTTTCCTTCATCTTTATCTCTTACTCTACTATTTTTTTCTAGGCTAGATTGCCTATTTTCCCCTGGTGAATTGCCTCAAATTCTTTGTGTATTCAGAGAAGTTATAAATAACTGTTTAAAAATAACATTTAAAGAGTAAAACTAAATATAATTATCCAAAAATTTTTATATTTCCACATATATTTTGGATTAACTGGATGATGTTCAGCAGTAGTGCAAAAAGAGAGCAAGAATTTCGTGATTTAATTTTAGAGAGATATCTGCTCAAGTAAACTAATAATTCTGTTTCAATTACTCTAGCAACTAAATACAGCATTTATTGTAACAATCAAAACATTTGAAATGTGTTAACAACTTTTTAATTGAAACCATAGAGGATTTGAAGAAAAAAAGGGAAAAAAGCTATCTATTTAAAATATGGTTTATTCTTACTACCCCAACTTAGTTTTCCATCTCTATACCTAATATCTTATGACTAATTTTCTTCTCTAATCTTAGGAAACTGGCTGAAAGACTAATTAAGAAGTATAAACACTGTTGTTATCTATTTGTTTTAATGAAAGATGGGCAGAAAAGAATCTGGAAAATCTGAAACACATCAATACCAAATCTCAGTCACTACATATGGAAGGCGTACCCTTCAGAGTTTGCTGGACTTTCTTCAAAAGGGATATCAACCCAACAATCCATTTATCTATACAGATAAGAGAAGCACTTTTTCCATTTACAGTAGGGAGGGAATTGTATTGGAAACTTGTATATGAGAATACTGTTTCAGATCTGGTGGTGTTTAAGTTCTTAATGAGTTAGTCTCTAAGAAGTGGGTCTGTGGGTAAAATTGCATTATTTCTAGAGTCTCTTGCCTGGCCTTAGTGCATCTCCTATCAACAGGTGTTTCCAAGGGGTGGAGAGAAGTAGTGCATCTCCATATCAATAGGTGATTACATGGGGAAGCAAGGGCTGCCCGGCAGAGGTTGGGTCCCTTTTTGCAGCCAGGTCTTGAAAGACACGGGGGAACAGAAGTGAATAACTGCTTGTAGGCAATTAACAGGTTTCTCCCACTCTGTTTCTCCCATTGACTGATTTCGGCTTCAAAGGTAATTTGCAAGAAGCCCACATAGAAGCGTAAGACCATTATAATGTTACTAAATCCCAAAAAAGTTGAGTAAATGAAACGGAACCTGGCTTTATAATACATAAAATTAGTAATACAAACCTCCATTATAATATTTACACTGTATATTTATTATCAGTCTTTCTCAGGAGAACAACCCAGGACCTAAAAAAGATTGTAATCTGTCAACAGTCTGAATGAATGAATGGTTTTGCTTCTTCAAGCACTTATGAGAGTCTACCTTCCAAAATGTATTAGCTGGTCTTAAACCAAATAAATGCAAACCAAGACAATTAAAAAATAATGTTTTTAATTATATATAAATACAAGGTATCCAAACCAGATGCAGGAAATCAAGAAACAAAGAATGCAAAGAATTATTCTGGTATGCTAAATAACAAAACTTCACAACCTACAACTGAAGTTGGAACCAAAATATATTAAGATATATACCACAAAGTATGTTTTTTTTAAAGGACAGTAGGACTTAAATTAACCTTGTCAATTTCCAGGGTACAGTGATTTGTATTTTAAGCAGTTGGGTGCTAAATTTGTGAGACAGACACATGTGCCCACTAAAATCACAGTACTGACCTTTGACAAACACTAACAACAAATGCTTGAATATGTTAATACACCCCCTTTCTGATCGGGACCAGGCAGAATATTCATTAAGATATGCACACAATACACTGAAGTCAGCTCACATTACCACAATAACATTTCTACAGTAGTAACTAGGTATTAAGCAGAATGCAGGTTGCTTATGGAGGGCAATATAAAAACAAATACCTAATAGTAAAAATAAGAAAATGTGTACTACTTCTGTCAAAGTAAAAGCATAGAAGCCTATCCTGATTTTAAAGTGCTTTTACTACATTTTAAATAATAAATAAGACACCTTACTTTAAAAGCTTTGGCACTTCAAAATATTTCAAATTTATATCTATGTGAATATAAGAAGGGAACATCTATTTTTAGTCTACTTATGAAAATATATAACATGATATAAAAATGTATAATACAAAGTAATTTGTTAAATGTATTGGTTCCTTAACCCCCTGAAAGGCACTCCATTAAGAGGAAAAGATAATTTATTTTTCCTACACTACTGTCAACTTTCTTTTTGTAGTAACTCAGAAGAGGTCACGAATATGGATATGACATGGTATGTTCTGTAAACTAATCTCTCTATAGTCACCCATGTCATTAATTGTACTATTATTTCCTAATTCCTATTGTATTTGGATGTAGTAATTTTTAAAAAATCTAGAATCACACAAAAGCTAAAAAAAAATCCTGTACTTCTCTATTATAAACAGAAGAGGTAGGACACTGGTTGGTGACTGGGGAGACAGAATTGTTAGTGCCTATTAAGATTTTATTATTGTCCTAATATTGGCTACCCCTCCTTTACTGGGCATATTCCTAGAGGAGAGTTATACTGCGTTTCCTGCTTCCATTTGACCTGCTTCTACCCATGAAATGTGAAAGTGACAGGGACAATTGCAATCAGACGCTTTAAGAGATATCATACAAGTTCCATCGCTCTTTTCCCCTCTCCTTTAGCTTAGGTCTCAGAATGAAGAGAGCATGGGAGCAGTGCCACAGCAGATCCAAAAAGTTCACAACATGAGAATAAGTAACTCACTGAGCTTTTGGAATTGTTTGCTATCACAATTCAGCAAAAACTAAAGCACTCTATCTATGGCAAGCAAGAGAGGTGACCAATATTATAAATCCAGACATTAAATAGTTAGATGGCACAGATCCATGGCTACTGTTCAAAATAGAGCCCATTTCTGTGTCTGCAAGTACTAGCCTAGGTGAATGTCAGGAGAATAAGGCAACAAGGCCAACTGCTCCCATTTTCTTGGATGTCCCTGATGCCTGTGATTGAATTTACCTGGAACCTGCTTACCTCTTCTTTCTAAAACTTTCCAAAGATTACAGAAGGTCAATAATCACACTTACTATTTATACTCAGAATAAGGGGAGGAGGAAAGGTAAACACTTAATACATCTTGTACACAAAACAAAGGCACTAGCAGCCAGGTGGCCATTAGCAATATTGGACACAGTAATTTTCTCATCTCAAACTCCTTCTGAATTTTCATTTGGGTAAATGCAGTATCAGCACCTAGATTTTAATAGTAGCTAAGAGGGATTTTTAATATAATGGGGCTAGCCAAACTTTAAGATATACCCAGCCAAATAAAAGTAGTCATTATACCTATTCAAAAATCTTTTTAATTTTACTCTGCACTGTCTCCTAATAAAATTCACGTACTTGCCATTTTAAAAGGCTTGTCAAAACGTTAATTTATGCATGGAGCTAAAAGGTTACTTACTGCTAAATTTATAAAGTTCACGTAAGAACTGTGTTGAAGCTTTCCTATAACTACCGTGGAATAAATGCAATTAAATAAGGCACTCGCATGTCATTTTTGCTCAGCAATTACATTGCAAAATATTACAGTGTATCAATGCTTTGTCAAAACATGGCATAAGCAATCAGTCTTCATTTTTGCTTAAGTGCCAGATATAATTTAATTATCACATTTCAAATATGAGTCATTAACTAATGGTCTATGTCCTTCAATATGTCATACATTATTTTGCCCTAAGAAATGAGATGTGAGAAGAAAAATAACAAGAACAATTTTCATGTAAGACTTACTGAATTTGTCTTACTATTTATTAGTCACTGCATATATGTTCATTCTATCTAGGGAAGAAAGACACTCAATTTAAACCACTTGCAAGGAATACTAGATCTAAAGGACTGCCCAAGAATACCTGATTTAAGAAACTTTTTTCTGAGGCAATATTTCTATTATCCACAATTCAGAATCTAAGTACGTTTGTTAGGTGTTTATATGCTACAACTTAAAGAAGCAATTTTTACTTTTAGACTAATTTTGAAAATAAGGTTAGAATGTATAATGACTTGTACCATTTTATTCTACTAAAAAGAAAGGTAACATAGCTGAGATTGTTGACAGTTTTAAAAATGGATGCACAGGAGTACACAAAAAATCCTAAATACAGCATTTAAAGGATAGAATTCTAGGCTATGTTTAAGAAAGAGAAGCAAGGACATGGGAACTGAGAAAGTAATGGTATTATGCATTAGCAGTGTGCATAAATGATACACTATGTCACACTGTAACACACTGCTTAATACTGGAAAACCATGTATTGTGGAGTAGGCTTACAATGGAAAAAATATTGTATAAGCTATGTGTCATTGGAGATGCCAGAGGGATGCCAAGTATTTGCAGTTGAAAAAAATTCTGAATGGAAAATAATGGGTGAGAAGTTAAAGAGAAGAGGTTATTTCTTCCATCACACTTAAACCATTCTTGTACAATGATAGTGAATAGGTACTACTTAATCTCTCTAGTGTTTGAGTTCATGTCCTTCGTTGTATTTTCTGTAACACCCAGAGGTTAAGTAAAATTAATTGGGCAGAGGCATTAGTTTGCCTCTGATGTTTTCCTAGCCTTCTCAATCATAAATTATACAACAGGAGTAAGATAACTATTTTAAAAAATACTCTTCCATTTTAAGTCATTACTTGCTGGATATGTATTTAGATTGCTTTTGTGGCATGTTTAAGATATTCTTTTTTAAATAGAAGAACTGAGAAGCTCCTAAAACATTGTGTGATGAAAGACATCACATGCCAGTCTTTGTTTCCTTCTAATCACAAAATGTAGTGTATTTGGAAGAATTCTCCTCTAGTGAAGTAACTTTTCAATACAATTTTTAGAATGGGTCAATTGTGGGAAGTGTGGATTTTTATTAGCAATTTTGTAAGCAGTGAAAGATTACATTGCTTTGTCTCTACTTCCATGTAAAGAAAACATCTTCATTACAGTTTTAATTGTGAAGAAAAGTATGTAATTCAAGGGCTGTATTATTTTGGTAAAAGAAAAAAGGAATTTTCATAGTATTTAAAATACTATGTAGGCAGGAGAAATTGTCTAATTTGTCATGAAAATAAAATTTTAGATAAAATATTTTTGTGAAATTCTTGAAATAGGCTGGCAAGTTTTGTTAATAGGCTACTTAGTATCCTAGTGAGATTTGGGAAATGCTTACTGCTTTCCTTATAATAGTTTCTGTAACCTTCAAATACTCCACTAATGTCTTGGGATAGTAATGAATTAATGAAAAATTTTAACATTGACATAACCCACTCAGCTTGTTTTTTGCTGCCAAAATACCCAGGAGAAGACACTTAGTAATACCATGAGTCACAGGAGTTGCTGAGCAGTCACTGTTACAGCCTACCCAAATATGCAGGGGATCCTTAATAAAGGGCATCAAAGAAAACAATACATACAGAGCACTTAGTAGTCAGCGGGGGCTTGTTTGCATATATAGGCAGTGCCTGCCTACTGACTGAAGAGGTCTTTTAACAGGAGATTGTATTTATTAAAGGCAACAATTCAGTGATTCTGTGCACAATGATTAATAGCCAAATGATATAGATTTTAGTTAATTAGAATGGTCAAGATGAAAATTCTGAGTGAAACACACTGAGTCATTTCATTATATTGACTCATTCTACTGAAATTATTAAAGCTTAAGATTGCTACTTAAGGTTAAGTCATGCTATGATTTTCTAAGTAAAGTTTGCAGATTTTAGTCAATTCTAATTAGCATATTATGATTAATCGGAACTGAATCTTCAAATATTTGATAACATAAGATACTAGCTTAATCCCTTTATTAGCAATAATTTTGTTCACTAGCTGTTGCTGAGTTAGAGTTAAAAAGGCATTATTAACATTATGCTATAAAATTTTTCTAGTCCGTTATTATGTGGTTACTGGTATTCTTTAACTTATTTTTTACTCTGCTGTGTAGACTAAAAGAAATAGCAATCTTATAAAAGAAAAGCATTTTAAAGTGGTGCTTTTCCACCAAGTAAGTAATGCTGTCCATTGCAAGAGGAAGAAAGGTCAAATTCTCTTCAAACAATAACATAATAGCTTGTCGGTCAACAAATTCTGTATGGATTGTACCTAAATACCTCTTAACCTTTAAGCCTCAGCCCCATGGTCATACCAGAAACTGATAGAAGTCACTCAACAAACTTTATGAGACTATTTGTTCTAGCTTAAAAAAAGAAAAGCCATACTCTAGAATACACTTTCATATATTACTCTCATATATATACATTCATACATTCACATAAAATACTGGGACACATAAATATGTATGCGCATCTTTCTATCTACTATAATTTTGTGATACTTGACTTCTAGCTGGTACATGAATAAAAAGATTGAACAAACATTTAATTTGTAGATTGTGCCGAGATTCCCACAACGACTGTAAAAAAATTCTAATGAAAAGTTATTTCACTAGAACAGAGTTCTTTCAAACACACTACATTTTGTGATTAGAAGGAAACAAAGACTGGTGGCATGTGACATCTTTCACTAATTGTATTTTAGGAGCTTCTCAGTTCTTCCAGTAAAAAAGAGTATCTTAAACATGCCACAAAGGCAACCTAAATACATATCCAACAAGTAATGACTTATAATGGAAGAGTATTAAAAAGTTACCTCACTCCTGTTGTTATCATCTATGATGGAGTAGGCTAGAAAAAACATCAGAGGCAAATGCACAGAACTTTACCATTAATGCCTCTGCCCAAATAATTTTACTTTATTTTCCTTAAGATTCTTCTCTGTATAGCTACTTAGCTTCTTCCTATGATCTTCTTTCTCTCCAGTTTTCTCCACTCCTGGAGGCTAACAAAAACATATGCATTTAATCTTTAAGTACTGAATCCAGGACTGCTAAAGAGAGACCATATATACAGTGTTATTATTTTGACAGTTGGTATAAATCAGTGACATCTACTTAAACCCAGAACTATTAATATCACTTAATTTTGGCTTTTATTGTAGTTAACTTTCAAAAAACTGTACCTTAAAATAAAATACCTAGGAATAAACCTAACCAAGGAAGTGAAAGACCTATACCCTGAAAACTACAAGACACTCTTGAGAGAAATTAAAGAAGATACCAATACATGGAAACACATCCTATGCTCATAGATAGGAAGAATTAATATTGTCAAAATGGCCATCCTGCCTAAAGCAATACACAGATTCAATACAATCCCTATCAAAAACCAACAGCATGCTCTCTCTCTCTCTCTCCTCTCATTCTTCCTCTCACTCGCTCCCTCTGGCTGTCACTTCTTCTCACTCACCTTCTCCCGACCTTCCAAGCAACAATAAAGAACTGAAGTGAAAAAAAAAAAAAAAAACCAAAACCAACAGCATTCTTCAACAAACTAGAACACAGAGTTCTAAAATTCATATGGAACCACAAAAGATCCCGAATAGCCAAAAGAATCCTGAGGAGGAAGAATAAAGTTGGGGGTATTATTCTCCAGCTTTATACTCCACAAATGGGAAATCATTTGGTATTTGTCTGTCTCTGCCTGACTTATTTCACTGAGCATAATACCCTCTAGCTCCATCCATGTTGTTGCAAATGGTAAGATTTGTTTCTTTCTTATGGCTGAATAGTATTCCATTGTGTATATGTACCACTTCTTTATCCATTCATCTACTAATGGACACTTAAGTTGCTTCCATATCTTGGCTATTGTAAATAGTGCTGTGATAAACATAGGGGTGCATATGTCTTTTGAATCTGAGAAGTTGTTTTTCTTTGGGTAAATTCCTAGGAGTGGAGTTCTGGGTCAAATGGTATTTCTAATTTTAGTTTTTTGAGGGACCTCCATATTGCTTTCCACAAAGGCTGAACTAGTTTACATTCCCACCAGCAGTGTAGGAAGGTTCCCCTTTCTCCACATCATTGCCATCATTTGTTGTTCCTAGTCTTTTCTATGTTGGCCATCCTAACAAGTGTGAGGTGATATCTTATTGTGGTTTTAATTTGCATTTCCCTGATAATTAGCAATGTGGAGCATCTTTTCATGTGCCTGTTGGCAATCTGAATTTCTTCTTTGGAGAAGTATCTTTTCATATCCTCCACCCATTTTTTAATTAGATTTTTGCTTTTTGGGTGTTAAGGCACTGAGTTCTTTATATACTTTCAATGACATACCCTTGTCGGATATGTCATTTACAAATATATTCTCCCATACTGTACGATGTCTCTTTGTTCTGCTAATGGTGTCCTTTGCTGTACAGATGCTTTTTAGCTTGATTTAGTCCCATTTGTTCATTTTCTATTTTGTTTCCCTTGCCTGAGGAGATGTGTTCAGGAAAAAGTTGCTCATGTTTATATTCAAGCGATTTCTGCCGATGTTTTCTTCTAGAAGTTTTATGGTTTCATGACTTACATTGAGGTCTTTTATCCATTTTGAGCTTACTTTTGTGTTTTGGGTTAGACAATAATGCAGTTTCATTCTCTTGCATGTAACTGTCTAGTTTTTCCAACACTAGCTGCTGAAGAGGCTGTCATTTCTCCATTGTATATCCATGGCTCCTTTATTGTATATTAATTGACCATATATGTTTGGGTTTATATCTGGGCTCTCTAGTCTGTTCCATTGGTCTATGGGTCTGTTCTTTGGCCAGTACCAAATTGTCTTTATTACTGTGGCTTTGTAGAAGAGCTTCAAGTCGGGGAGTGTAATCCCCCCAGCTTTATTCTTCCTTATCAGGATTCCTTTGGCTATTAAGGGTCTTTTGTGGTTACATATGAATTTAAGAACTCTGTGTTCTAGTTTGTTGAAGAATGCTGTTGGTATTTTGACAGGGATTGTACTGAATCTGTGGACTGCTTTAGGCAGTATGGCCATTTTGACAATATTAATTCTTCCTATCTATGAGCATAGGATGTGTTTCCATGTATTCGTATCTTCTTTAATTTCTCTCATGAGGAACAAAATAGCAGCAGACTCACAGACTCTAAGAAGGGACTAGTGGTTACCAAAGGGGAGGGGCTGGGGAAGGGATTGTTGGGTATCATGATTGATGCACATGGTGTGTGTGGGGTCACGGAGAAGACAGTGTAGCTCTGTGGCATCTTACTACACTGATGGACAGTGACTGCAATGGGGTATCGGCGGGGGGACTCTGTAATAAGGGTGAATGCAATAACCATTGTTTTTCTTGTGAAACCTTCGTAACTGTATATCAATGATACCTTAATTAAAAAAAAAAAAGAATTCTGCCTCTAAGAGGTCAAAAGGAAATTCATAGATAATAAATGACCCTTCTAAATTTGAGTTTTTTAACAAAACACATACACAAGGTATTAAAAAAAAAAAGCTTACTGGAGGAACATAACTATCTTTAAACACGTCAACTGACATGTGGAAGGCCAGATTAGATCAGGCTCAAAATGTTAACTCTAAAGGTCAAAACTGAGACCACAGAATGATAAATAACAGGTACCTTCAGTTCAACTAACAAAGAATTTTCCAATAATGAGTTACTTAACAATAAAATTGATGGTCCTTCACTAATGTTGCTGTTTCTAGAAATTTTAAGTAGATAAGTGATACTGACCTATCAAAAACAATACAGAGTAGATTTTTATATTGGCTGAAAGGGTGAAGTATGTAGCTTCTAACTCTAAATATTCTTTGAAAAACCTGAAGCTCTATAGTACCTCAGTGTTCCCCATCAATCAATCCACTGAGGATAATTCTAGAAAGGATATTTTTCTTTTATATTCTCATATTAATTAGTCCAGGAAACACTCAAATTGGTGAATAAAATTGTATTCTGTCATTTTTCAGATTACAGTGACTCTCATTTACAGAAGTAAATATTCCTTTTATAAAAGCTTATAAATATTTGCTGCACGATGCACTCCTCTAACAGAGAAACACATTAGTAAACAGCGACGGATAATTATAACTCAGGTCCTAAAGTTAAATGTTTGAGATGTATGGCTGGCATTCAATAAATATTTTTTGAATCAACAAGTGAACCACAAAAAGTATTTAGAAACTATGGTGGCATAAGCAAACATTTTTCTTAGCCACATACTAAGAATTGTATTACTAAAAAACACAAAAGGCTACACTAAGCTGCTGACTGAAAAACAGTTACATGTCTGACAGTGCCTATGAATGCCATATCAAGCAAAATTCAAGACAAAGCATCAAGCAAAAAGAAATTATAAAAATTGACTATTTTTATTCTAACACAAATCCAGAATATGCACCCCAAAGCATATTTGATTAATAGGTCAGTGGTAATGTAAGCACTTAAGTTTATGATGCTATTTCATTAAAAGAGAATAAAAAACCTTAAGTTTCTTATTCATGAACATTGTATGTATTGCAAACATTTTTTTTAACTTTGTGTAACTGCATATAAACCCCATCTAGTATGATTACTAACGGTAAGTTTCTATCCAATTTCAAGACTGTATAAACATTGTTTTTTCCTCCTGAACTTCAGCTTCAACTAACTTCATACCTGATTCAAAACAGATGTAAATCATCAACAGCTTTTGATTTAATCCAATGCAAAATTCAAGACAAAGCATCAAGCAAAAAGAAATCATAACTTTACCTTTTTAATTAATCTTTTCTGAATCTTTTTAAATTATAACTTATTTTTAAAGTTTATTCTAAGTTCTAAAGTTCTAAAATGCTCTTTCTCTTAATTTTCCGAGCATTAACTATTTTGGATTTTTAAAAACCATTTCTAAAGCTCTGAAATGCTCTTTCTCTTAATTTTCAGAGCATTAACTACTTTGGATTTTTAAAAGCCATTTAAGAGTCAGTAAAGTTACATTAAATTTGGATTTCAAATTTTCTCCTTTACAGATAGCCCATCCAGAAAAGGATAGGGCAAGAAAGATTTGTAAAACAACCACTAAAACAGACTTCTTTGTCAAAAGGAAATGAAGATTTGAATTTCATAATGACAAAATTTAATCCAGAGATTATATGGAGATGTTTGGAGGCAAGAACTTAATTCAAAAGATAACAGATTACGAGAAATAGTCTATGTACAGTAAATCCAAAGGTATTCAGATCCAGCATCTCTCTTCTCCTCATTATCCCTACCAAACATTTTAGCATTTTAGGAAAATTAGCTTAAAGAAAACATTTTTGATCTAGCTTTTCATCTATTTTTCCTATTCCCAAATTAATATAGTGAGATTATCAGGATTATGCTCATGTGAATTAAAACAAAATATTTTCCCTGTTATACTGGAGATTGGACTTCTGGGTCTGTACTCACTGGGTGGGCATCCCTCACTGCCTGGCCTTCCATAGCCTTGGAGGCAGGGTGGGGATGGCCTGAGTGACACTGCTGAGCAGGAGTTCTGTGACCTGGGCTGTTTTTATCTGGCTCATGTCAGCATGCCCCAGCTAAGGGTGAGGCTTCTTTCCTCTTCAGTGTCCCAGGCTCATGTGGGAACACTCCAACCCACCCATTCACTCACTCACCAAATGACTGACTTACCTGTCAAAAAAAAAAAAAAAAAAAAAAGATAAACTCTAAAAACTAATGTTTCACAGCCATTAATTTTGATTCTGAGTGACTAGTGTCTTAAATATCTTTAAAATGGTAGGATTATTTGGCTATTCTTCAACAAAAACAACTAAGAATAAAATCGTTGAAATTGTTTCAGTAGTTAAAACCCAGAAAACAGGGGAGTATTTTCCCAAGTGCAAAATTGAGTACATTTCCACTGTGCTATACAGCTGAAGCATACAAAAGCTATAAAAGGTAAAATGCCATGCCTCCTAAAGAAATAGTTGAAAAAATGCACAGAGTGAAACAGCAATATCTTACATACTTTTAAACATGCAATTCTAAATGTCCCCAACAATCCATTAACCCACAAACTACCAAGTACATCCTAATCTTTGCATCATTTTTTAGAACATGAAATCTTTTGTATTTGAACTACTCACGTTCACAGTCTGATGCCAAATGTCATTTAATACAAGTGCCAGCCTTTTGTATCAAATTGGAAATGAATATAATTTGGATATTGTACAATTTCAAGCTTCTGTATTTTAGACTAAAAATCGAAAGCTGAGATGTGCTCTGCATATTATTCTGTCATGAAATAGAAACAGTTCATTGCTATCTCAGTTTCCTTTACTATAAAATAAGGCAATTGTGATCTTCGACGTTCTTCATTCTAAAACTGTTTTTAAGGTTACTATTCATTAGTTTCCACTTGTATAATCTAATTCAGTCTTAAGAAATAACTACCTGTCCATTTTATGCTAAGTAAATGAAAGTAATGTTAATTCCTCTTCTTACGAACCTAAGGATGAGGGTGCTAATTATTTGCTTTATAATACCCATTGTATTGTTAGGGTTTTAAATTTAGTTTTTTTGATGAGTCAAAATTTTTTAAAAGTTGGTTACTAAATATCCGGGACACAGACTCCAAGAAGGGACTAGCAGTTACCAAAGGGGAGGGGCGGGGAAGAGGGAGGGAGAAGGGGATTGTGGGGTATCATGATTGGTGCACATGATGTGTGTGGGGTCACGGGGAAGACAGTGTAGCACAGAGAAGACAAGTGGGGACTCTGTGGCATCTTACTACACTGATGGACAGTGACTGCAATGGGGCATTGGGGGACTCGATCTTATGAAACTTTCATAGGAGTGTATGTCAATGATACTTTAATAAAAAAATGACAATAAAAAATTGCCTATTAATAAGTTAAAAAAATAGGAAAAACAGATAAATAAATAACATGGAAACCTTCTTAACCGTAAAACACAGAAACTTAAAAATTGATATTCACAATTCCCCAACTGGCAAGGTGTACTTATGACATACTATTTTCAACTTAATGATTTAGAGATTTTTAAAGATGCATTTCAAAGACCACTTTCTTTCATACTCTTTATAGAATTATGGAAATAAGGAATAATGTTGAAGACATGAATTCTACCTCCAGTTCTTACAGAAGGAATAAAAGGGATTACAGGAATAAAGGAGAAATCACTGCATACAAGAAAAGTTGTGAAAAGACTCAGAGTTATGACTTCACTGGGCCTAAAACAGAGATAATTAAAGGAAGTTGGGAAAGAAAGCATAGTTTGAAAAGGATGATGATACATTCTACTTGGGGCACAAGGAATGTCAGAGATATTAAAGCCCAGGTGAAGAAGTTAAGGGCTGATATTGGTTTAAAAAGTCTACAGCAAAGAGTCAAAGCTAAAGATGTGAGACTGGATTAGATAAGCAAAAAGAAAGGGAAAGGGATTAACAAATGACATGGAAAACTACTAGTAGCAAAATAAATATTTTCTAAAAAGTCCAGATTATATCAGCCTCTGAGATATTCCCTGAAAGCTTTTAAAATACCTTGGTCTTTGATTGTGCTTTGTGTATTTTCTGAAATGTAAAGCTCTTTCCCTTTGAGGGTTAGGTGGATTAAATATAAGCACTAGCACACAGGCTTTTAAATCTCCTCAAACTTTAATGTGCTTAGGAATCACTTGAGTTTATTAAAATGTAGATTATGAGTCAGTAACTATGGGGTGGGGTCCAAGATTCTGCATTTCTAATAAGCTTCTAGGTGATAGCCATGACTGCTATTCCAAGGACCACAGTTTGAGTGGTAAGGTTTTAGGTAAATTTCTAAATGCCAGCCAGGAGATTAGATTTTGGGAAAGAAGTTAAGAAAATAATATGCTTAGGGAATTTCACTGAAAACATCAATATAAGATGCTTGAAATATAGCAAAATAAAGATAAATTCTGATGGAAGGAACACTTTCTAAAAAGCCGTATTGAGAGAGAGAGAGAGAGAGAGAGAGAGAGAGAGAGAGAGAGAGAGAGAGAGAGTGTGTGTGTGTGTGTGTGCGTAAACAGAAACCTAAGAAAATTCAAGGTCTTAAGACCTAATAAAATCAATCTCATAAAAAAATCCAACAAATTAGTAACTCCCACTAAGATGAAAACAGGAATGACTTTTGTAGTGTAATTATTGTAAACAGTAAGTGAAACAAACATGATGTCACTTGACAGAGCACTTTGTTTACTGTTTTGCTTTAGGTACTGCCTGGAAACTTTCTAGTGCAACAGACTTACTGATTTAGACAAGCATACTTAAGAAGGTACTTTAAAAATAATTATCAGGAACAGCGCTGTAGAAAATTCACTGACCTATTAAAAACACGCTCCTGAGTGCTGTATGTTCCTGTGGATGCTGAATGCATTTGGTCATACATAACTGTGTTGGTCAACCCTGAGGACATTTTCATACTTAAAGCAAATTTCCCCAAGCGTTTAAAAGCTGGTTGTATATGAAAGCAAAGATAAATTGGAGACTTATAGCTAGACAAAAGCAATGCAATGACGTAAGAATGATCTACAGACCAACACAAGGATATCCTCCACCTCTGAGTACTTCTTACCTCCTACAACAAATGAAGAGTTAGAAAAATGTATTATTTTCATTGTTTAATTGGTAAAAAATCAAGCAATATTTGCATTTGGGACATGGCCTAACTTCTCTATATTTTATAACATAAAAGATCACAGCATCTGACCTAATATTGTATTTCTTTAAATAGATTCTCTTTCATCCTTAGCTCTTAAAAATGGCTTAAGTTTGCCACTTAACTAGTGTTTGATGGAGGTTAATCTGTGTCCCCCAAAGTTGCTGAAATTTCTGCTCAACTCTGGCCTCAAAGTTAACGTTATCCACATCCACAATGTGGAGTCTTGCTTTGGACTTGATAGTTACTAAATTATCAAACTTGAAGGAGAGTTTATATGGAGATATTATATGCAGAATATCAATTCTCTGTAGTCCCCTGGCTGCTGAGCTTTGACTTCACCTCCCAGCTTCGTTGAACACTTAGCCCAGAAAACTGCAGCTTTCTGATTGAGCTCTATCCAGGAGTGAGAACTGGAAGATTCCCTTAAGAAAAAAAATCAGAATAAATATGGATATCATTTCCTGAGCTTTCCTTTTCTTCATAACTACCCTTCTAGTTCGGGTTACATTAGTTGCTCTCCAAGACCTTCAACTAGTTGTTTTATGTACATGGCTTCTTTGATACAAACTAACAAACACAGCCTGAATTAGAAGACTTACCTCCTTAATCCATTTTCAGTTCTAAAAATTTAGTTTGGTTCTCTTTCAAATGTGTAATGTTGCTTTTACTTTTTTTGAAGCATCACTGATATACAATCTTACAAAGGTTTCACATGAACAACACTGTGCTTACAACATTCATCCATATTATGGAGTCCTCACCCACCCCCACCCCCAACTGCACAGTCACTGTCTATCAGTGTAGTAACTCCCCCAATAACCTACCAATATTGTGATTGCCAATTACAGTGGCCCTCAATCCCTTCTCAAACCCCTTCCCTTTGAAAACCACTAGTCCTTTCTCAGTCTGAGAGACAGCTGCTATTTTGTTCCTTCAGTTTTGCTTTGTTTTTATCCTCCACAAATGAGTGAAATCAATTGGTATTTGTCTTTCCCCACCTAGCATATTTCACTGAGCATAATACCCACTAGCTCAATCCAAACCATTGCAAATAGTAGGATTTTTCTTTTTATGGCTGAATAAAATTGCAGTGTGTGTATGTACCACTTTATCCATTCATCTACTGATGGACACTTAAGTATGCTTCCATATCTTGGCTACTGTAAATAATGCTGTGATAAACATAGGGCTGCATATGTCCTTTTGTTTTCTTCTGGGAAATTCCTAGGAATGGAATTACTGGGTCAAAAAGTATTTCTATTTTTAGTTTTTTGTGGAACCTCCATATTGCTTTCCACAATGGTTGAACTAATTTACATTCCCAACTGGCCTCTGGGCTTTGAACGAAGCTGGACATTCAAATATTGTAGGAGGGTTTCAAACAGTGCAGGAGAATTGCTTTATCAGCAAATTCACCAGCATTTGTTGTTTCTTGTCTGTTGGGTGTTGGCCATCCTAACTGGTGTGAGGTGATATCTCATTGTGATTTTAATTTGCATTTCCCTGATGATTAGCGATGTGGAGCATCTATTCATGTGCCTGTTGGCCATTCGAATTTCTTCATTGGAGAAGTGACTGTTCAGATCCTCTGCTCATTTTTTAATCGAGTTATTTGGTTTTTGAGTGTTGAGAAGTGTGGGCTCTTTATATATTTTGGATGTTAGCCCCTTATTGGATGAATCATTTATGAATATATTTTCCCGTACTATAGGATGCCTTTTTGTTCTGCTGATGGTGTCCTTTGCTGTTTTTAGATTGATAAGTCCCATTTGTTCATCTTTGCTTTTGTTTCCCTTGCCTGAGGAGATGTATTCAGGAAAAAGTTACTCATGTTTATACTAAAGAGATTTTTGCCTATGTTTTCTTCTGAGTTTTAGGGTTTCTTGACTTACATTCATGTCTGTAATCCCTTTCGAGTTTACTTTTGTGTACAGAGTTAGACAATCACCAAGTTTCATTTTCTTACATTAGCTGTCCAGTTTCCCCAACATCATTTGCTGGAGAGACTGTCTTTTCTGAATTGTATATCCAAGGCTCCTTTATCATATACTAAGTGGTTATGTGTGTGGGTTTATATTTGGGTTCTCTATTCTATTCCATTGATCTAGGTCAGTTCCTGTGCCAGTACAAAACTGTTTTGATTACTGTGGCTTTGTAATAGAGCTTGAAGTTAGGGAGCATAATCCCCCCAGCTTTGTTCTTCCTTCTCAGGATGGCTTTGGCTATTCAGGGTCTTTTGTGGTTCCATATGAATTTTAGAACTATTTGTTCTACTTCACTGAATAATACTGTTGGTATTTTGATAGGGACTGCATTGAATCTGTAGATTGCTTTAGGAAGGATGGCCATTTTGACAATATTCCTCTCCATGAGGCATGGGTTGTATTTCCATTTACTGGTGCCTTCTTTAATTTCTCTCATCAGTGTCTTGTAGTTTTCAGGGTACGGGTCTTTCACTTCCTTGGTTAGGTTTATTCCTAGATCATTTATTCTTTTTGATGCAATTGTAAATGGAATTGTTTTCCTGATTTCTCTGTCTCCTAGTTCATCATTAGTATATAGAAATGCAACAGATTTCTGTGTATTAATTTTATATCCTGCAACATTGCTGAATTCAGTTATTAGTTCGATTTTGGTGGAATTTTTAGTTTTCTATGTACAATATCATATCATCCACAAACAGTGACTGTTTAACTTCTTCCTTACCAATCTGGATGCCTTTTATCTCTTTGTGTTGTCTGATTGCCATGGCTAAGTCCTCCAGTACTATCTTGAATAAAAGTGAGGAGAGTGGGCATCCTTGTGTTGTTCATGACCTTAGAGGAAACGATTTCAGTTTTTCACTGTTAAATATGATGTTGGCCCTGGGTTTGTTGCATATGGCCTTTATTATGTTGAGGTGCTTGCCCTCTATACCCATTTTGTTGAGTGAGAGTTTTTATCATAGACCAATGTTGAATTTTGTCAAATGCTTTTTCAGCATCTATTGAGATGATCATGAGGTTTTTGTCCTTCTTTTTGTTGATGTGGTGTATGATGTTGATGGATTTTCAAATACTGTACCATCCTTACATCCCTGGAATAAATCCTAGTTGATCATGATGGATGACATGATGTATTTTTTAATTCAATTTGATAATCTAATATTTTGTTGAGTATTTTTGCACCTATGTTCATCAGGGATCTAGGTCTATAATTTTTTTTGTGGTATCTTTATGGTTCTGGTATTAGAATGATGCTGGCCTCATAGAATGAGTTTTTAAGTATTCTTTCCTCTTCTACTTTTTGGCATACTTTAAGGAGGATGGGTATTAGCTCTTCTTTAAATGTTTGACGAAATTCAACGGTGAGGGCATCTGGGACAGAGGTTTTGTTCTTAGGTAGTTTTTTGATTACCAATTCAATTTCATTGCTGGTAATTGGTCTGTTCAGATTTTATGTCTCTTCCTGGGTCAGTCCTAGAAGGTTGTATTTTTCTAGAAAGTTGTACATTTCTTCTAGGCTACCCAGTTTGTTGGCACATAATCTTTCATAGTATTCTCTAATAATTCTTTTTATTTCTATGGTGTTCATAGTTATTTTTCCTTTTTCATTTCTACGTCTGTTTATGTGTGTACACTCTCTTTTGTTCTTGGTAAGTCTGGCTAGAGGTTTATCTACTTTTTTTTCTCTAATAACAAGCTCCTGGTATCATTGATTCTACTGTATCCCACAGGTTTGGGGTTGTTGAATTGTTTTTTCATTTGTCTCCATATATTGTTGGCTCTGTTTTTATTTGGTCATTGAACCATCAATTACTTAGGAACATGTTGTTAAGCCTCCATGTGTTTGGGGGCTTTTTTGTTTCCTTTACATAATTTATTTCTAGTTCCATGCCTTTGTGGCCTGAGAAGCTGGTTTGTACAATTTCAATCTTTTTAAATTTATTGAGGCTATTTATCTTGCCTCGTATGTGATCTATTCTGGAGAACATTCCATGTGCACTTGAGAAGAATGTGTATCCTGCTGCTTTTGGGTAGAGTCTTCTGTAGTTGTCTATTAGGTTCATCTGTTCTACTGTGGTTTTCAGTGCCTCTGTCTCCTTACTTATTTTGTCTCTGGTTAATCTTTTGGGATGACTGGTGTGTTTAAGCCTCCTAAGATGAATGCATTGCATTCTATTTCCCCCTTTAATTCTGTTAGCATTTGTTTCACATATTGAGGTGCTCCTATATTGAGTGCATGGATATTTATAATGGTTATACCCTCTCTTTGGACTGACCCCTTTATCATTATGTAATGTTATTTTTTGTCCTTTACTTTCTTTGTTTTGAGATCTATTTTGTCTGTTATAAGTACTGCTCCTCCCACTTTTTTCTCCTGATTATTTTCATGAAATATCTTTTTCCTTCCCTTTATTTTTAGTCTGTGTATGTCTTTGGGTTTGAAATGAGTTTCTTATAGGCAGCATTTAGATGGGGCTTGTTTTTTTAATCCATTCTTAAACTCTATGTCTTTTGATTGGTTTATTCTGTCCATTTATATTTGGGGTGATTATCAATAGATACATAGTTATTGCCATTGTAGGTTTTAGATTTGTGGCTACCAAAGGCTCTAGGATACTTCTTACAATCTAACAGTCTATCTTAAATCACTTATTTCTCTATTTCAAACACAATCTAAAAGGTTTTTCCCCCCTCCCTCCTTCTTCCTTTCCCCCCATTCCTTATATATTAGGTATCATATTCTGTATTTTGTGTATCTCTTGACTAACTTTGTGAGTAGCTGACTTAATTTTTTATTTGCTTAGCAATTCATTGGACTACTACTTTTACTGTGGCTTTATTTTCTCTGGTGACAGCTATTTAGCCCTACGATCCTTTCCATCTAGAGTAATCCCTTTAAAATATCTTTTAGAGATGACTTGGTATTCATGACTTCAGTCAACATTTGCTTATCTGGAAATTGTTTAATCCCTGCTTCAAATATAAATGTAATCTTGCCACTTATTCTTGGCTGGAGGCCCTTCTGTTTCATTGCATTAAATACATCATGCCACTCCCTTCTGGCCTTTAAGGTTTCTGATGAGAAGTCTGATGATAGCCTGATGGGCTTTCCTTTGTAAGTGATCTTTTTTCTGTCTCTGGCTGCTTTCAATACTCTTTCCTTGTTCTTGATCTTTGCCATTTTAATTATTATATGTCTTGCTGTTGTTTTCCTAGGGTTCCTTCTGTTGGAAGATCTTTGCATTTCCATGACCTGAGAGACTATTTCCTTCCCCAGATTGGGGAACTTTTCAACAATGATTTCCTCAAAGAGACTTCTATCCCTTTTTCTCTCCTTCTTCTGGTACCCCTATAATGCAAATATTGTTCCATTTGGATAGGTTGCACAGCTCTCTTATTATCTTTTATTCCTAGATCCTTTTGTCTCTCTTTGTCTCAGCTTCTGTTTTCCTGTTCTCTAATTTCTATTTCATTTACCATCTCCTCTCTCATCTACTTTTAAATCCCTCCACTGTATGTTTCATTTCAGATAGTATATTTTTCAAAGTTTCTATCTTTCTTGAAGTCCTCCCTGAGATCCTGAATATTTTTGTACAGCTCAGCATTCATTCAAACAGTCCTCTCTTCAGACCTTATCTAGTTACAGGCTGTTATGCAAAAAGTAGCTATCTTTTCACCACTTAAACACAAAGTATTTTAAAATATATTTTATCTAGTATATTTAATATCCATGAAAAAGTTCATCCAAATAATTTTGCTTACCCATCTTAGGAAATCAGACACCATTTACCTTCTCATCATCTTAATTACCACCTTTTCAGAGGGACCTTCCATAAACACTGAATCTAAAATAGCTTCCCCATCACTCTGTATCACTCTATACTCTTATTGTTTCCTTCCTAGCACTTATTACTCTATGACATTATCTTGTTTACCTATTTTCTTTTGCTATCCCTGAAAAGAATGTAAGGTCCAGTGAAGCAAGAAGCTTATCTATCCTGTTTAAGAGTGCATCCCCAGAATTTATCTAGTAGTTATTGATGCAGTATGGTTGTTCAAATATGTATTAAAGGAATATGTTAAACAAATAAACTAGACTACAAACCTGAGATTCCAAATTAATTAGTAACCCCTAGGGAGGAAGAAAGACCATTCATTCAATTTCTCTCAAGACAAACCTCCAATTTCTAACTACTCAGTCCCAAGTGGCAAAATCTAATCACCTCTTACACTTCATGTCATCTCTACATTGCCAAAGAACTGCTAAATACAAGGAGAAATAAATTCAATATTGGTGTTTTTAAAAGCTTTCAAGTATCAGACCATGAAAATGACTACAGATCATATCCTGGTAAATAGATTAATATTCATCACAACTCTTAAACACCAAGGTAATTATATATGCAATTAAGAGTAGCTATTTTTCATGGAGATGTTAATGCTTAGGGTAAATAGGTTACAGTGGTTTACAACAGATTTAAATTGTTCTATTTAAATGTATATTTTTTAAAACAAACAGGTCAATTGTAAAATCAACTGCAAATTTTTGTTTTAATTTCCCAAGTAAGAAACAAGAAATCTGACAGTTAATACACATACAGGTGGGACTCTTTCATCACAAAGAGCATTATGACAGTTGGGAAAGGAGAAAAACTTCCCACAATTTTATCAAGCTAAAACTGTTTATTTTTAATACATGTAGCACCATTTATGTTAAAATATTTTTAAGCAAGCAATATCTTTGTTTATTCTGAATTAGTATGGTTAACACTACAAAGAAAGTTTTGTCAAAATGATTAGAAATTTGAGATATTCACATTCCTACTGTAAGTTCCCTTACTCAGTTATATTCTAAGTACTGTCTTGCCAAAACAGTTTCAGCCGGGGCAAGTTCACTTTGGATTCAATGATACCAAAGAAATGACAGTAGAACATTCCTGCGGTGAAAGGGTTTATACCCAACTGTATTTCCATGGTAGCAGGTCAATCACTAGAATCCCATCCACTTAAAGCGAGTCTGCCTGCAGCAAGCCAGTCTCTGCCTCTGGGTCTCTCTACACCCACAGCCATCTCAGTCTCTGTCCTTGGTGCTGCCATGACTCCAGCCTTTGCTCTGCTCTCCTGCAGCTGTGCAGCCCTACAGCCATGCCATCATGTCACCCAGAGCACTGAGCAGAGCTCTTTGTATAGAGTCAATAACAACATTTTGACCACATTTTGTGTAGTGAGCTAGCCAACCAAGAATCTTGGCCACAAGAACCTTCACTTTACCTATAGTACCCTTACTCAGTTAACAGAATCCTGTTAAACTTCGTTATTTACCAAAAATAAGTCCTTCCTGTTATTTGAAGATATGTGGACAAAATACTACAAGTCAGTGTAAAGCAATAAGCACGCACTTTCAGTTTATTAATTACTCAACAAACAACAGAACTCCCATTTCATAATAAAAGACAGAGCCTAAAACATTAGCCTTACATGTCCAGCATTCCAGCATTAGGTTTAATCATCACAACCCCACTACAAAGTCTTATATCTCACAAAGACTACAGTATACTTTCCTTCTAAAACAACCATTAAAATTGTTTTAAAGAAACTGTAAAAGGGAGGGGGGCATCTTTTGTTGAAAATGTCAATCTCCCATTACAGCTCTTATCACGGGTACTTTTGTGCTCTAGAATTAGCCAATAGTCAACTTGGAGCTGCTTTTTCACTATGGGACTGTGGGGAAAACTGAAGTTCCTATGGCCAGGATCCTTGTATGAACCTAAGCTACTTGATGATGTAACTGGCCTACTGCTCTGCTACTGCTCCATCACCCACTGGCAATGAGCTATTACTGACTGAGTCACTATATAAAGAGCTCTACCCAGTGCTCTGGGCGGAGGCAGAGACAAGGAGGATTACAGACCTGCAGACTGAGGCAGACTTAATTCTAGTGTTGGACCTATTACTGGGAGGACATAGCTGGGTAATAAACCCTTTTACCCCAAGGAAGTTTCATTGTCATTCCTCGGTCTAACTGAATCCATAGTGAACTTGCCCAGGGCTGAAACCCATTGGCAAGACAGGGACCTAGGAAGTGGTAGCAAAGCAAAGGAATTCTGTTGCCCATAATGAGGTTAAGAGAAAATATGCACCTCATCCACGTTCTCTGTACACCACATATATACACCCATTGAAGAGCACTGAAAAACTAAAGGTATAAAACTGCATATTATATGGAACACTGCTTTGTATTATACAAACACCAGTTTACCAAACTGCATCAAGAGAAAACACAATCATATTGAATAGATTACATTATGAAATTATTATATTAAACTAAATTTCCCTTGGTGTAATTTGGCAAATGTGAATTTATGTAAATGTGAAATGATGTTTTATAGGCAATATAAGTCACACAGAAATGGGACCATGGTCCTTTAACATACTTCTTAAACCATATATTTATAAACTGTAAGTATCAATATAGTTGTGTGGGTAAGCACTGTTTAGATACAAAGACATGACCCATTCAGAATCTAGATGAGTCAAATAGTAAGTATATATATATCCTTGTGGTTAAAAGTGCATTTATAAGGCCCTAGGAAGAGAGTATGTAACCAACTTTCAAATGATGCAGAAATAAAGACAACAAAACTTTAAAACAGCATGTTCCAGCAGACATGTAAACAGGAGGAAAAAAATATATCACTGCTGTATTTTTGCAAAGGGAAAACAATTTTGATCTAAATTCTAGATATGCACATACAGTAGATATAGGGGCAATTCCCCCCACCCCTCAAATCCTCATCAGTTTATAGATTTCCAAGTATGGTTGCATAAATTACCAAGAGGACTAAAAAGTTTTGAAATGAAAGCCAACACATATAAAGGAACAGAAAATTAAAGTATTATAGAACTCCAAGTAACTTTCAGAGTATGTCAAAATAGGGAAGTTTTTCAGATAGCTAAAATTAAATCTCTTTGAGATTCAAAATATATTTAATAACTTTGGTTACTAAAAATGTATCTTCTTTCTCAAAAGTATTTATCTTCTTGATCCTGAAGGGTGGCAGAATATGCCACCCCAAAACATGTAGTAGTTCAGGACATGCCACCCTAAAAATATGCTGTTTTGGCTATTATCTTGAGCTGTAGGCACTTGAAAAACAGCAAATGCAGGGAGAGGCTTTCTCTAAACTTCCATTAACTGCTTGAAGACAGAACTCAATTGACTTAAATCCCATCCTAGGGAGTTTCATTAACCAAAGAGGATTGACTCTTAGTAAAAGAACTAAGACTATAAATCACCACCACCCCCAGACCAACTTTGTCACAGATTATCATACCTCCCATCTATCTATTCTTCCAACAGCTCATTCATCTTTCTAAAAACCATTTACTCTCCCCTAAGAGGCCAACACCACCCTCTCTCCTCTCCCTATTATGATGGTATTTAAGTCAGAATTCTAAACCACTTAAGGGAGTTACTCATTTTTCCCTGGGTATCTCTCCTGTACACAAGAGGCATACATATTAATAAATGTCTGTTTGGTTTTCTCTTGTTAATCTGTCTTTTATTACATGGGTCTCAGCTAAGAACTCAGAAGGACAGAGGAAATATTATTTTTCCTCCCCTATAATACATTAATATGGGTAACAAAGGACCAAACTATGCTGGGTATATTTATATATTTTCTTACTTAATAAAATATAACAACTACTATGAAGTAGGTCTTATCATTTCCATTTTGCATTTGCAGATAAGAAAACAATCTTGGAAAGGTTATTTTTTACCAAAGGGTGTGGCACACTTTATATTTACACTAAGCATGTTTAATTCCAAATACAAGCACTCTTTAAAATAAGTTGTTCACCCAGATTAAAAACAAAACAAAACCTATTACCATGGTTTTTATCTGACAATCATATAACACAGAGCTTAAATAACAGAGGTAGGCCCACTATATGCTAAAAGTCAAAATCTTGAAAGAAGTGGAAGACAGAGGTTGTGGTACACTCCAGTGTTTCTTTACATATTTTAGTGTAAACAAAAGGTAAGATGTATTTGTGACACAAACTTAAGGTGTCTTTATGATGATGGACTCACGTCTTCTGAATCCCTCACCCCAAGAAAATTGTGATTTATTTGTTAATTGGATTAAAGGACTAAATAAAAAATAGAGACCAATTCATGTCTAGGAAGATGGGTGAAGAGAAGAGGGTGTAACAAAGAATGAGAAAAAAAAAAGGGTAAAAAAAAAATCAAAAGTTAGCAAAATGAATATATTTCTTTAAAAAGAGACTTTTTTGTGGGCTAAAAAACATAAGAAGGGGAGCCTCTTATTTGAGCAAAAAAATACCTAGTGGTTAAGGCAAAAACAGATACTATAGAGGAAATAAAGTACAGAGAGGAAAGCAGAGTCTAAACACTCATGGAGATTTGCTGGCAGTTCTCATTCTGGCCTTTTGAAATGCTGCTTGGGAGTTGACCTGCATTTCCTTTTCCCACAGTAGGTAAGTATGGCAGGAAAATGTCCTGAACAATAGCCACAATGACATCTCCTACCAATCCTGCCACTATCCATATCACCTTTCCTTCTAATCACAGTCACTTGAAAATTTAGACTACTTTTTAAAATCTTACTTCCCAACTTCTTGATGTGTCCTCAGAAGGAAAGCCTTTGA
The DNA here is from genome assembly GCF_030020395.1 of Manis pentadactyla. Classification (NCBI taxonomy): domain Eukaryota; kingdom Metazoa; phylum Chordata; class Mammalia; order Pholidota; family Manidae; genus Manis; species Manis pentadactyla. Next base: position 74,057,801 of record NC_080022.1, on the reverse strand, counting down.
TCCCTGTCTTGCCAATCAATGGGTTTCAGCCCCAAGCAAGTTAACCAGGGATTCAGAGACCAAGGAATGACAAAGGAATGTTCCTGGGGTAAAAGGGTTTATTACCCAGCTTTGTCCTCCCAGTAATAGGTCCAGCACTAGAATTAAGTCTGCATCCAACAGTCTGCAGGTCTGTAATCTTCCTTGTCTGCCTTCACCCAGAGCACTTGGCAGAGCTCTTTATATAGTGACTGAGTAACAGCTCACTGCCAACAGGTTTTGGAACAGTAGCCTAGCAGTAGGCCGAGTACATCATTGAATAGTTAAGGTTCTGGTGAGGATGCTGGCCATAGGAACTTCACTTTTTCCCACAATCCCCTCTCAGACTTTCATCCCCACTGCAAATGAAGCTGAAGTGAGAGAGACTAGCACCTCCTATTTTGAACAGCATCAGAAGTCTCTCATTCTGGAAATCTCAGTTGTAATAGGGGAAAAAAACAAAAAAGACAACCCAGTGGCCACAGACCTAAAAGGCATAAAGGAAGATGGCAGAGTTAGGAAAAGGGGGAGCACTGTTATAAATTTGAAGGAAGTGTGGGGAGGGGAGCATGTGCTTAGCTGAATGATCAAGTGACTTCTCTAAATGGATTATTTGTTACTAGGTAGCCACTATATGTATATATTCTTGAGCACAATCTTAAGACTTGGTAGCAACAAATTCTGAGTAGCATGAAAATATTCCAGGGATAAACGAGGTCTCAAAAGAGAAGAGGACAGATGCCAACAGGTATACTTCAATGTTAAGCATAAACAACATCTGTTCTTAAAAAAATAGCAACAGTTGTTCTGTGGAATTTCTCAGAGTTCTGTTTGAAAATGTCTGGAAAAATAAAGGAGAGCAAGGTGTAGTATGAACTGCAAGTATGAAGTAGGTCTATTAATTCTGAATATTTGAATCATGCCTGAGATCCATAATGATCTCTTACAGGTACCCTGATGAAGTCAATCATGGTCCAAGCTTTCCTAATAATATATCCACCATCAGCCATATTTATTAAGGAAATAATCTTGAGATTAATATTATCTAGCCTTGGAAACAGTGATGGGAACAAGGGAAAGAAGTTGGTGCTCTTTTCTTTTCTGACTAGAATGGGAAATAAATAGTTCTTGATATTGACTGCTTAATGATTTGGCCCATGTGGGTACTTTAGGGAGATCTGGAATAAACTTGTTCCCTGATTTATACAGATCAAAATCACTTACAGGGCAAACAACATTTAGCACAACATAGGATAAAAGCAGAGTACTCCGTCTACTAGAGAATACATAAGGGCAAATTTTATTATGGAATTAAGGAGAGAGCACAGCAAGGATTTCTAGCAACCATAAGAGTACAATATAATTGAAAAACTGAAATACACAGGTAAACAGAACCCTCTAATTTTGACCCTTACCTTCTAATCTAGCAATCACAAACCTCAGTTGCTAAGAAGTTGTAAGACTGATTTAAGTTTTACTACCACTCTCTGTTAACCTTTGAAATGCTAGCAAACACATAAAGACCGGTAATCAGAGTAAGACAGAGAAGTTACGTTTTAAAAAAAATTTCACAATTTGGGTAATCAGTCTTTGAATAAACAATGAATTCACTTCATATGTCTACTATGAAATGATTGTATCATTTATTTTTTCTTCCAGGGTAAGCAAACAATTTTTACAAATTTCACATCAAATAATAATGGTTCCTCTGAATGTTCTGAAATTCACGTTCAATTGCTCTACCATATTTTTTGGACAAATCCTGTCACTAAAGATTCCTACTCTACTGAAAATGAATAAGAATTTATATAATATTAGTGAAGAGCTGTGAGCAAAGATTGAGAAGTGACCCATATTTTGTGAAATTGAAAGATTTAGATGTGCATGGTAAATGCACATGGCAGTAAATACAATAAAGAAATGTGAAAGTAATTCCTCCAACTCAAAAGAACACTCTAGTAAGCTATTTATATTTGACAATAATAGTCATTTAATCTAGAGTTTATATGATTATTAAAGTCACATTCACTGGAAGTCTTATTTAGAATCAAAGAATCTCAAGAGACTAAACAGGACATAATGGGTCATACAATCTTTCTAATTTTTGGAAAACCAAAGAAAGCACTTTCAGGAATGTGTACTCCATAATGTTTTAGCACTATTATGGGCACTAGAGATACATTAAGAAAAATAATAGCTCTTGTGAAATAAGACAGATGATTTTTTAAAAAATCCAAATGAGTAAATTTCATAGTATATTAAAAAGTGATAAATATTAAGGAGAAAAATAAAGCTAAAAGGCCTGGATGTACTCAGATGAATTAGGATTGCAATTTCAAACAGGATAGGCAGAGAAGGTCCTAGTACATACAATAGTATTATTTAACCAAAAAGTTAAAGGTGAGGAAGTAAATCATCCAGGTATCTGAAGAAAGGGTTTGATGTGTTTAATAAAGAAGACAATATTTGGCAAATACATCAGAAACAATAATTACTGATTATATGAAATTAGAGCAATCCTGAAAAATCTAGGAGGATTTATTTTTGGAGAAATAAAGCCAACCTCATTAATTCATTCAAACAGGTAAGCAACACCTTGGCATGCCGGGCAAAGACTGTAAACTTAAGATGATTTTATAAAAGAATAATTTGTATTAGTTTCTAAAAAAACAGGTGTCAACTCCTACCTTCTAGGTGACTAGAAATAATTGAGGACTTTGTATGATTGCTTTAGATCAAAATTATCAAGTGGGAGGTAGGTAAAATGGGTATAGCCTAAAGGTACAAAGTTTCAGTTGATTAAGTCCTGGGGATGTAATGCATAGCATGGTGACTATAATTAATAATACTGTATTGTGTATTTGAAAGTTGATAAGAGAGTAGATCTTAAAAGTTATCACAAGAAAAAAAATGTGTAACTGTATGTGGTGATGGATGTTTAAAAAAATTATTATTATGAATTAAGGTAGAAGGGGGAACAAGCACGCAGTAATATAACATAAAAGGTTTAGAAGCTTTGGCCCTTGAGGGTATGTTTTCCTTATAGATACAACCTCCCAAAGCTAATGAGACTAAGAATGTCAGATATATTGCCAAGTAACCAATTTAAGCATGTTATACTTTGTTTTTTGAGAAGATCTAACCTCAAACACACTCAAAAAATCCATTGTAAATGTAGACCAAGAATGGAATTATTCTGTTAAAAATGTATATACTTTTAGAAACTATCTGACCAGATTGTTTAGAAACAAATACCAGAAGCAACACTGCAGAATACGTTTAAAATAACAAATGTCAACACTATTATCTAAAGAGCACTGGAGCAAAAACAAAATTAACCAGGAAGGCTTTACACAGATTTATAAACAACTTTGAGGAACTAACTCACATTAAACAAGCACAGAGGTCCTTGATTTATAAATCAGAAGGCCAATTTACAGTATTAATTAGTTGCCAAAGCTAAGACAGAGGAGTTTTTATCCTTATCTTTCAGTGACCATTTCAATAAGCATCTCCATACAAAAAGAAATACAGCTAAAATGTATTTAACTGGTAATTAATGGACACTAGTAATTAAAGAATAAGACAGAATGAATGGATATTAGCATCTAAAGAAGTTTTATACATCTTTTAATTTTCTGCAAATGCTAACAGGAAACAACTTACTGTATTTAATTAGAATAAACTATTATCTCTTAGAAATAGTATAAAATATTTCTTTTAAATATTTAACTCAAATGAAGCCCCTAAAATCTCATAAGAAAATAGGATTGAGCAAAGTATATCTTAAATGTCTCATTTGCCTTCCTTTTCAAGCCTTAATTACCTTACCTTACCTCCATTTCCTCTAATTTCAGTAGGGGAGGGGACAGGAACAACATTAGGGAACAATGACTTTTGAGAAAAGCTTCCTCTAAAGAGAATTAAGATGACAAAATGATTTCAAAGCTAGATATCATAATAGATTATTATGGAGTTACTAATTTCTAATAACGAGAATCATATGAAAATATACATTTCTAGGCCTTACTGGAAATTTTACCTTAAATTTCTTAGTAACTATTTTTTAAAAATTGAAACATGTAATATTAACTTGTGACTTTGGAAAAAATGAGTAACACCGCCAGGTCCCAGTTTTCTCTCTCAAATACCTACTTTTACAAGGTTAGAGACACTGTTAAATGCCAAATGCAATGCCTAATAAACATCAGATGTATAGTAAATGGTTATTACTTAGTTAAAACTGTATTTTTTTTAGAAGGGGCATTTTCTGTACTGGTCAGGAAAAACTGAGGTAAAGGGGCTCTCTAGCAATAGTGGCCTTCAATAGTCAGAATGCCGGAGTTCAGGATGAAAGGGAGTGAGAAGGCAAAGGTCAAGACTAACTAACTAGCTGGCTCTCTTCCTTTCTTCCTTCAAAATCCTTCCACAGCTTCAATCCCTGCTCCAATACAGCAACGCCCTGCTCCCTTCTCAGAGTTTAATCCTGAAGCATTATTCTATTACTAGGTGATACATTATACCTGTTAGGCTTCAAATCAGAATGTGACATCAATCCAGAATAGGATTAGTCAAAATTCAGTAATATCTTATGGTCCTATATATTACTACTGCATTTTTTTTTTAGCCTGAAAGAACTATAGTGAACTTTCCATTATTTTTCTTCTTGACAAAAATGACAAATTTCCATTAATAAAAATTAAGATGTTTTAAAAATGGTACTTGTTATTTTGACTCAGATATTCTGATAATGCTGGATGGAAATGACCAAAAATAAAAATGACTTTCAAAGAGCTAAAATTAACCATCTTCTTTCATCACAATAAATTTTGGATTTATTTGACATAAATTCAAGGCAGACAAAATGTTCACTAATACTCAGCATTTCTGGTCACCACTGGCAACATAAGAGAAAGCAGAATTAAACAGCACCCCTAAATTTCTCTCCTTTATTATTTATGTAATTATTTGCAATTTCTAAAGTAATATATACACACTGCAGAAATGTGAGGAAATTGAGAAAAAGAAAAAACATCAATGAAGTGCCTCATCATCCTAGAACCACTGTTACCATTTTTTGATATTATCTAACAGCCTCTTTACACAAGCATTTTTTTAAATAAGGCTAAAGTTGATGTACATATTTTGATATTTATGCTTTACTAATATTTTTAACCATTTTCCCTGAATATTTATATACACTGTCTTTAAAGCCACAATGTTTTACAGATAAACTCCATGACAGCTATTGTATTTTATTTGTGTATTAGCTTGTCTCTCCAATTAGACTGTAATCACCTCAGAGCAGGGGCCACGATTATCTATTTATAAATGCATACTAACTAGTGAAGTATAGTGCCAACCATTGAGTAGGCAGATGTTCAACACATATTTCTGAATAAATGAATGAGTTAAGGAACTTATCTGGTCTTTCTCCTATTGTTAAGAGATAATTCTTTTTCCTTAAAGCAATGATATATTAGAGTTTTCATGGTACAGCTTATACAATGTAGTTGCCTTTGACACTGAGCAAGATTTTCTAGGAAAACATAGTAAATCCAGTGAAGAGAAGGATAATCTTAAGCAGAAGTAAAAACATGTAAGATACATCTCACACTCATTAGGATGGTTATTATAAAAACAACAAAAGCAGAAAACAAGTGTTAGCAAGGCTGCAGAGAAACTGTACTTCACTAATGGGAATGTAAGATGGTGCAACTGCTGTGGAAACAGTACAGTAATTCCTCAAAAGTTAAACCTAGCATTACCTCTGCTTCAGCAGTTTTACCTCTCAGTATATTCTCAAAAGAAGTGAAAGCAGGCACTCAAAGAGATATTTGTACATCATGATCCTAGTAGCATTATACATCATGGCCAAAAGATGAATACAACCCAAGTGTGCACTGTTGATGAATAGATAAAATGGTATATACATACAATGAAATATTATTCAGCCTTAAAAAAACAATGAAATTCTTCCATATGTTACAGGTATGAACCTTAAAATCAATAGGTTAAGTGAAATAAGTCAGGAACAAAAAGACAAATACTGTATGATTCCACTTATATGATACCTGTAATAGTCAAATTCAGAAAGACAGAAGTAGAATAGTGGTTACTGGGGACCAGAGAAAGGAAGAAATGGAGAATCACTGTTTAATGGGTAGAGAGTTGCAGTTGGGATGATGAAAAATTCTGGCATAGATAGTGGTGATTGCTGCATACAATGTGAATGTAATTAATGCAACTGAATTGTATACTTAAAAATGGTCAAAATGGTACATTTTATCACAATGAAAAGTAAAATAAAATATAAAAACAAGTAAGGATAAAGACTACAGTAAGGAAACCCCTAGGAATCAGTTCCGATGAAAAGATTTCACCTTTTAGGTAAAGCACTGTCAAAGTGGTAGGGACTTAGTTCCACACTGTGCACTGGATGCCAGGTGACAGGGGCATTAGGAGTTGGCAAGGGATTATGCCTTATGCCAAGCAGCAGTTCAATGAGCTTCCCTTTCCTCCCTCTATTTTTCCTTCCTCACTGCTTTATTCAAGTAAACCTGCCTGTGCCTATCTTGACTCTAGCCCACTTCCCCCTTGGAGGGTAATCAAATAAACCTGCCTTTACCTACCTTGACTCTAGCCCACTCTTCCTTTAGGGTGTATTCAAATAAAACGTTTGCTCCACTTCACTACTATGTCTCTGCCTTTCAATTCTTTGTTGTGGCTGGGACAAGAATGGAGGAAAATAAACTCAACCCCACAAACAAAAGGAACTGAGCTACAATTCAATATCTGTTTTACCACTATATGTTACATGCTCAAAAATAATTCCATCTCTATTATTATGCACATATAATTATTCAGTTAGGAATGTAATTATAAAGATATATATTCCCCATGTTCAGATCTGCAAAATGCCAATTACACGATCAGAGATAAACATTCAATGACAGCATCACCTGATAATTCAGATGCTAGTCTATTCAAATACCATTAAGGCAGACTCTGGGCCATATATGGATATAGGATTCAAGGAAAAGAACATTTCTCAAGAATTTCAAAATTGACATTCTAGACCTAAAAAACAGAAAACTTCCTTTCAGAGTAAATCATATCTAATGCAGATACATTTGATTTTGCTCTACCTTTTGACACCACCTGAGATTTATTGCTTAAAAGATGCAAGGCACATAACAGCTGATAAGTTCTTAAAATTCTCTAAAATTGTAAAAAGATTTAGAGCTCTCTTGTATTTTATTACCTTTTACATGTGCATTAACACAGAAATCAATGTTCTGAACTTTTTCCCAGCTTCTTTTTAATTTCTAATGTACAACTATACATTTCTGCATGTATAAAAAAGAGAAAGTGTTACCTTCAGCTAATATATTCATTCTCTCAAGTAATTAGCCTTAAAAACATTACCAAATAGTCAAAAGAGGCAAGACTTGATAAATTGATGACACTGCAGACACTGCTTTACTTTCTCCTGGGTTTGAGATTATAGGCCTTTCCTGTTTGAAAAGTTGTCTAAGTTTTAAGTGAGTATCCTCATTTAAATATAAGACTTTTAATATGTTATTAGATGGTCTTTAATATGCTCAGATGACCACAAATCATAATTCTGTCTCAGTAAATGTCAACAGTATAGCTGCATATGTCAGGACATGACATGACAAATGTATAGTGTGTCTTAACGCTGCCCAGCCAATATGATACAAAATACCTCAAAATAATCAGACATATCCTTTAGCCTTACAATATACTCAGATACTGCACATAAATCAATGTGTATCTTAGGAATCAAAAATCACACAGATTGGGTAATAGCAATTAGCAAATAGTCATTTGCCAAGAAAGGCCTCCCAAACAAAAGAATGTGACATTTAGAGGTGCACATGAGAAGATTTTCTCCAGTATTTCCACATCGCCTAATGACAAAAACAAGTAAAGAAAGAAACCAGGTTTTAGTATGGGGTTAATATCCACATAATTATTAGTCTGGCAAGAACTGATTTACTATTCTTCCTATATAAGAAATAAATAAATGTAAAACAAAATATTCAATTAGTCTTCCAAAATCACTTATACCAACCAAATTATGATGCCATGGTTTTCAAAAGAATAAGTGAAAAAATGAGGGGCTGTGGATGGCAAGAGGCACTAGGTATGTTACTTTCTTTAAAAAATATAGATACACCATTTTATAAGGAAAATACCAATTTACACATTGCATCATGCTCTAGAAATAATGCTCAGTCAAGTAAAAGGAAATGGTTTTCATAACATTAAATTTGGATAAATTATTCACTGAATGAGTCAAAACCAGTGTTAAATTAGGCTCAGATTTTTCTTTAAAAACATTCTAGCTTTGGGGCTCTCTTGGTCCCTCCTGGCGTGAGCCGGGAGCTCTGTCCTCTCACTTTATCTCTAAAAAAGAGCCTATACCTTGCTCTCCTAAAAAAAAAAAAAAAAAAAAAAAAAAATTCTAGCTTTATCTTGCCTGTTTTTAATTGAGAACAATCAGTTCTTAATTATACCTAACTAAAGCCAATGGTTTTCAAAAGCTTTAGCCTCTTTGACTTACATCCCATTAGGAAGTATTCAGCATGGTCCTAATGAATGCTTTCCCTAACAGAACAGTTCATCCTTCCCACTCATGGGAATAAGCAGCCAGACAGATCACTTCAATGGCAAAGATAAAAGATGAGATAATAAGTTACTTTGCCATGGCAACAACTTTTAAAATTCTAACAGATCACTCTCTCCTATTTAAATATAAATGTAGTCTAAAACAGCTGCTTCAATGACTGACAAGTTCTCAATCAAAATTTATTACCAAGAGGGTTTCCCACTTTGAATTTGTAACATCCTCTATGAACAGAAAAAGAATCTTGAAATCTATCACTCCAAACTGTTTCAGCTACAGATATCCAAATTGCAGTATTCCAGTCTAATCTTAACCATGTGTTTAATAAAAGTGCACTCTGGTTTTTTATTCTATAGAATTAGGACAAAAATATATCGGTT